>NW_027327502.1:0-300000 GCF_047675955.1 Chlorocebus sabaeus
ACGGAAGATATTACCTTTTTCACCATAGCCCTCTATGGGCTTCCAAATATAACTTTTCCAATTCCACAAGAACAGCCTTAGCGAAAGGCTTGTTGAAGGGAAAGATGTAACTCTGTGAGATGAATTAACAGAACACAGAGCCGTTTCTCAGAAAGCTTCTTTCCAGTTTTGAACGGAAGATATTTTCTTTTTCACCATAGCCCTCTATGGGCTTCCAAATATCCCTTTGCCAATTCCACAAAAAAGATTTAGCTAAAGGCTTTTTGAAGGGAAAGATGTAACTCTGTGAGATGAATTAACACAACACAGAGCAGTTTCTCATAAAGCTTCTTTCCAGTTTTTTACGGAAGATATTTCCTTTTTCCCCGTAGCCCTCTATGGGCTTCCAAATATCCCTTTGCCAATTTCACAAGAACAGCCTTAGCGAAAGGCTTCTTGAAGGGAAAGATGTAACTCTGTGAGATGAATTAACAGAACACAGAGCAGTTTCTCAGAATGCTTCTTTCCAGTTTTGAACGGAAGATATTTCCTTTTTCACCATAGCCCTCTATGGGCTTCCAAATATCCCTTTGCCAATTCCACAAGAACAGCCTTAGAGAAAGGTTTCCTGAAGGGAAAGATGTATCTCTGTGAGATGAATTAACAGAACACAGAGCAGTTTCTCAGAAAGCTTCTTTCCAGTTTTGAAAGAAGATATTTCCTTTTTCACCGTAGTTCTCCATGGGCTTCCAAATATCACTTTGCCAATTCGACATGAACAGCCTTAGCGAAAGGCTTGTTGAAGGGATAGATGTAACTCTGTGAGATGAATTAACAGAACACAGAGCAGTTTCTCAGAAAGCTTCTTTGCAGTTTTGAACGGAGGATATTTCCTTTTTCACCATAGCCCTCTATGGGCTTCCAGATATCCCTTTGCCAATTCCACAAGAACAGCCTTAGCGAAAGGCTTCTTGAAGGGAAACATGCAACTATGTGAGATGAATTAACAGAACACAGAGCAGTTTCTCAGAAAGCTTCTTTCCAGTTTTGAACGGAAGATATATCCTTTTTCACCATAGTCCTCTATGGGCTTCCAAATATCCCTTTGCAAATTCCACAAGAACAGCCTTAGCGAAAGGTTTCTTGAAGGGAAAGATGTAACTCTGTGAGATGAATTAAGAGAACACAGAGCAGTTTCTCAGAAAGCTTCTTTCCAGTTTTGAACGGAAGATATTTCCTTTTTCACCGTAGCCCTCTAGGGACTTCCAAATATCGTTTTGCCAATTCCACAAGAACAGCCTTAGCGAAAGGCTTCTTGAAGGGAAAGATGTAACTCTGTGAGATGAATTAACAGAACACAGAGCAGTTTCTCAGAAAGCTTCTTTCCAGTTTTGAACGCAAGTTATTTCCTTTTTCACCATAGCACTCTATGGGCTTCCAAATATCACTTTGCCAATTCCACAAGAACAGCCTTAGCGAAAGACTTCTTGAAGGGAAAGATGTAACTCTGTGAGATGAATTAACAGAACACAGAGCAGTTTCTCAGAAAGCTTCTTTCCAGTTTTGAACGGAAGTTATTTGCTTTTTCACCATAGCCCTCTATGGGCTTCCAAATATCACTTTGCCAATTCCACAAGAACAGCCTTAGCGAAAGGCTTCTTGAAGGGAAAGATGTAACTCTTTGAGATGAATTAACAGAACACAGAGCAGTTTCTCAGAAAGCTTCTTTCCAGTTTTGAACGGAGGATATTTCCTTTTTCACCATAGACCTCTATGGGCTTCCAGATATCCCTTTGCTAATTCCACAAGAAGAGCCTTAGCGAAAGGCTTCTTTAAGGGAAACATGTAACTCTGTGAGATGAATTAAGAGAACACAGAGCAGTTTCTCAGAAAGCTTCTTTCCAGTTTTGAACGGAAGATATTTCCTTTTTCACCATAGCCCTCTAAGTGCTTCCAAGTATCCCTTTGCCAATTCCACAAGAACAGCCTTAGCGAAAGGCTTCTTGAAGGGAAAGATGTAACTCTGTGAGATGAATTAACAGAACACAGAGCAGTTTCTCAGAAAGCTTCTTTCCAGTTTTGAACGGAGGATATTTCCTTTTTCACCATAGCCCTCTATGGGTTTCCAAATATCCCTTTGCCAATTCCACAAGAACAGCCTTAGCAAAAGGCTTCTTGAAGGGAAACATGTAACTCTGTGAGATGAATTAACAGAACACAGAGCAGTTTCTCAGAAAGCTTCTTTCCAGTTTTGAACGGAGGATATTTCCTTTTTCACCATAGCCCTCTATGGGTTTCCAAATATCCCTTTGCCAATTCCACAAGAACAGCCTTAGCGAAAGGATTCTTGAAGGGAAAGATGTAACTCTGTGAGTTGAATTAACAGAACACAGAGCAGTTTCTCAGAAAGCTTCTTTCCAGTTTTGAACGGAAGATGTTTCCTTTTTCACCATAGCCCTCTATGGGCTTCCAAATATCCCTTTGCCAAATCCACAAGAACAGCCTTAGCGAAAGGTTTTTTGAAGGGAAAGATGTAACTCTGTGAGATGAATTAACAGAACACAGAGCAGCTTCTCAGAAAGCTTCTTTCCAGTTTTGAACGGAAGATATTTCCTTTTTCACCATAGTCCTCTATGCGCTTCCAAGTATCCCTTTGCCAATTCCACAAGAACAGCCTTAGCGAAAGGCTTCTTGAAGGGAAAGATGTAACTCTGTGAGATGAATTAACAGAACACAGAGCAGTTTCTCAGAAAGCTTCTTTCCAGTTTTGAACGGAAGATATTTCCTTTTTCAACATAGCCCTCTATGGGCTTCCAAATATCACTTTGCCAATTCCACAAGAACAGCCTTAGCGAAAGGCTTCTTGAAGGGAAAGATGTAACTCTGTGAGATGAATTAACAGAACACAGAGCAGTTTCTCAGAAAGCTTCTTTCCAGTTTTGAACGGAAGATATTACCTTTTTCACCTTAGCCCTCTATGGGCTTCCAAATATAACTTTGCCATTTCCACAAGAACAGCCTTAGCGAAAGGCTTGTTGAAGGGAAAGATGTAACTCCGTGAGATGAATTAACAGAACACAGAGCCGTTTCTCAGAAAGCTTCTTTCCAGTTTTGAACGGAAGATATTTTCTTTTTCACCATAGCCCTCTATGGGCTTCCAAATATCCCTTTTCCAATTCCACAAAAAAGATTTAGCTAAAGGCTTTTTGAAGGGAAAGATGTAACTCTGTGAGATGAATTAACACAACACAGAGCAGTTTCTCATAAAGCTTCTTGCCAGTTTTTTACGGAAGATATTTCCTTTTTCCCCGTAGCCCTCTATGGGTTTCCAAATATCCTTTTGCCAATTTCACAAGAACAGCCTTAGCGAAAGGCTTCTTGAAGGGAAAGATGTAACTCTGTGAGATGAATTAACAGAACACAGAGCAGTTTCTCAGAATGCTTCTTTCCAGTTTTGAACGGAAGATATTTCCTTTTTCACCATAGCCCTCTAAGGGCTTCCAAGTATCCCTTTGCCAGTTCCACAAGAACAGCCTTAGCGAAAGGCTTCTTGAAGAGAAAGATGTAACTCTGTGAGATGAATTAACAGAACACAGAGCAGTTTCTCAGAAAGCTTCTTTCCAGTTTTGAACGGAGGATATTTCCTTTTTCACCATAGCCCTCTATAGGTTTCCAAATATCCCTTTGCCAATTCCACAAGAACAGCCTTAGCAAAAGGCTTCTTGAAGGGAAAGATGTAACTCTGTGAGATGAATTAACAGAACACAGAGCCGTTTCTCAGAAAGCTTTCCAGTTTTGAACGGAAGATATTTCCTTTTTCACCATAGCCCTCTATGGGCTTCCAAATATCCCTTTGCCAAATCCACAAGAACAGCCTCAGCGAAAGGTTTTTTGAAGGGAAAGATGTAACTCTGAGACATAAATTAACAGAACACAGAGCAGCTTCTCAGAAAGCTTCTTTCCAGTTTTGAACGGAAGATATTTCCTTTTTCACCATAGTCCTCTACGGGCTTCCAAGTATCCCTTTGCCAATTCCACAAGAACAGCCTTAGCGAAAGGCTTCTTAAAGGGAAAGATGTAACACTGTGAGATGAATTAACAGAACACAGAGCAGTTTCTCAGAAAGCTTCTTTCCAGTTTTCAACCGAGGATATTTCCTTTTTCACCATAGCCCTCTATGGGCTTCCAAATACCCCTTTGCCAATTCCACAAGAACAGCCTTAGCGAAAGGCTTCTTGAAGGGAAAGATGTAACTCGGTCAGATGAATTAAAAGAACCCAGAGCAGTTGCTCCGAAAGCTTCTTTCCACTTTTCAACGGAAGATATTTCCTTTTTCACCGTAGCCTTCTATGGGCTTCCAAATATCCCTTTGCCAATTCCACAAGAACAGCCTTAGCGAAAGGCTTCTTGAAGGGAAAGATGTAACTCTGTGAGATGAATTAACAGAACACAATGCAGTTTGTCATGAAGCTTCTTCCCAGTTTTGAACGGAAGGTATTTCCTTGTTCACCATAGCCCTCTATGGGCTTCCAAATATCCCTTTGCCAATTCCACAAGAACAGCCTTAGCGAAAGTCTTCTTGAAGGGAAACATGTAACTCTGTGTGATGAATTAACGGAACACAGAGCAGTTTCTCAGAAAGCTTCTTTCCAGTTTTGAACGGAAGATGTTTCCTATTTCAACATAGTCCTCTATGGGCTTCCAAATATCCCTTTGCCAATTCAACAAGAACAGCCTTAGCGAAAGGCTTTTTGAAGGGAAAGATTTAACTCTGTGTGATGAATTAACAGAACACAGAGCAGTTTCTCAGAAAGCTTCTTTCCAGTTTTGAACGGAAGATATTTCCTTTTTCACCGTAGCCCTCTATGGGCTTCCAAATATCCCTTTGCCAATTCCACAAGAACAGCCTTAGCCAAAGGGTTATTGAAGGGAAAGATGTAACTCTGTGAGATGAATTAACAGAACACAGAGGAGTTTCTCAGAAAGCTTCTTTCCAGTTTTTAACGGAAGATATTTCCTTTTTCACCATAGCCCTCTATGGGCTTCCAAATATCCCTTTGCCAATTCCACAAGAACAGCCTTAGCGAAAGTCTTCTTGAAGGGAAACATATAACTCTGTGAGATGAATTAACGGAACACAGAGCAGTTTCTCAGAAAGCTTCTTTCCAGTTTTGAACGGAAGATATTTCCCTTTTCACCATAGCCCTTTATGGGCTTCGAAATATCACTTTGCCAATTCCACAAGAACAGCCTTAGCGAAAGGCTTGTTGAAGGGAAAGATGTAACTCTGTGAGATGAATTAAGAGAACACAGAGCAGTTTCTCGGAAAGCATCTTTCCAGTTTTGAACGGAAGATATTTCCTTTTTCACCATAGGCCTCCATGGGCTTCCAAATATCCCTTTGCCAATTCCACAAGAACAGCCTTAGCGAAAGGCTTCTTGAAGGGAAAGATGTAACTGTGTGAGATGAATTAACAGAACACAGAGCAGTTTCTCAGAAAGCTTCTTTCCAGTTTTGAACGGAAGTTATTTGCTTTTTCACCATAGCCCTCTATGGGCTTCCAAATATCACTTTGCCAATTCCACAAGAACAGCCTTAGCGAAAGGCTTCTTGAAGGGAAAGATGTAACTCTTTGAGATGAATTAACAGAACGCAGAGCAGTTTCTCAGAAAGCTTCTTTCCAGTTTTGAACGGAGGATATTTCCTTTTTCACCATAGCCCTCTATGGGCTTCCAGATATCCCTTTGCTAATTCCACAAGAAGAGCCTTAGCGAAAGGCTTCTTGAAGGGAAACATGTAACTCTGTGAGATGAATTAACAGAACACAGAGCAGTTTCTCAGAAAGCTTCTTTCCAGTTTTGAACGGAAGATATTTCCTTTTTCACCGTAGCCCTCCATGGGCTTCCAAATATCACTTTGCCAATTCCACAAGAACAGCCTTAGCGAAAGGCTTGTTGAAGGGAAAGATGTAACTCTGTGAGATGAATTAACAGAACAGAGAGCTGCTTCTCAGAAAGCTTCTTTCCAGTTTTGAACGGAAGATATTTCCTTTTTCACCGTAGCCCTCTATGGGCTTCCAAATATCCCTTTGCCAATTCCACAAGAACAGCCTTAGCGAAAGGCTTCTTGAAGGGAAAGATGTAACTCTGTGAGATGAATTAAGAGAACACAGAGCAGTTTCTCAGAAAGCTTCTTTCCAGTTTTGAACGGAAGATATTTCCTTTTTCACCATAGCCCTCTAAGGGCTTCCAAGTATCCCTTTGCCAATTCCACAAGAACAGCCTTAGCGAAAGGCTTCTTGAAGGGAAAGATGTAACTCTGTGAGATGAATTAACAGAACACAGAGCAGTTTCTCAGAAAGCTTCTTTCCAGTTTTGAACGGAGGATATTTCCTTTTTCACCATAGCCCTCTATGTGTTTCCAAATATCCCTTTGCCAATTCCACAAGAACAGCCTTAGCAAAAGGCTTCTTGAAGGGAAACATGTAACTCTGTGAGATGAATTAACAGAACACAGAGCAGTTTCTCAGAAAGCTTCTTTCCAGTTTTGAACGGAAGATATTTAATTTTTCACCATAGTACTCTATGGGCTTCCAAGTATCCCTTTGCCAATTCCACAAGAACAGCCTTAGCGAAAGGCTTCTTGAAGGGAAAGATGTAACTCTGTGAGATGAATTAACAGAACACAGAGCCGTTTCTCAGAAAGCTTTCCAGTTTTGAACGGAAGATATTTCCTTTTTCACCATAGCCCTCTATGGGCTTCCAAATATCCCTTTGCCAAATCCACAAGAACAGCCTCAGCGAAAGGTTTTTTGAAGGGAAAGATGTAACTCTGAGACATAAATTAACAGAACACAGAGCAGCTTCTCAGAAAGCTTCTTTCCAGTTTTGAACGGAAGATATTTCCTTTTTCACCATAGTCCTCTACGGACTTCCAAGTATCCCTTTGCCAATTCCACAAGAACAGCCTTAGCGAAAGGCTTCTTAAAGGGAAAGATGTAACACTGAGAGATGAATTAACAGAACACAGAGCAGTTTCTCAGAAAGCTTCTTTCCAGTTTTCAACCGAGGATATTTCCTTTTTCACCATAGCCCTCTATGGGCTTCCAAATACCCCTTTGCCAATTCCACAAGAACAGCCTTAGCGAAAGGCTTCTTGAAGGGAAAGATGTAACTCTGTCAGATGAATTAAAAGAACCCAGAGCAGTTGCTCCGAAAGCTTCTTTCCACTTTTCAACGGAAGATATTTCCTTTTTCACCGTAGCCTTCTATGGGCTTCCAAATATCCCTTTGCCAATTCCACAAGAACAGCCTTAGCGAAAGGCTTCTTGAAGGGAAAGATGTAACTCTGTGAGATGAATTAACAGAACACAATGCAGTTTGTCATGAAGCTTCTTTCCAGTTTTGAACGGAAGGTATTTCCTTGTTCACCATAGCCCTCTATGGGCTTCCAAATATCCCTTTGCCAATTCCACAAGAACAGCCTTAGCGAAAGTCTTCTTGAAGGGAAACATGTAACTCTGTGAGATGAATTAACGGAACACAGAGCAGTTTCTCAGAAAGCTTCTTTCCAGTTTTGAACGGAAGATGTTTCCTATTTCAACATAGTCCTCTATGGGCTTCCAAATATCCCTTTGCCAATTCAACAAGAACAGCCTTAGCGAAAGGCTTTTTGAAGGGAAAGATTTAACTCTGTGTGATGAATTAACAGAACACAGAGCAGTTTCTCAGAAAGCTTCTTTCCAGTTTTGAACGGAAGATATTTCCTTTTTCACCGTAGCCCTCTATGGGCTTCCAAATATCCCTTTGCCAATTCCACAAGAACAGCCTTAGCCAAAGGGTTATTGAAGGGAAAGATGTAACTCTGTGAGATGAATTAACAGAACACAGAGGAGTTTCTCAGAAAGCTTCTTTCCAGTTTTTAACGGAAGATATTTCCTTTTACACCATAGCCCTCTATGGGCTTCCAAATATCCCTTTGCCAATTCCACAAGAACAGCCTTAGCGAAAGTCTTCTTGAAGGGAAACATATAACTCTGTGAGATGAATTAACGGAACACAGAGCAGTTTCTCAGAAAGCTTCTTTCCAGTTTTGAACGGAAGATATTTCCCTTTTCACCATAGCCCTTTATGGGCTTCGAAATATCACTTTGCCAATTCCACAAGAACAGCCTTAGCGAAAGGCTTGTTGAAGGGAAAGATGTAACTCTGTGAGATGAATTAAGAGAACACAGAGCAGTTTCTCAGAAAGCATCTTTCCAGTTTTGAACGGAAGATATTTCCTTTTTCACCATAGGCCTCCATGGGCTTCCAAATATCCCTTTGCCAATTCCACAAGAACAGCCTTAGCGAAAGGCTTCTTGAAGGGAAAGATGTAACTGTGTGAGATGAATTAACAGAACACAGAGCAGTTTCTCAGAAAGCTTCTTTCCAGTTTTGAACGGAAGTTATTTGCTTTTTCACCATAGCCCTCTATGGGCTTCCAAATATCACTTTGCCAATTCCACAAGAACAGCCTTAGCAAAAGGCTTCTTGAAGGGAAAGATGTAACTCTTTGAGATGAATTAACAGAACACAGAGCAGTTTCTCAGAAAGCTTCTTTCCAGTTTTGAACGGAGGATATTTCCTTTTTCACCATAGCCCTCTATGGGCTTCCAGATATCCCTTTGCTAATTCCACAAGAAGAGCCTTAGCGAAAGGCTTCTTGAAGGGAAACATGTAACTCTGTGAGATGAATTAACAGAACACAGAGCAGCTTCTCAGAAAGCTTCTTTCCAGTTTTGAACGGAAGATATTTCCTTTTTCACCGTAGCCCTCCATGGGCTTCCAAATATCACTTTGCCAATTCCACAAGAACAGCCTTAGCGAAAGGCTTGTTGAAGGGAAAGATGTAACTCTGTGAGATGAATTAACAGAACAGAGAGCTGCTTCTCAGAAAGCTTCTTTCCAGTTTTGAACGGAAGATATTTCCTTTTTCACCGTAGCCCTCTATGGGCTTCCAAATATCCCTTTGCCAATTCCACAAGAACAGCCTTAGCGAAAGGCTTCTTGAAGGGAAAGATGTAACTCTGTGAGATGAATTAAGAGAACACAGAGCAGTTTCTCAGAAAGCTTCTTTCCAGTTTTGAACGGAAGATATTTCCTTTTTCACCATAGCCCTCTAAGGGCTTCCAAGTATCCCTTTGCCAATTCCACAAGAACAGCCTTAGCGAAAGGCTTCTTGAAGGGAAAGATGTAACTCTGTGAGATGAATTAACAGAACACAGAGCAGTTTCTCAGAAAGCTTCTTTCCAGTTTTGAACGGAGGATATTTCCTTTTTCACCATAGCCCTCTATGGGTTTCCAAATATCCCTTTGCCAATTCCACAAGAACAGCCTTAGCAAAAGGCTTCTTGAAGGGAAACATGTAACTCTGTGAGATGAATTAACAGAACACAGAGCAGTTTCTCAGAAAGCTTCTTTCCAGTTTTGAACGGAAGATATTTAATTTTTCACCATAGTACTCTATGGGCTTCCAAGTATCCCTTTGCCAATTCCACAAGAACAGCCTTAGCGAAAGGCTTCTTGAAGGGAAAGATGTAACTCTGTGAGATGAATTAACAGAACACAGAGCAGTTTCTCAGAAAACTTCTTTCCAGTTTTGAACGGAAGATATTTATTTTTTAACCATAGCCCTCTATGGGCTTCCAAATATCACTTTGCCAATTCCACAAGAACAGCCTTAGCGAAAGGCTTCTTGAAGGGAAAGATGTAACTCTGTGAGATGAATTAACAGAACACAGAGCCGTTTCTCAGAAAGCTTTCCAGTTTTGAACGGAAGATATTTCCTTTTTCACCATAGCCCTCTATGGGCTTCCAAATATCCCTTTGCCAAATCCACAAGAATAGATTCAGCGAAAGGTTTTTTGAAGGGAAAGATGTAACTCTGAGAGATGAATTAACAGAACACAGAGCAGCTTCTCAGAAAGCTTCTTTCCAGTTTTGAACGGAAGATATTTCCTTTTTCACCATAGTCCTCTACGGGCTTCCAAGTATCCCTTTGCCAATTCCACAAGAACAGCATTAGCGAAAGGCTTCTTAAAGGGAAAGATGTAACACTGTGAGATGAATTAACAGAACACAGAGCAGTTTCTCAGAAAGCTTCTTTCCAGTTTTGAACCGAGGATATTTCCTTTTTCACCATAGCCCTCTATATGCTTCCAAATATCACTTTACCAATTCAACAAGAACAGCTTTAGCAAAAGGCTTCTTGAAGGGAAACATGTAACTCTGTGAGATGAATTAACAGAACACAGAGCAGTTTCTCAGAAAGCTTCTTTCCAGTTTTGAACGGAAGGTATTTCCTTTTTCACCATAGCCCTCTATGGGCTTCCAAATATCACTTTGCCAATTCCACAAGAACAGCCTTAGTGAAAGCCTTCTTGAAGGGAAAGATGTAACTCTGTGAGTTGAATTAACAGAACACAGAGCAGTTTCTCAGAATGCTTCTTTCCAGTTATGAACCGAAGATATTTCCTTTTTCACCATAGGCCTCTATGGGCTTCCAAATATCCCTTTGCCAATTCCACAAGAACAGCCTTAGCGAAAGGCTTCTTGAAGGGAAAGATGTAACTCTGTGAGATGAATTAACAGAACACAGAGCAGTTTCTCAGAAAGCTTCTTTCCAGTTTTGAACGGAAGTTATTTCCTTTTTCACCATAGCCCTCTATATGCTTCCAAATATCTCTTTACCAATTTAACAAGAACAGCCTTAGCGGAAGGCTTCTTGAAGGGAAAGATGTAACTCTGTGAGATGAATTAACAGAACACAGAGCAGTTTCTCAGAAAGCTTCTTTCCAGTTTTGAATGGAAGGTATTTCCTTTTTCACCATAGCCCTCTATGGGCTTCCAAATACCCCTTTGCCAATTCCACAAGAACAGCCTTAGCGAAAGGCTTCTTGAAGGGAAGGATGTAACTCTGTGAGATGAATTAACAGAACCCAGAGCAGTTGCTCCGAAAGCTTCTTTCCACTTTTCAACGGAAGATATTTCCATTTTCACCGTAGCCTTCTATGGGCTTCCAAATAACCCTTTGCCAATTCCACAAGAACAGCCTTAGCGAAAGGCTTCTTGAAGGGAAAGATGTAACACTCTGAGATGAATTAACAGAACACAATGCAGTTTGTCAGGAAGCTTCTTTCCAGTTTTGAACGGAAGGTATTTCCTTGTTCACCATAGCCCTCTATGGGCTTCCAAATATCCCTTTGCCAATTCCACAAGAACAGCCTTAGCGAAAGGCTTCTTGAAGGGAAACATGTAACTCTCTGAGATGAATTAACGGAACACAGAGCAGTTTCTCAGAAAGCTTCTTTCCAGTTTTGAACGGAAGATATTTCCTATTTCAACATAGTCCTCTATGGGCTTCCAAATATCCCTTTGCCAATTCCACAAGAACAGCCTTAGCGAAAGGCTTTTTGAAGGGAAAGATGTAACTCTGTGTGATGAATTAACAGAACACAGAGCAGTTTCTCAGAAAGCTTCTTTCCAGTTTTGAACGGAAGATATTTCCTTTTTCACCGTAGCCCTCTATGGGCTTCCAAATATCCCTTTGCCAATTCCACAAGAACAGCCTTAGCCAAAGGGTTATTGAAGGGAAAGATGTAACTCTGTGAGATGAATTAACAGAACACAGAGGAGTTTCTCAGAAAGCTTCTTTCCAGTTTTGAACGGAAGATATTTCCTTTTTCACCATAGCCCTCTATGGGCTTCCAAATATCCCTTTGCCAATTCCACAAGAACAGCCTTAGCCAAAGGCTTCTTGAAGGGAAAGATGTAACTCTGTGAGATGAATTAACAGAACACAGAGCAGTTTCTTAGAAAGCTTTTTTCCAGTTTTGAACGGAATATATTTCCTTTTTCACCATAGCCCTCTATGGGCTTCCAAATATCCCTTTGCCAATTCCACAAGAACAGCCTTAGCGAAAGGCTTCTTAAAGGGAAAGATGTAACTCTGTGAGATGAATTAACAGAACACAGAGCAGTTTCTCAGAAAGCTTCTTTCCAGTTTTGAATGGAAGATATTTCCTTTTTCACCATAGCCCACTATGGGGTTCCAAATATCCCTTTGCCAATTCCACAGGAACCGCCTGAGCGAAAGGCTTCTTGAAGGGACAGATGTAACTGTTTGTGATGAATTAACAGAACACAGAGCAGTTTCTCAGAAAGCTTCTTTCCAGTTTTGAACGGAAGATATTTCCTTTTTCACCATAGCCCTCTATGGGCTTCCAAATATCACTTTGCCAATTCCACAAGAACAGACTTAGCGAAAGGCTTCTTGATGGGAAAGATGTAACTCTGTGAGATGAATTAACAGAACACAGAGCAGTTTCTCAAAAAGCTTCTTTCCAGTTTTGAACGGAAGATATTTCCCTTTTCACCATAGCCCTTTATGGGCTTCGAAATATCACTTTGCCAATTCCACAAGAACAGCCTTAGCGAAAGGCTTGTTGAAGGGAAAGATGTAACTCTGTGGGATGAATTAAGAGAACACAGAGCAGTTTCTCAGAAAGCATCTTTCCAGTTTTGAACGGAAGATATTTCCTTTTTCACCATAGGCCTCTATGGGCTTCCAAATATCCCTTTGCCAATTCCACAAGAACAGCCTTAGCGAAAGGCTTCTTGAAGGGAAAGATGTAACTCTGTGAGGTGAATTAACAGAACACAGAGAAGTATCTCAGAAAGCTTCTTTCCAGTTTTGAACGGAAGTTATTTCCTTTTTCACCATAGCCCTCTATATGCTTCCAAATATCACTTTACCAATTCAACAAGAACAGCCTTAGCGAAAGGCTTCTTGAAGGGAAAGATGTAACTCTGTGAGATGAATTAACAGAACACAGAGCAGTTTCTCAGAAAGCTTCTTTCCAGTTTTGAACGGAAGGTATTTCCTTTTTCACCATAGCCCTCTATGGGCTTCCAAATATCCCTTTGCCAATTCCACAAGAACAGCCTTAGTGAAAGGCTTCTTGAAGGGAAAGATGTAACTCTGTGAGTTGAATTAACAGAACACAGAGCAGTTTCTCAGAAAGCTTCTTTCCAGTTTTGAACGGAAGATATTTCCTTTTTCACCATAGCCCTCTATGGGCTTCCAAATATCCCTTTGCCAATTCCACAAGAACAGCCTTAGAGAAAGGCTTCTTGAAGGGAAAGATGTAACTCTGTGAGATGAATTAACAGAACACAGAGCAGTGTCTCAGAAAGCTTCTTTCCAATTTTGAACGGAAGTTATTTCCTTTTTCACCATAGCCCTCTATGGGCTTCCAAATATCACTTTGCCAATTCCACAAGAACAGCCTTAGCGAAAGGCTTCTTGAAGGGAAAGATGTAACTCTGTGAGATGAATTAACAGAACACAGAGCAGTTTCTCTGAAAGCTTCTTTCCAGTTTTGAACGGAGGATATTTCCTTTTTCACCATAGCCCTCTATGGGCTTCCAGATATCCCTTTGCCAATTCCACAAGAACAGCCTTAGTGAAAGCCTTCTTGAAGGGAAAGATGTAACTCTGTGAGTTGAATTAACAGAACACAGAGCAGTTTCTCAGAATGCTTCTTTCCAGTTTTGAACGGAAGATATTTCCTTTTTCACCATAGCCCTCTATGGGCTTCCAAATATCCCTTTGCCAATTCCACAAGAACAGCCTTAGAGAAAGGTTCCTTGAAGGGAAAGATGTAACTCTGTGAGATGAATTAACAGAACACAGAGCAGTTTCTCAGAAAGCTTCTTTCCAGTTTTGAACGGAAGATATTTCCTTTTTCACCGTAGTTCTCCATGGGCTTCCAAATATCACTTTGCCAATTCGACATTAACAGCCTTAGCGAAAGGCTTGTTGAAGGGAAAGATGTAACTCTGTGAGATGAATTAACAGAACACAGAGCAGTTTCTCAGAAAGCTTCTTTGCAGTTTTGAACGGAGGATATTTCCTTTTTCACCATAGCCCTCTATGGGCTTCCAGTTATCCCTTTGCCAATTCCACAAGAACAGCCTTAGCGAAAGGCTTCTTGAAGGGAAACATGCAACTCTGTGAGATGAATTAACAGAACACAGAGCAGTTTCTCAGAAAGCTTCTTTCCAGTTTTGAACGGAAGATATATCCTTTTTCACCATAGTCCTCTATGGGCTTCCAAATATCCCTTTGCAAATTCCACAAGAACAGCCTTAGCGAAAGGTTTCTTGAAGGGAAAGATGTAACTCTGTGAGATGAATTAACAGAACACAGAGCAGTTTCTCCGAAAGCTTCTTTCCAGTTTTGAACGGAAGATATTTCCTTTTTCACCGTAGCCCTCTATGGGCTTCCAAATATTCCTTTGCCAATTCCACAAGAACAGCCTTAGCGAAAGGCTTCTTGAAGGGAAAGATGTAACTCTGTGAGATGAATTAAGAGAACACAGAGCAGTTTCTCAGAAAGCTTCTTTCCAGTTTTGAACGGAAGATATTTCCTTTTTCACCATAGCCCTCTAAGGGCTTCCAAGTATCCCTTTGCCAATTCCACAAGAACAGCCTTAGCGAAAGGCTTCTTGAAGGGAAAGATGTAACTCTGTGAGATGAATTAACAGAACACAGAGCAGTTTCTCAGAAAGCTTCTTTCCAATTTTGAACGGAGGATATTTCCTTTTTCACCATAGCCCTCTATGGGTTTCCAAATATCCCTTTGCCAATTCCACAAGAACAGCCTTAGCGAAAGGATTCTTGAAGGGAAAGATGTAACTCTGTGAGTTGAATTAACAGAACACAGAGCAGTTTCTCAGAAAGCTTCTTTCCAGTTTTGAACGGAAGATGTTTCCTTTTTCACCATAGCCCTCTATGGGCTTCCAAATATCCCTTTGCCAAATCCACAAGAACAGCCTTAGCGAAAGGCTTTTTGAAGGGAAAGATGTAACTCTGTGAGATGAATTAACAGAACACAGAGTAGCTTCTCAGAAAGCTTCTTTCCAGTTTTGAACGGAAGATATTTCCTTTTTCACCATAGTCCTCTATGCGCTTCCAAGTATCCCTTTGCCAATTCCACAAGAACAGCCTTAGCGAAAGGCTTCTTGAAGGGAAAGATGTAACTCTGTGAGATGAATTAACAGAACACAGAGCAGTTTCTCAGAAAGCTTCTTTCCAGTTTTGAACGGAAGATATTTCCTTTTTCAACATAGCCCTCTATGGGCTTCCAAATATCACTTTGCCAATTCCACAAGAACAGCCTTAGCGAAAGGCTTCTTGAAGGGAAAGATGTAACTCTGTGAGATGAATTAACAGAACACAGAGCAGTTTCTCAGAAAGCTTCTTTCCACTTTTGAACGGAAGATATTACCTTTTTCACCATAGCCCTCTATGGGCTTCCAAATATAACTTTGCCAATTCCACAAGAACAGCCTTAGCGAAAGGCTTGTTGAAGGGAAAGATGTAACTCTGTGAGATGAATTAACAGAACACAGAGCCGTTTCTCAGAAAGCTTCTTTCCAGTTTTGAACGGAAGATATTTTCTTTTTCACCATAGCCCTCTATGGGCTTCCAAATATCCCTTTGCCAATTCCACAAAAAAGATTTAGCTAAAGGCTTTTTGAAGGGAAAGATGTAACTCTGTGAGATGAATTAACACAACACAGAGCAGTTTCTCATAAAGCTTCTTTCCAGTTTTTTACGGAAGATATTTCCTTTTTCCCCGTAGCCCTCTATGGGCTTCCAAATATCCCTTTGCCAATTTCACAAGAACAGCCTTAGCGAAAGGCTTCTTGAAGGGAAAGATGTAACTCTGTGAGATGAATTAACAGAACACAGAGCAGTTTCTCAGAATGCTTCTTTCCAGTTTTGAACGGAAGATATTTCCTTTTTCACCATAGCCCTCTATGGGCTTCCAAATATCCCTTTGCCAATTCCACAAGAACAGCCTTAGAGAAAGGTTTCCTGAAGGGAAAGATGTATCTCTGTGAGATGAATTAACAGAACACAGAGCAGTTTCCCAGAAAGCTTCTTTCCAGTTTTGAAAGAAGATATTTCCTTTTTCACCGTAGTTCTCCATGGGCTTCCAAATATCACTTTGCCAATTCGACATGAACAGCCTTAGCGAAAGGCTTGTTGAAGGGATAGATGTAACTCTGTGAGATGAATTAACAGAACACAGAGCAGTTTCTCAGAAAGCTTCTTTGCAGTTTTGAACGGAGGATATTTCCTTTTTCACCGTAGCCCTCTAGGGACTTCCAAATATCGTTTTGCCAATTCCACAAGAACAGCCTTAGCGAAAGGCTTCTTGAAGGGAAAGATGTAACTCTGTGAGATGAATTAACAGAACACAGAGCAGTTTCTCAGAAAGCTTCTTTCCAGTTTTGAACGCAAGTTATTTCCTTTTTCACCATAGCACTCTATGGGCTTCCAAATATCACTTTGCCAATTCCACAAGAACAGCCTTAGCGAAAGACTTCTTGAAGGGAAAGATGTAACTCTGTGAGATGAATTAACAGAACACAGAGCAGTTTCTCAGAAAGCTTCTTTCCAGTTTTGAACGGAAGTTATTTGCTTTTTCACCATAGCCCTCTATGGGCTTCCAAATATCACTTTGCCAATTCCACAAGAACAGCCTTAGCGAAAGGCTTCTTGAAGGGAAAGATGTAACTCTTTGAGATGAATTAACAGAACACAGAGCAGTTTCTCAGAAAGCTTCTTTCCAGTTTTGAACGGAGGATATTTCCTTTTTCACCATAGACCTCTATGGGCTTCCAGATATCCCTTTGCTAATTCCACAAGAAGAGCCTTAGCGAAAGGCTTCTTTAAGGGAAACATGTAACTCTGTGAGATGAATTAAGAGAACACAGAGCAGTTTCTCAGAAAGCTTCTTTCCAGTTTTGAACGGAAGATATTTCCTTTTTCACCATAGCCCTCTATGGGCTTCCAAATATCCCTTTGCCAATTCCACAAGAACAGCCTTAGAGAAAGGCTTCTTGAAGGGAAAGATGTAACTCTGTGAGATGAATTAACAGAACACAGAGCAGTTTCTCAGAAAACTTCTTTCCAGTTTTGAACTGAAGATATTTATTTTTTAACCATAGCCCTCTATGGGCTTCCAAATATCACTTTGCCAATTCCACAAGAACAGCCTTAGCGAAAGGCTTCTTGAAGGGAAAGATGTAACTCTGTGAGATGAATTAACAGAACACAGAGCCGTTTCTCAGAAAGCTTTCCAGTTTTGAACGGAAGATATTTCCTTTTTCACCATAGCCCTCTATGGGCTTCCAAATATCCCTTTGCCAAATCCACAAGAACAGCCTTAGCGAAAGGTTTTTTGAAGGGAAAGATGTAACTCTGAGAGATGAATTTACAGAACACAGAGCAGCTTCTCAGAAAGCTTCTTTCCAGTTTTGAACGGAAGATATTTCCTTTTTCACCATAGTCCTCTATGGGCTTCCAAGTATCCCTTTGCCAATTCCACAAGAACAGCCTTAGCGAAAGGCTTCTTAAAGGGAAAGATGTAACACTGTGAGATGAATTAACAGAACACAGAGCAGTTTCTCACAAAGCTTCTTTCCAGTTTTGAACCGAGGATATTTCCTTTTTCACCATAGCCCTCTATGGGCTTCCAAATACCCCTTTGCCAATTCCAAAGGAACAGCCTTAGCGAAAGATTTCTTGAAGGGAAAGATGTAACTCTGTGAGATGAATTAACAGAACCCAGAGCAGTTGCTCCGAAAGCTTCTTTCCACTTTTCAACGGAAGACATTTCCTTTTTCACCGAAGCCTTCTATGGGCTTCCAAATATCCCTTTGCCAATTCCACAAGAACAGCCTTAGCGAAAGGCTTCTTGAAGGGAAAGATGTAACTCTGTGAGATGAATTAACAGAACACAATGCAGTTTGTCAGGAAGCTTCTTTCCAGTTTTGAACGGAAGGTATTTCCTTGTTCACCATAGCCCTCTATGGGCTTCCAAATATCCCTTTGCCAATTCCACAAGAACAACCTTAGCGAAAGGCTTCTTGAAGGGAAAGATGTAACTCTGTGAGATGAATTAACAGAACACAGAGCAGTTTCTCAGAAAGCTTCTTTCCGGTTTTGAACGGAAGTTATTTCCTTTTTCACCATAGCCCTCTATATGCTTCAAATATCACTTTACCAATTCCACAAGAACAACCTTAGCGAAAGGCTTCTTGAAGGGAAAGATGTAACTCTGTGAGATGAATTAACAGAACACAGAGCAGTTTCTCAGAAAGCTTCTTTCCGGTTTTGAACGGAAGTTATTTCCTTTTTCACCATAGCCCTCTATATGCTTCAAATATCCCTTTGCCAAATCCACAAGAACAGCCTTAGCGAAAGGCTTCTTGAAGGGAAAGATGTAACTCTGTGAGATGAATTAACAGAACACAGAGCAGTTTCTCAGAAAGCTTCTTTCCAGATTTGAACAGAAGATATTTCCTTTTTCACCATACTCCTCTATGCACTTCCAAATATCCCTTTGCCAATTCCACAAGAACAGCCTTAGCGAAAGGCTTCTTGAAGGGAAAGATGTAACTATGTGAGATGAATTAACAGAACCCAGAGCAGTTGCTCCGAAAGCTTCTTTCCACTTTTCAACGGAAGATATTTCCTTTTTCACCGTAGCCTTCTATGGGCTTCCAAATATCCCTTTGCCCATTCCACAAGAACAGCCTTAGCGAAAGGCTTCTTGAAGGGAAAGATGTAACTCTGTGAGATGAATTAACAGAACCCCGAGCAGTTGCTCCGAAAGCTTCTTTCCACTTTTCAACGGAAGATATTTCCTTTTTCACCAGAGCCCTCTATGGGCTTCCAAATATCCCTTCGCCAATTCCACAAGAACAGCCTTAGCGAAAGGCTTCTTGATGGGATAGATGTAACTCTGTGAGATGAATTAACAGAACACAGAGCAGTTTCTCAGAAAGCTTCTTTCCAGTTTTGAACGGAAGATATTCCCTTTTTCACCATAGCCCTCTATGGGCTTCCAAATATCCCTTTGCCAAATCCACAAGAACAGCCTTAGCGAAAGGCTTTTTGAAGGGAAAGATGTAACTCTGTGTGATGAATTAACAGAACACAGAGTAGTTTCGCAGAAAGCTTCTTTCCAGTTTTGAACGGAAGATATTTCCTTTTTCACCGTAGCTCTCTATGGGCTTCCAAATATCCCTTTGCCAATTCCACAAGGACAGCCTTAGCTAAAGGCTTCTTGAAGGGAAAGATGTAACTCTGTGAGATGAATTAACAGAACACAGAGCAGTTTCTCAGAAAGCTTCTTTCCAGTTTGGAACGGAAGATATTTCCTTTTTCACCGTAGCCCTCTATGGGCTTCCAAATATCCCTTTGCCAATTCCACAAGAACAGCCTTAGCGAAAGGCTTCTTGAAGGGAAAGATGTAACTCTGTGAGATGAATTAACAGAACACAGAGCAGTTTCTCAGAAAGCTTCTTTCCAGTTTTGAACGGAAGATATTTCCTTTTTCAGCATAGCCCTCTATGGGCTTCCAAATATCCCTTTGTCAATTCCACAAGAACAGCCTTAGCGAAAGGCTTCTTGAAGGGAAACATGTAACTCTGTGAGATGAATTAACAGAACCCAGAGCAGTTTCTCAGAAAGCTTCTTTCCAGTTTTGAACGGAAGATATTTCCTTTTTCACCATAGCCCTCTAAGGTCTCCCAAGTATCCCTTTGCCAATTCCACAAGAACAGCCTTAGCGAAAGGCTTCTTGAAGGGTAAGATGTAACTCGGTGAGATGAATTAACAGAACACACAGCAGTTTCTCAGAAAGCTTCTTTCCAGTTTTGAACGGAGGATATTTCCTTTTTCACCATAGGCCTCTATGGGCTTCCAAATATCCCTTTGCCAATTCCACAAGAACAGCCTTAGCGAAAGGCATCTTGAAGGGAAAGATGTAACTCTGTGAGATGAATTAACAGAACACAGAGCAGTTTCTCCGAAAGCTTCTTTCCAGTTTTGAACGGAAGATATTTCCTTTTCCACCATAGCCCTCTATGGGCTTCCAAATATCCCTTTGCCAATTCCACAAGAACAGCCTTAGCGAAAGGCATCTTGAAGGGAAACATGTAACTCTGTGAGATGAATTAACAGAACACAGAGCAGTTTCTCAGAAAGCTTCTTTCCAGTTTTGAACGGAAGATATTTCCTTTTTCACCATAGTCCTCTATGGGCTTCCATGTATCCCTTTGCCAATTCCACAAGAACAACCTTAGCGAAAGGCTTCTTGAAGGGAAAGATGTAACTCTGTGAGATGAATTAACAGAACACAGAGCAGTTTCTCAGAAAGCTTCTTTCCACTTTTGAACGGAAGATATTTCCTTTTTCACCATAGCCCTCTATGGGCTTCCAAATATCACTTTGCCAATTCCACAAGAACAGCCTTAGCGAAAGGCTTCTTGAAGGGAAAGATGTAACTCTGTGAGTTGAATTGACAGAACACAGAGCAGTTTCTCAGAAATCTTCTTTCCAGTTTTGAACGGAAGATATTTCCTTTTTCACCATAGCCCTCTATGGGCTTCCAAATATCCCTTTGCCAAATCCACAAGAACAGCCTTAGCGAAAGGCTTCTTGAAGGGAAAGATGTAACTCTGTGAGATGAATTAACAGAACACACAGCAGTTTCTCTGAAAGCTTCTTTCCAGATTTGAACAGAAGATATTTCCTTTTTCACCATACTCCTCTATGCACTTCCAAATATCCCTTTGCCAATTCCACAAGAACAGCCTTAGCGAAAGGCTTCTTGAAGGGAAAGATGTAACTATGTGAGATGAATTAACAGAACCCAGAGCAGTTGCTCCGAAAGCTTCTTTCCACTTTTCAACGGAAGATATTTCCTTTTTCACCGTAACCTTCTATGGGCTTCCAAATATCCCTTTGCCCATTCCACAAGAACAGCCTTAGCGAAAGGCTTCTTGAAGGGAAAGATGTAACTCTGTGAGATGAATTAACAGAACCCCGAGCAGTTGCTCCGAAAGCTTCTTTCCACTTTTCAACGGAAGATATTTCCTTTTTCACCATAGCCCTCTATGGGCTTCCAAATATCCCTTTGCCCATTCCAGAAGAACAGCCTTAGCGAAAGGCTCCTTGAAGGGAAAGATGTAACTCTGTGAGATGAATTAACAGAACACAGAGCAGTTTGTCAAGAGCTTCTTTCCAGTTTTGAACGGAAGGTATTTCCTTTTTCACCAGAGCCCTCTATGGGCTTCCAAATATCCCTTCGCCAATTCCACAAGAACAGCCTTAGCGAAAGGCTTCTTGATGGGATAGATGTAACACTATGAGATGAATTAACAGAACACAGAGCAGTTTCTCAGAAAGCTTCTTTCCAGTTTTGAACGGAAGATATTCCCTTTTTCACCATAGCCCTCTATGGGCTTCCAAATATCCCTTTGCCAAATCCACAAGAACAGCCTTAGCGAAAGGCTTTTTGAAGGGAAAGATGTAACTCTGTGTGATGAATTAACAGAACACAGAGTAGTTTCGCAGAAAGCTTCTTTCCAGTTTTGAACGGAAGATATTTCCTTTTTCACCGTAGCTCTCTATGGGCTTCCAAATATCCCTTTGCCAATTCCACAAGAACAGCCTTAGCTAAAGGCTTCTTGAAGGGAAAGATGTAACTCTGTGAGATGAATTAACAGAACACAGAGCAGTTTCTCAGAAAGCTTCTTTCCAGTTTGGAACGGAAGATATTTCCTTTTTCACCGTAGCCCTCTATGGGCTTCCAAATATCCCTTTGCCAATTCCACAAGAACAGCCTTAGCGAAAGGCTTCTTGAAGGGAAAGATGTAACTCTGTGAGATGAATTAACAGAACACAGAGCAGTTTCTCAGAAAGCTTCTTTCCAGTTTTGAACGGAAGATATTTCCTTTTTCAGCATAGCCCTCTATGGGCTTCCAAATATCCCTTTGTCAATTCCACAAGAACAGCCTTAGCGAAAGGCTTCTTGAAGGGAAACATGTAACTCTGTGAGATGAATTAACAGAACCCAGAGCAGTTTCTCAGAAAGCTTCTTTCCAGTTTTGAACGGAAGATATTTCCTTTTTCACCATAGCCCTCTAAGGTCTTCCAAGTATCCCTTTGCCAATTCCACAAGAACAGCCTTAGCGAAAGGCTTCTTGAAGGGTAAGATGTAACTCTGTGAGATGAATTAACAGAACACACAGCAGTTTCTCAGAAAGCTTCTTTCCAGTTTTGAACGGAGGATATTTCCTTTTTCACCATAGGCCTCTATGGGCTTCCAAGTATCCCTATGCCAATTCCACAAGAACAGCCTTAGCGAAAGGCTTCTTGAAGGGAAACATGTAACTCTCTGAGATGAATTAACAGAACACAGAGCAGTTTCTCAGAAAGCTTCTTTCCAGTTTTGAACGGAAGATATTTCCTTTTTCACCATAGTCCTCTATGGGCTTCCAAGTATCCCTTTGCCAATCCCACAAGAACAACCTTAGCGAAAGGCTTCTTGAAGGGAAAGATGTAACTCTGTGAGATGAATTAACAGAACACAGAGCAGTTTCTCAGAAAGCTTCTTTGCAGTTTTGAACGGAAGATATTTCCTTTTTCACCATAGCCGTCTATGGGCTTCCAAATATCACTTTGCCAATTCCACAAGAACAGCCTTAGCGAAAGGCTTCTTGAAGGGAAAGATGTAACTCTGTGAGTTGAATTAACAGAACACAGAGCAGTTTCTCAGAAAGCTTCTTTCCAGTTTTGAACGGAAGATATTTCCTTTTTCACCATAGCCCTCTATGGGCTTCCAAATATCCCTTTGCCAAATCCACAAGAACAGCCTTAGCGAAAGGCTTTTTGAAGGGAAAGATGTAACTCTGTGAGATGAATTAACAGAACACAGGGCAGCATCTCAGAAAGCTTCTTTCCGGTTTTGAACGGAAGATATTTCCTTTTTCACCATAGTCCTCTATGGGCTTCCAAGTATCCCTTTGCCAATTACACAAGAACAGACTTAGCGAAAGGCTTCTTGAAGGGAAAGATGTAACTCTGTGAGATGAATTAACAGAACACAGAGCAGTTTCTCAGAAAGCTTCTTTCCAGTTTTGAACGGAGGATATTTCCTTTTTCATCATAGCCCTCTATGGGCTTCCAAATATCCCATTGCCAATTCCACAGGAACAGCGTTAGCGAAAGGCTTTTTGAAGGGAAAGATGTAACTCTGTGAGATGAATTAACAGAACACAGAGCAGTTTCTCAGAAAGCTGCTTTCCAGTTTTGAACGGAAGATATTTCCTTTTTCACCGTAGCCCTCTATGGGCTTCCAAATATCCCTTTGCCAATTCCACAAGAACAGCCTTAGCCAAGGCTTCTTGAAGGGAAAGATGTAACTCTGTGAGATGAATTAACAGAACACAGAGAAGTTTCTCAGAAAGTTTCTTTCCAGTTTTGAAGGGAAGATATTTCCTTTTTCACCATAGCCCTCTATGGGCTTCCAAATATCCCTTTGCCAATTCCACAAGAACAGCCTAAGCGAAAGGCTTCTTGAAGGGAAAGATGTAACTCTGTGAGATGAATTAACAGAACACAGAGCAGTTTCTCAGAAAGCTTTTTTCCAGTTTTGAACGGAAGATATTTCCTTTTTCACCATAGCCCTCTATGGGCTTACAAATATCCATTTGCCAATTCCACAAGAACAGCCTTAGCGAAAGGCTTCTTAAAGGGAAAGATGTAACTCTGTGAGATGAATTAACAGAACACAGAGCAGTTTCTCAGAAAGCTTCTTTCCAGTTTTGAATGGAAGATATTTCCTTTTTCACCATAGCCCTCTAAGGGCTTCCAAATATCCCTTTGCCAATTCCACAAAACCGCCTTAGCGAAAGGCTTCTTGAAGGGAAAGATGTAACTCTTTGAGATGAATTAACAGAACACAGAGCATTTTCTCCGAAAGCTTCTTTCCAGTTTTGAACGGAAGATATTTCCTTTTTCATCATAGCCCTCTATGGGCTTCCAAATATCCCTTTGCGAATTCCACAAAAATAGATTTAGCGAAAGGCTTTTTGGAGGGAAAGATGTAACTCTGTGAGATGAATTAACACAACACAGAGCAGTTTCTCAGAAAGCCTCTTTCCAGTTTTGTACGGAAGATATTTCCTTTTTCCCCGTAGCCCTCTATGGGCTTCCAAATATCCCATTGCCATTCCACAAGAACAGCCTTAGCGAAAGGCTTCTTGAAGGGAAAGATGTAACTATGTGAGATGAATTAACAGAACCCAGAGCAGTTGCTCCGAAAGCTTCTTTCCACTTTTCAACGGAAGATATTTCCTTTTTCACCGTAGCCTTCTATGGGCTTAGAAATATCCCTTTGCCCATTCCACAAGAACAGCCTTAGCGAAAGGCTTCTTGAAGGGAAAGATGTAACTCTGTGAGATGAATTAACAGAACCCCGAGCAGTTGCTCCGAAAGCTTCTTTCCACTTTTCAACGGAAGATATTTCCTTTTTCACCATAGCCCTCTATGGGCTTCCAAATATCCCTTTGCCCATTCCAGAAGAACAGCCTTAGCGAAAGGATCCTTGAAGGGAAAGATGTAACTCTGTGAGATGAATTAACAGAACACAGAGCAGTTTGTCAAAAGCTTCTTTCCAGTTTTGAACGGAAGGTATTTCCTTTTTCACCAGAGCCCTCTATGGGCTTCCAAATATCCCTTCGCCAATTCCACAAGAACAGCCTTAGCGAAAGGCTTCTTGAAGGGATAGATGTAACACTATGAGATGAATTAACAGAACACAGAGCAGTTTCTCAGAAAGCTTCTTTCCAGTTTTGAACGGAAGATATTCCCTTTTTCACCATAGCCCTCTATGGGCTTCCAAATATCCCTTTGCCAAATCCACAAGAACAGCCTTAGCGAAAGGCTTTTTGAAGGGAAAGATGTAACTCTGTGTGATGAATTAACAGAACACAGAGTAGTTTCGCAGAAAGCTTCTTTCCAGTTTTGAACGGAAGATATTTCCTTTTTCACCGTAGCTCTCTATGGGCTTCCAAATATCCCTTTGCCAATTCCACAAGAACAGCCTTAGCTAAAGGCTTCTTGAAGGGAAAGATGTAACTCTGTGAGATGAATTAACAGAACACAGAGCAGTTTCTCAGAAAGCTTCTTTCCAGTTTTGAACGGAAGATATTTCCTTTTTCACCGTAGCCCTCTATGGGCTTCCAAATATCCCTTTGCCAATTCCACAAGAACAGCCTTAGCGAAAGGCTTCTTGAAGGGAAAGATGTAACTCTGTGAGATGAATTAACAGAACACAGAGCAGTTTCTCAGAAAGCTTCTTTCCAGTTTTGAACGGAAGATATTTCCTTTTTCAGCATAGCCCTCTATGGGCTTCCAAATATCCCTTTGTCAATTCCACAAGAACAGCCTTAGCGAAAGGCTTCTTGAAGGGAAACATGTAACTCTGTGAGATGAATTAACAGAACCCAGAGCAGTTTCTCAGAAAGCTTCTTTCCAGTTTTGAACGGAAGATATTTCCTTTTTCACCATAGCCCTCTAAGGTCTTCCAAGTATCCCTTTGCCAATTCCACAAGAACAGCCTTAGCGAAAGGCTTCTTGAAGGGTAAGATGTAACTCTGTGAGATGAATTAACAGAACACACCGCAGTTTCTCAGAAAGCTTCTTTCCAGTTTTGAACGGAGGATATTTCCTTTTTCACCATAGGCCTCTATGGGCTTCCAAGTATCCCTTTGCCAATTCCACAAGAACAGCCTTAGCGAAAGGCTTCTTGAAGGGAAACATGTAACTCTCTGAGATGAATTAACAGAACACAGAGCAGTTTCTCAGAAAGCTTCTTTCCAGTTTTGAACGGAAGATATTTCCTTTTTCACCATAGTCCTCTAAGGGCTTCCAAGTATCCCTTTGCCAATCCCACAAGAACAACCTTAGCGAAAGGCTTCTTGAAGGGAAAGATGTAAATCTGTGAGATGAATTAACAGAACACAGAGCAGTTTCCCAGAAAGCTTCTTTGCAGTTTTGAACGGAAGATATTTCCTTTTTCACCATAGCCGTCTATGGGCTTCCAAATATCACTTTGCCAATTCCACAAGAACAGCCTTAGCGAAAGGCTTCTTGAAGGGAAAGATGTAACTCTGTGAGTTGAATTAACAGAACACAGAGCAGTTTCTCAGAAAGCTTCTTTCCAGTTTTGAACGGAAGATATTTCCTTTTTCACCATAGCCCTCTATGGGCTTCCAAATATCCCTTTGCCAAATCCACAAGAACAGCCTTAGCGAAAGGCTTTTTGAAGGGAAAGATGTAACTCTGTGAGATGAATTAACAGAACACAGAGCAGCATCTCAGAAAGCTTCTTTCCGGTTTTGAACGGAAGATCTTTCCTTTTTCACCATAGTCCTCTATGGGCTTCCAAGTATCCCTTTGCCAATTACACAAGAACAGACTTAGCGAAAGGCTTCTTGAAGGGAAAGATGTAACTCTGTGGGATGAATTAACAGAACACAGAGCAGTTTCTCAGAAAGCTTCTTTCCAGTTTTGAACGGAGGATATTTCCTTTTTCATCATAGCCCTCTATGGGCTTCCAAATATCCCATTGCCAATTCCACAGGAACAGCGTTAGCGAAAGGCTTTTTGAAGGGAAAGATGTAACTCTGTGAGATGAATTAACAGAACACAGAGCAGTTTCTCAGAAAGCTGCTTTCCAGTTTTAAACGGAAGATATTTCCTTTTTCACCGTAGCCCTCTATGGGCTTCCAAATATCCCTTTGCCAATTCCACAAGAACAGCCTTAGCCAAGGCTTCTTGAAGGGAAAGATGTAACTCTGTGAGATGAATTAACAGAACACAGAGAAGTTTCTCAGAAAGTTTCTTTCCAGTTTTGAAGGGAAGATATTTCCTTTTTCACAATAGCCCTCTATGGGCTTCCAAATATCCCTTTGCCAATTCCACAAGAACAGCCTAAGCGAAAGGCTTCTTGAAGGGAAAGATGTAACTCTGTGAGATGAATTAACAGAACACAGAGCAGTTTCTCAGAAAGCTTTTTTCCAGTTTTGAACGGAAGATATTTCCTTTTTCACCATAGCCCTCTATGGGCTTACAAATATCCATTTGCCATTCCACAAGAACAGCCTTAGCGAAAGGCTTCTTAAAGGGAAAGATGTAACTCTGTGAGATGAATTAACAGAACACAGAGCAGTTTCTCAGAAAGCTTCTTTCCAGTTTTGAATGGAAGATATTTCCTTTTTCACCATAGCCCTCTATGGGCTTCCAAATATCCCTTTGCCAATTCCACAAAACCGCCTTAGCGAAAGGCTTCTTGAAGGGAAAGATGTAACTCTTTGAGATGAATTAACAGAACACAGAGCATTTTCTCCGAAAGCTTCTTTCCAGTTTTGAACGGAAGATATTTCCTTTTTCATCATAGCCCTCTATGGGCTTCCAAATATCCCTTTGCGAATTCCACAAAAATAGATTTAGCGAAAGGCTTTTTGGAGGGAAAGATGTAACTCTGTGAGATGAATTAACACAACACAGAGCAGTTTCTCAGAAAGCCTCTTTCCAGTTTTGTACGGAAGATATTTCCTTTTTCCCCGTAGCCCTCTATGGGCTTCCAAATATCCCATTGCCATTCCACAAGAACAGCCTTAGCGAAAGGCTTCTTGAAGGGAAAGATGTAACTATGTGAGATGAATTAACAGAACCCAGAGCAGTTGCTCCGAAAGCTTCTTTCCACTTTTCAACGGAAGATATTTCCTTTTTCACCGTAGCCTTCTATGGGCTTCCAAATATCCCTTTGCCCATTCCACAAGAACAGCCTTAGCGAAAGGCTTCTTGAAGGGAAAGATTTAACTCTGTGAGATGAATTAACAGAACCCCGAGCAGTTGCTCCGAAAGCTTCTTTCCACTTTTCAACGGAAGATATTTCCTTTTTCACCATAGCCCTCTATGGGCTTCCAAATATCCCTTTGCCCATTCCAGAAGAACAGCCTTAGCGAAAGGCTCCCTGAAGGGAAAGATGTAACTCTGTGAGATGAATTAACAGAACACAGAGCAGTTTGTCAAAAGCTTCTTTCCAGTTTTGAACGGAAGGTATTTCCTTTTTCACCAGAGCCCTCTATGGGCTTCCAAATATCCCTTCGCCAATTCCACAAGAACAGCCTTAGCGAAAGGCTTCTTGAAGGGATAGATGTAACACTATGAGATGAATTAACAGAACACAGAGCAGTTTCTCAGAAAGCTTCTTTCCAGTTTTGAACGGAAGATATTCCCTTTTTCACCATAGCCCTCTATGGGCTTCCAAATATCCCTTTGCCAAATCCACAAGAACAGCCTTAGCGAAAGGCTTTTTGAAGGGAAAGATGTAACTCTGTGTGATGAATTAACAGAACACAGAGTAGTTTCGCAGAAAGCTTCTTTCCAGTTTTGAACGGAAGATATTTCCTTTTTCACCGTAGCTCTCTATGGGCTTCCAAATATCCCTTTGCCAATTCCACAAGAACAGCCTTAGCTAAAGGCTTCTTGAAGGGAAAGATGTAACTCTGTGAGATGAATTAACAGAACACAGAGCAGTTTCTCAGAAAGCTTCTTTCCAGTTTTGAACGGAAGATATTTCCTTTTTCACCGTAGCCCTCTATGGGCTTCCAAATATCCCTTTGCGAATTCCACAAGAACAGCCTTAGCGAAAGGCTTCTTGAAGGGAAAGATGTAACTCTGTGAGATGAATTAACAGAACACAGAGCAGTTTCTCAGAAAGCTTCTTTCCAGTTTTGAACGGAAGATATTTCCTTTTTCAGCATAGCCCTCTATGGGCTTCCAAATATCCCTTTGTCAATTCCACAAGAACAGCCTTAGCGAAAGGCTTCTTGAAGGGAAACATGTAACTCTGTGAGATGAATTAACAGAACCCAGAGCAGTTTCTCAGAAAGCTTCTTTCCAGTTTTGAACGGAAGATATTTCCTTTTTCACCATAGCCCTCTAAGGTCTTCCAAGTATCCCTTTGCCAATTCCACAAGAACAGCCTTAGCGAAAGGCTTCTTGAAGGGTAAGATGTAACTCTGTGAGATGAATTAACAGAACACACAGCAGTTTCTCAGAAAGCTTCTTTCCAGTTTTGAACGGAGGATATTTCCTTTTTCACCATAGGCCTCTATGGGCTTCCAAGTATCCCTTTGCCAATTCCACAAGAACAGCCTTAGCGAAAGGCTTCTTGAAGGGAAACATGTAACTCTCTGAGATGAATTAACAGAACACAGAGCAGTTTCTCAGAAAGCTTCTTTCCAGTTTTGAACGGAAGATATTTCCTTTTTCACCATAGTCCTCTAAGGGATTCCAAGTATCCCTTTGCCAATCCCACAAGAACAACCTTAGCGAAAGGCTTCTTGAAGGGAAAGATGTAACTCTGTGAGATGAATTAACAGAACACAGAGCAGTTTCCCAGAAAGCTTCTTTGCAGTTTTGAACGGAAGATATTTCCTTTTTCACCATAGCCGTCTATGGGCTTCCAAATATCACTTTGCCAATTCCACAAGAACAGCCTTAGCGAAAGGCTTCTTGAAGGGAAAGATGTAACTCTGTGAGTTGAATTAACAGAACACAGAGCAGTTTCTCAGAAAGCTTCTTTCCAGTTTTGAACGGAAGATATTTCCTTTTTCACCATAACCCTCTATGGGCTTCCAAATATCCCTTTGCCAAATCCACAAGAACAGCCTTAGCGAAAGGCTTTTTGAAGGGAAAGATGTAACTCTGTGAGATGAATTAACAGAACACAGAGCAGCATCTCAGAAAGCTTCTTTCCGGTTTTGAACGGAAGATCTTTCCTTTTTCACCATAGTCCTCTATGGGCTTCCAAGTATCCCTTTGCCAATTACACAAGAACAGAATTAGCGAAAGGCTTCTTGAAGGGAAAGATGTAACTCTGTGAGATGAATTAACAGAACACAGAGCAGTTTCTCAGAAAGCTTCTTTCCAGTTTTGAACGGAGGATATTTCCTTTTTCATCATAGCCCTCTATGGGCTTCCAAATATCCCATTGCCAATTCCACAGGAACAGCGTTAGCGAAAGGCTTTTTGAAGGGAAAGATGTAACTCTGTGAGATGAATTAACAGAACACAGAGCAGTTTCTCAGAAAGCTGCTTTCCAGTTTTGAACGGAAGATATTTCCTTTTTCACCGTAGCCCTCTATGGGCTTCCAAATATCCCTTTGCCAATTCCACAAGAACAGCCTTAGCCAAGGCTTCTTGAAGGGAAAGATGTAACTCTGTGAGATGAATTAACAGAACACAGAGAAGTTTCTCAGAAAGTTTCTTTCCAGTTTTGAAGGGAAGATATTTCCTTTTTCACCATAGCCCTCTATGGGCTTCCAAATATCCCTTTGCCAATTCCACAAGAACAGCCTAAGCGAAAGGCTTCTTGAAGGGAAAGATGTAACTCTGTGAGATGAATTAACAGAACACAGAGCAGTTTCTCAGAAAGCTTTTTTCCAGTTTTAAACGGAAGATATTTCCTTTTTCACCATAGCCCTCTATGGGCTTACAAATATCCATTTGCCAAATCCACAAGAACAGCCTTAGCGAAAGGCTTCTTAAAGGGAAAGATGTAACTCTGTGAGATGAATTAACAGAACACAGAGCAGTTTCTCAGAAAGCTTCTTTCCAGTTTTGAATGGAAGATATTTCCTTTTTCACCATAGCCCTCTATGGGCTTCCAAATATCCCTTTGCCAATTCCACAAAACCGCCTTAGCGAAAGGCTTCTTGAAGGGAAAGATGTAACTCTTTGAGATGAATTAACAGAACACAGAGCATTTTCTCCGAAAGCTTCTTTCCAGTTTTGAACGGAAGATATTTCCTTTTTCATCATAGCCCTCTATGGGCTTCCAAATATCCCTTTGCGAATTCCACAAAAATAGATTTAGCGAAAGGCTTTTTGGAGGGAAAGATGTAACTCTGTGAGATGAATTAACACAACACAGAGCAGTTTCTCAGAAAGCCTCTTTCCAGTTTTGTACGGAAGATATTTCCTTTTTCCCCGTAGCCCTCTATGGGCTTCCAAATATCCCATTGCCATTCCACAAGAACAGCCTTAGCGAAAGGCTTCTTGAAGGGAAAGATGTAACTCTGTGAGATGAATTAACAGAACACAGGGCAGTTTCTCAGAAAGCTTCTTTCCAGTTTTGAACGGAAGATATTTCCTTTTTCACCATAGCCCTCTATGGGCTTACAAATATCCCTTTGCCAATTCCACAAGAACAGCCTTAGCGAAAGGCTTCTTGAAGGGAAACATGTAACTCTGTGAGATGAATTAACAGAACCCAGAGCAGTTTCTCAGAAAGCTTCTTTCCAGTTTTGAACGGAAGGTATTTCCTTTTTCACCATAGCCCTCTAAGGTCTTCCAAGTATCCCTTTGCCAATTCCACAAGAACAGCCTTAGCGAAAGGCTTCTTGAATGGTAAGATGTAACTCTGTGAGATGAATTAACAGAACACACAGCAGTTTCTCAGAAAGCTTCTTTCCAGTTTTGAACGGAGGATATTTCCTTTTTCACCATAGGCCTCTATGGGCTTCCAAGTATCCCTTTGCCAATTCCACAAGAACAGCCTTAGCGAAAGGCTTCTTGAAGGGAAACATGTAACTCTCTGAGATGAATTAACAGAACACAGAGCAGTTTCTCAGAAAGCTTCTTTCCAGTTTTGAACGGAAGATATTTCCTTTTTCACCATAGTCCTCTAAGGGCTTCCAAGTATCCCTTTGCCAATCCCACAAGAACAACCTTAGCGAAAGGCTTCTTGAAGGGAAAGATGTAACTCTGTGAGATGAATTAACAGAACACAGAGCAGTTTCCCAGAAAGCTTCTTTGCAGTTTTGAACGGAAGATATTTCCTTTTTCACCATAGCCGTCTATGGGCTTCCAAATATCACTTTGCCAATTCCACAAGAACAGCCTTAGCGAAAGGCTTCTTGAAGGGAAAGATGTAACTCTGTGAGATGAATTAACAGAACACAGAGCAGTTTCTCAGAAAGCTTCTTTCCAGTTTTGAACGGAGGATATTTCCTTTTTCATCATAGCCCTCTATGGGCTTCCAAATATCCCATTGCCAATTCCACAGGAACAGCGTTAGCGAAAGGCTTTTTGAAGGGAAAGATGTAACTCTGTGAGATGAATTAACAGAACACAGAGCAGTTTCTCAGAAAGCTGCTTTCCAGTTTTGAACGGAAGATATTTCCTTTTTCACCGTAGCCCTCTATGGGCTTCCAAATATCCCTTTGCCAATTCCACAAGAACAGCCTTAGCCAAGGCTTCTTGAAGGGAAAGATGTAACTCTGTGAGATGAATTAACAGAACACAGAGAAGTTTCTCAGAAAGTTTCTTTCCAGTTTTGAAGGGAAGATATTTCCTTTTTCACCATAGCCCTCTATGGGCTTCCAAATATCCCTTTGCCAATTCCACAAGAACAGCCTAAGCGAAAGGCTTCTTGAAGGGAAAGATGTAACTCTGTGAGATGAATTAACAGAACACAGAGCAGTTTCTCAGAAAGCTTTTTTCCAGTTTTGAACGGAAAATATTTCCTTTTTCACCATAGCCCTCTATGGGCTTACAAATATCCATTTGCCAAATCCACAAGAACAGCCTTAGCGAAAGGCTTCTTAAAGGGAAAGATGTAACTCTGTGAGATGAATTAACAGAACACAGAGCAGTTTCTCAGAAAGCTTCTTTCCAGTTTTGAATGGAAGATATTTCCTTTTTCACCATAGCCCTCTATGGGCTTCCAAATATCCCTTTGCCAATTCCACAAAACCGCCTTAGCGAAAGGCTTCTTGAAGGGAAAGATGTAATTCTTTGAGATGAATGAACAGAACACAGAGCATTTTCTCCGAAAGCTTCTTTCCAGTTTTGAACGGAAGATATTTCCTTTTTCATCATAGCCCTCTATGGGCTTCCAAATATCCCTTTGCGAATTCCACAAAAATAGATTTAGCGAAAGGCTTTTTGGAGGGAAAGATGTAACTCTGTGAGATGAATTAACACAACACAGAGCAGTTTCTCAGAAAGCCTCTTTCCAGTTTTGTACGGAAGATATTTCCTTTTTCCCCGTAGCCCTCTATGGGCTTCCAAATATCCCATTGCCATTCCACAAGAACAGCCTTAGCGAAAGGCTTCTTGAAGGGAAAGATGTAACTCTGTGAGATGAATTAACAGAACACAGGGCAGTTTCTCAGAAAGCTTCTTTCCAGTTTTGAACGGAAGATATTTCCTTTTTCACCATAGCCCTCTATGGGCTTACAAATATCCCTTTGCCAATTCCACAAGAACAGCCTTAGCGAAAGGCTTCTTGAAGGGAAACATGTAACTCTGTGAGATGAATTAACAGAACCCAGAGCAGTTTCTCAGAAAGCTTCTTTCCAGTTTTGAACGGAAGGTATTTCCTTTTTCACCATAGCCCTCTAAGGTCTTCCAAGTATCCCTTTGCCAATTCCACAAGAACAGCCTTAGCGAAAGGCTTCTTGAATGGTAAGATGTAACTCTGTGAGATGAATTAACAGAACACACAGCAGTTTCTCAGAAAGCTTCTTTCCAGTTTTGAACGGAGGATATTTCCTTTTTCACCATAGGCCTCTATGGGCTTCCAAGTATCCCTTTGCCAATTCCACAAGAACAGCCTTAGCGAAAGGCTTCTTGAAGGGAAACATGTAACTCTCTGAGATGAATTAACAGAACACAGAGCAGTTTCTCAGAAAGCTTCTTTCCAGTTTTGAACGGAAGATATTTCCTTTTTCACCATAGTCCTCTAAGGGCTTCCAAGTATCCCTTTGCCAATCCCACAAGAACAACCTTAGCGAAAGGCTTCTTGAAGGGAAAGATGTAACTCTGTGAGATGAATTAACAGAACACAGAGCAGTTTCCCAGAAAGCTTCTTTGCAGTTTTGAACGGAAGATATTTCCTTTTTCACCATAGCCGTCTATGGGCTTCCAAATATCACTTTGCCAATTCCACAAGAACAGCCTTAGCGAAAGGCTTCTTGAAGGGAAAGATGTAACTCTGTGAGATGAATTAACAGAACACAGAGCAGTTTCTCAGAAAGCTTCTTTCCAGTTTTGAACGGAGGATATTTCCTTTTTCATCATAGCCCTCTATGGGCTTCCAAATATCCCATTGCCAATTCCACAGGAACAGCGTTAGCGAAAGGCTTTTTGAAGGGAAAGATGTAACTCTGTGAGATGAATTAACAGAACACAGAGCAGTTTCTCAGAAAGCTGCTTTCCAGTTTTGAACGGAAGATATTTCCTTTTTCACCGTAGCCCTCTATGGGCTTCCAAATATCCCTTTGCCAATTCCACAAGAACAGCCTTAGCCAAGGCTTCTTGAAGGGAAAGATGTAACTCTGTGAGATGAATTAACAGAACACAGAGAAGTTTCTCAGAAAGTTTCTTTCCAGTTTTGAAGGGAAGATATTTCCTTTTTCACCATAGCCCTCTATGGGCTTCCAAATATCCCTTTGCCAATTCCACAAGAACAGCCTAAGCGAAAGGCTTCTTGAAGGGAAAGATGTAACTCTGTGAGATGAATTAACAGAACACAGAGCAGTTTCTCAGAAAGCTTTTTTCCAGTTTTGAACGGAAAATATTTCCTTTTTCACCATAGCCCTCTATGGGCTTACAAATATCCATTTGCCAAATCCACAAGAACAGCCTTAGCGAAAGGCTTCTTAAAGGGAAAGATGTAACTCTGTGAGATGAATTAACAGAACACAGAGCAGTTTCTCAGAAAGCTTCTTTCCAGTTTTGAATGGAAGATATTTCCTTTTTCACCATAGCCCTCTATGGGCTTCCAAATATCCCTTTGCCAATTCCACAAAACCGCCTTAGCGAAAGGCTTCTTGAAGGGAAAGATGTAATTCTTTGAGATGAATGAACAGAACACAGAGCATTTTCTCCGAAAGCTTCTTTCCAGTTTTGAACGGAAGATATTTCCTTTTTCATCATAGCCCTCTATGGGCTTCCAAATATCCCTTTGCGAATTCCACAAAAATAGATTTAGCGAAAGGCTTTTTGGAGGGAAAGATGTAACTCTGTGAGATGAATTAACACAACACAGAGCAGTTTCTCAGAAAGCCTCTTTCCAGTTTTGTACGGAAGATATTTCCTTTTTCCCCGTAGCCCTCTATGGGCTTCCAAATATCCCATTGCCATTCCACAAGAACAGCCTTAGCGAAAGGCTTCTTGAAGGGAAAGATGTAACTCTGTGAGATGAATTAACAGAACACAGGGCAGTTTCTCAGAAAGCTTCTTTCCAGTTTTGAACGGATGATATTTCCTTTTTCACCATAGCCCTCTATGGGCTTACAAATATCCCTTTGCCAATTCCACAAGAACAGCCTTAGCGAAAGGCTTCTTGAAGGGAAACATGTAACTCTGTGAGATGAATTAACAGAACACAGAACAGTTTCTCAGAAAGCTTCTTTCTAGTTTCGAACGGAGAATATTTCCTTTTTCACCATAGCCCTCTATGGGCTTCCAGATATCCCTTTGCCAATTCCACAAGAAGAGCCTTATCGAAAGGCTTTTTGAAGGGAAACATGTAAATCTGTGAGATGAATTAACAGAACACAGAGCAGTTTCTCAGAAAGCTTCTTTCCAGTTTTGAACGGAAGATATTTCCTTTTTCACCGTAGCCCTCCATGGGCTTCCAAATATCACTTTTCCAATTCCACAAGAACAGCCTTAGCGAAAGGCTTGTTGAAGGGAAAGATGTAACTCTGTGAGATGAATTAACAGAACACAGAGCAGTTTCTCATAAAGCTTCTTTCCAGTTTTGAACGGAAGATATTTCCTTTTTCACCATAGCCCTCTATGGGCTTCCAAATATCCCCTTGAAAATTCCACAAGAACAGCTTTAGCGAAAGCCTTCTTGAAGCGAAAGATGTAACTCTGTGAGATGAATTAACAGAACACAGAGCAGTTTCTCAGAAAGCTTCTTTCCAGTTTTAAATGGAAGGTATTTCCTTTTTCACCGTAGCCCTCTATGGGCTTCCAAATATCCCTTTGTCAATTCCACAAGAACCGCCTTAGCGAAAGGCTTCTTGAAGGGAAAGATGTAACTCTTTGAGATGAATTAACAGAACACAGAGCAGTTTCTCAGAAAGCTTCTTTCCAGTTTTGAACGGAAGATATTTCCTTTTTCACCATAGCCCTCTATGGGCTTCCAAATATCCCTTTGCCAATTCCACAAGAAGAGCCTTAGCGAAAGGCTTTTTGAAGGGAAACATGTAAATCTGTGAGATGAATTAGCAGAACACAGAGTAGTTTCTCAGAAAGCTTCTTTCCAGTTTTGAACGGAAGATATTTCCTTTTTCACCATAGCCCTCTATGGGTTTCCAAATATCCCTTTGCCAATTCCACAAGAACAGCCTTAGCGAAAGGCTTCTTGAAGGGAAAGATGTAACTCGGTGAGATGAATTAACAGAACACAGAGCAGTTTCTCAGAAAGCTTCTTTCCAGTTTTGAATGGAAGATATTTCCTTTTTCACCATAGCCCTCTATGGGCTTCCAAACATCCCTTTGCCAATTCCACAAGAACAGCCTTAGCCAAAGGCTTCTTGAAGGGAAAGATGTAACTCTTTGAGATGAATTAACAGAACACAGAGCAGTTTCTCAGAAAGCTTCTTTCCAGTATTGAACGGAAGATATTTCCTTTTTCACCATAGCCCTCTATGGGTTTCCAAATATCAATTTGCCAATTCCACAAGTATAGCCTTAGCGAAAGGCTTTTTGAAGGGAAAGATGTAACTCTGTGAGATGAATTAACACAACACAGAGCAGTATCTCAGAAAGCTTCTTTCCAGTTTTGAACGGAAGATATTTCCTTTTTCACCATAGCCTTCTATGGGCTTCCAAATATAACTTTGCCAATTCCACAAGAACAGCCTTAGCGAAAGGCTTCTTGAAGGGAAAGATGTAACTCTGTGAGATGAATTAAGAGAACACAGAGCAGTTACTCAGAAAGCTTCTTTCCAGTTTTGAACCGAAGTTATTTCCTTGTTCACCATAGCCCTCTATGGGCTTCCAAATATCCCTTTGCCAATTCCACAAGAACAGCCTTAGCGAAAGGCTTCTTGAAGGGAAAGATGTAACTCTGTGAGATGAATTAACAGAACACAGAACAGTTTCTCAGAAAGCTTCTTTCTAGTTTCGAACGGAGAATATTTCCTTTTTCACCATAGCCCTCTATGGGCTTCCAGATATCCCTTTGCCAATTCCACAAGAAGAGCCTTATCGAAAGGCTTTTTGAAGGGAAACATGTAAATCTGTGAGATGAATTAACAGAACACAGAGCAGTTTCTCAGAAAGCTTCTTTCCAGTTTTGAACGGAAGATATTTCCTTTTTCACCGTAGCCCTCCATGGGCTTCCAAATATCACTTTTCCAATTCCACAAGAACAACCTTAGCGAAAGGCTTCTTGAAGGGAAAGATGTAACTCTGTGAGATGAATTAACAGAACACAGAGCAGTTTCCCAGAAAGCTTCTTTGCAGTTTTGAACGGAAGATATTTCCTTTTTCACCATAGCCGTCTATGGGCTTCCAAATATCACTTTGCCAATTCCACAAGAACAGCCTTAGCGAAAGGCTTCTTGAAGGGAAAGATGTAACTCTGTGAGATGAATTAACAGAACACAGAGCAGTTTCTCAGAAAGCTTCTTTCCAGTTTTGAACGGAGGATATTTCCTTTTTCATCATAGCCCTCTATGGGCTTCCAAATATCCCATTGCCAATTCCACAGGAACAGCGTTAGCGAAAGGCTTTTTGAAGGGAAAGATGTAACTCTGTGAGATGAATTAACAGAACACAGAGCAGTTTCTCAGAAAGCTGCTTTCCAGTTTTGAACGGAAGATATTTCCTTTTTCACCGTAGCCCTCTATGGGCTTCCAAATATCCCTTTGCCAATTCCACAAGAACAGCCTTAGCCAAGGCTTCTTGAAGGGAAAGATGTAACTCTGTGAGATGAATTAACAGAACACAGAGAAGTTTCTCAGAAAGTTTCTTTCCAGTTTTGAAGGGAAGATATTTCCTTTTTCACCATAGCCCTCTATGGGCTTCCAAATATCCCTTTGCCAATTCCACAAGAACAGCCTAAGCGAAAGGCTTCTTGAAGGGAAAGATGTAACTCTGTGAGATGAATTAACAGAACACAGAGCAGTTTCTCAGAAAGCTTTTTTCCAGTTTTGAACGGAAGATATTTCCTTTTTCACCATAGCCCTCTATGGGCTTACAAATATCCATTTGCCAAATCCACAAGAACAGCCTTACCGAAAGGCTTCTTAAAGGGAAAGATGTAACTCTGTGAGATGAATTAACAGAACACAGAGCAGTTTCTCAGAAAGCTTCTTTCCAGTTTTGAATGGAAGATATTTCCTTTTTCACCATAGCCCTCTATGGGCTTCCAAATATCCCTTTGCCAATTCCACAAAACCGCCTTAGCGAAAGGCTTCTTGAAGGGAAAGATGTAACTCTTTGAGATGAATTAACAGAACACAGAGCATTTTCTCCGAAAGCTTCTTTCCAGTTTTGAACGGAAGATATTTCCTTTTTCATCATAGCCCTCTATGGGCTTCCAAATATCCCTTTGCGAATTCCACAAAAATAGATTTAGCGAAAGGCTTTTTGGAGGGAAAGATGTAACTCTGTGAGATGAATTAACACAACACAGAGCAGTTTCTCAGAAAGCCTCTTTCCAGTTTTGTACGGAAGATATTTCCTTTTTCCCCGTAGCCCTCTATGGGCTTCCAAATATCCCATTGCCATTCCACAAGAACAGCCTTAGCGAAAGGCTTCTTGAAGGGAAAGATGTAACTCTGTGAGATGAATTAACAGAACACAGGGCAGTTTCTCAGAAAGCTTCTTTCCAGTTTTGAACGGAAGATATTTCCTTTTTCACCATAGCCCTCTATGGGCTTACAAATATCCCTTTGCCAATTCCACAAGAACAGCCTTAGCGAAAGGCTTCTTGAAGGGAAACATGTAACTCTGTGAGATGAATTAACAGAACACAGAACAGTTTCTCAGAAAGCTTCTTTCTAGTTTCGAACGGAGAATATTTCCTTTTTCACCATAGCCCTCTATGGGCTTCCAGATATCCCTTTGCCAATTCCACAAGAAGAGCCTTATCGAAAGGCTTTTTGAAGGGAAACATGTAAATCTGTGAGATGAATTAACAGAACACAGAGCAGTTTCTCAGAAAGCTTCTTTCCAGTTTTGAACGGAAGATATTTCCTTTTTCACCGTAGCCCTCCATGGGCTTCCAAATATCACTTTTCCAATTCCACAAGAACAGCCTTAGCGAAAGGCTTGTTGAAGGGAAAGATGTAACTCTGTGAGATGAATTAACAGAACACAGAGCAGTTTCTCATAAAGCTTCTTTCCAGTTTTGAACGGAAGATATTTCCTTTTTCACCATAGCCCTCTATGGGCTTCCAAATATCCCCTTGAAAATTCCACAAGAACAGCTTTAGCGAAAGCCTTCTTGAAGCGAAAGATGTAACTCTGTGAGATGAATTAACAGAACACAGAGCAGTTTCTCAGAAAGCTTCTTTCCAGTTTTAAATGGAAGGTATTTCCTTTTTCACCGTAGCCCTCTATGGGCTTCCAAATATCCCTTTGTCAATTCCACAAGAACCGCCTTAGCGAAAGGCTTCTTGAAGGGAAAGATGTAACTCTTTGAGATGAATTAACAGAACACAGAGCAGTTTCTCAGAAAGCTTCTTTCCAGTTTTGAACGGAAGATATTTCCTTTTTCACCTTAGCCCTCTATGGGCTTCCAAATATCCCTTTGCCAATTCCACAAGAAGAGCCTTAGCGAAAGGCTTTTTGAAGGGAAACATGTAAATCTGTGAGATGAATTAGCAGAACACAGAGTAGTTTCTCAGAAAGCTTCTTTCCAGTTTTGAACGGAAGATATTTCCTTTTTCACCATAGCCCTCTATGGGTTTCCAAATATCCCTTTGCCAATTCCACAAGAACAGCCTTAGCGAAAGGCTTCTTGAAGGGAAAGATGTAACTCGGTGAGATGAATTAACAGAACACAGAGCAGTTTCTCAGAAAGCTTCTTTCCAGTTTTGAATGGAAGATATTTCCTTTTTCACCATAGCCCTCTATGGGCTTCCAAACATCCCTTTGCCAATTCCACAAGAACAGCCTTAGCCAAAGGCTTCTTGAATGGAAAGATGTAACTCTTTGAGATGAATTAACAGAACACAGAGCAGTTTCTCAGAAAGCTTCTTTCCAGTATTGAACGGAAGATATTTCCTTTTTCACCATAGCCCTCTATGGGTTTCCAAATATCAATTTGCCAATTCCACAAGTATAGCCTTAGCGAAAGGCTTTTTGAAGGGAAAGATGTAACTCTGTGAGATGAATTAACACAACACAGAGCAGTATCTCAGAAAGCTTCTTTCCAGTTTTGTACGGAAGATATTTCCTTTTTCCCCGTAGCCCTCTATGGGCTTCCAAATATCCCTTTGCCAATTCCACAAGAACAGCCTTAGCGAAAGGCTTCTTGAAGGGAAAGATGTAACTCGGTGAGATGAATTAACAGAACACTGAGCAGTTTCTCCGAAAGCTTCTTTCCAGTTTTGAACGGAGGATATTTCCTTTTTCATCATAGCCCTCTATGGGCTTCCAAATATCCCATTGCCAATTCCACAGGAACAGCGTTAGCGAAAGGCTTTTTGAAGGGAAAGATGTAACTCTGTGAGATGAATTAACAGAACACAGAGCAGTTTCTCAGAAAGCTGCTTTCCAGTTTTGAACGGAAGATATTTCCTTTTTCACCGTAGCCCTCTATGGGCTTCCAAATATCCCTTTGCCAATTCCACAAGAACAGCCTTAGCCAAGGCTTCTTGAAGGGAAAGATGTAACTCTGTGAGATGAATTAACAGAACACAGAGAAGTTTCTCAGAAAGTTTCTTTCCAGTTTTGAAGGGAAGATATTTCCTTTTTCACCATAGCCCTCTATGGGCTTCCAAATATCCCTTTGCCAATTCCACAAGAACAGCCTAAGCGAAAGGCTTCTTGAAGGGAAAGATGTAACTCTGTGAGATGAATTAACAGAACACAGAGCAGTTTCTCAGAAAGCTTTTTTCCAGTTTTGAACGGAAGATATTTCCTTTTTCACCATAGCCCTCTATGGGCTTACAAATATCCATTTGCCAAATCCACAAGAACAGCCTTACCGAAAGGCTTCTTAAAGGGAAAGATGTAACTCTGTGAGATGAATTAACAGAACACAGAGCAGTTTCTCAGAAAGCTTCTTTCCAGTTTTGAATGGAAGATATTTCCTTTTTCACCATAGCCCTCTATGGGCTTCCAAATATCCCTTTGCCAATTCCACAAAACCGCCTTAGCGAAAGGCTTCTTGAAGGGAAAGATGTAACTCTTTGAGATGAATTAACAGAACACAGAGCATTTTCTCCGAAAGCTTCTTTCCAGTTTTGAACGGAAGATATTTCCTTTTTCATCATAGCCCTCTATGGGCTTCCAAATATCCCTTTGCGAATTCCACAAAAATAGATTTAGCGAAAGGCTTTTTGGAGGGAAAGATGTAACTCTGTGAGATGAATTAACACAACACAGAGCAGTTTCTCAGAAAGCCTCTTTCCAGTTTTGTACGGAAGATATTTCCTTTTTCCCCGTAGCCCTCTATGGGCTTCCAAATATCCCATTGCCATTCCACAAGAACAGCCTTAGCGAAAGGCTTCTTGAAGGGAAAGATGTAACTCTGTGAGATGAATTAACAGAACACAGGGCAGTTTCTCAGAAAGCTTCTTTCCAGTTTTGAACGGAAGATATTTCCTTTTTCACCATAGCCCTCTATGGGCTTACAAATATCCCTTTGCCAATTCCACAAGAACAGCCTTAGCGAAAGGCTTCTTGAAGGGAAACATGTAACTCTGTGAGATGAATTAACAGAACACAGAACAGTTTCTCAGAAAGCTTCTTTCTAGTTTCGAACGGAGAATATTTCCTTTTTCACCATAGCCCTCTATGGGCTTCCAGATATCCCTTTGCCAATTCCACAAGAAGAGCCTTATCGAAAGGCTTTTTGAAGGGAAACATGTAAATCTGTGAGATGAATTAACAGAACACAGAGCAGTTTCTCAGAAAGCTTCTTTCCAGTTTTGAACGGAAGATATTTCCTTTTTCACCGTAGCCCTCCATGGGCTTCCAAATATCACTTTTCCAATTCCACAAGAACAGCCTTAGCGAAAGGCTTGTTGAAGGGAAAGATGTAACTCTGTGAGATGAATTAACAGAACACAGAGCAGTTTCTCATAAAGCTTCTTTCCAGTTTTGAACGGAAGATATTTCCTTTTTCACCATAGCCCTCTATGGGCTTCCAAATATCCCCTTGAAAATTCCACAAGAACAGCTTTAGCGAAAGCCTTCTTGAAGCGAAAGATGTAACTCTGTGAGATGAATTAACAGAACACAGAGCAGTTTCTCAGAAAGCTTCTTTCCAGTTTTAAATGGAAGGTATTTCCTTTTTCACCGTAGCCCTCTATGGGCTTCCAAATATCCCTTTGTCAATTCCACAAGAACCGCCTTAGCGAAAGGCTTCTTGAAGGGAAAGATGTAACTCTTTGAGATGAATTAACAGAACACAGAGCAGTTTCTCAGAAAGCTTCTTTCCAGTTTTGAACGGAAGATATTTCCTTTTTCACCTTAGCCCTCTATGGGCTTCCAAATATCCCTTTGCCAATTCCACAAGAAGAGCCTTAGCGAAAGGCTTTTTGAAGGGAAACATGTAAATCTGTGAGATGAATTAGCAGAACACAGAGTAGTTTCTCAGAAAGCTTCTTTCCAGTTTTGAACGGAAGATATTTCCTTTTTCACCATAGCCCTCTATGGGTTTCCAAATATCCCTTTGCCAATTCCACAAGAACAGCCTTAGCGAAAGGCTTCTTGAAGGGAAAGATGTAACTCGGTGAGATGAATTAACAGAACACAGAGCAGTTTCTCAGAAAGCTTCTTTCCAGTTTTGAATGGAAGATATTTCCTTTTTCACCATAGCCCTCTATGGGCTTCCAAACATCCCTTTGCCAATTCCACAAGAACAGCCTTAGCCAAAGGCTTCTTGAATGGAAAGATGTAACTCTTTGAGATGAATTAACAGAACACAGAGCAGTTTCTCAGAAAGCTTCTTTCCAGTATTGAACGGAAGATATTTCCTTTTTCACCATAGCCCTCTATGGGTTTCCAAATATCAATTTGCCAATTCCACAAGTATAGCCTTAGCGAAAGGCTTTTTGAAGGGAAAGATGTAACTCTGTGAGATGAATTAACACAACACAGAGCAGTATCTCAGAAAGCTTCTTTCCAGTTTTGTACGGAAGATATTTCCTTTTTCCCCGTAGCCCTCTATGGGCTTCCAAATATCCCTTTGCCAATTCCACAAGAACAGCCTTAGCGAAAGGCTTCTTGAAGGGAAAGATGTAACTCGGTGAGATGAATTAACAGAACACTGAGCAGTTTCTCCGAAAGCTTCTTTCCAGTTTTGAACGGAAGATATTTCCTTTTTCACCATAGCCTTCTATGGGCTTCCAAATATAACTTTGCCAATTCCACAAGAACAGCCTTAGCGAAAGGCTTCTTGAAGGGAAAGATGTAACTCTGTGAGATGAATTAAGAGAACACAGAGCAGTTACTCAGAAAGCTTCTTTCCAGTTTTGAACCGAAGTTATTTCCTTGTTCACCATAGCCCTCTATGGGCTTCCAAATATCCCTTTTCCAATTCCACAAGAACAGCCTTAGCGAAAGGCTTCTTGAAGGGAAAGATGTAACTCTGTGAGATGAATTAACAGAACACAGAACAGTTTCTCAGAAAGCTTCTTTCTAGTTTCGAACGGAGAATATTTCCTTTTTCACCATAGCCCTCTATGGGCTTCCAGATATCCCTTTGCCAATTCCACAAGAAGAGCCTTATCGAAAGGCTTTTTGAAGGGAAACATGTAAATCTGTGAGATGAATTAACAGAACACAGAGCAGTTTCTCAGAAAGCTTCTTTCCAGTTTTGAACGGAAGATATTTCCTTTTTCACCGTAGCCCTCCATGGGCTTCCAAATATCACTTTTCCAATTCCACAAGAACAGCCTTAGCGAAAGGCTTGTTGAAGGGAAAGATGTAACTCTGTGAGATGAATTAACACAACACAGAGCAGTTTCTCAGAAAGCTTCTTTCCAGTTTTGAACGGAAGATATTTCCTTTTTCACCATAGCCCTCTATGGGCTTCCAAATATCCCCTTGCCAATTCCACAAGAACAGCTTTAGCGAAAGCCTTCTTGAAGCGAAAGATGTAACTCTGTGAGATGAATTAACAGAACACAGAGCAGTTTCTCAGAAAGCTTCTTTCCAGTTTTAAATGGAAGGTATTTCCTTTTTCACCGTAGCCCTCTACGGGCTTCCAAATATCCCTTTGTCAATTCCGCAAGAACCGCCTTAGCGAAAGGCTTCTTGAAGGGAAAGATGTAACTCTTTGAGATGAATTAACAGAACACAGAGCAGTTTCTCTGAAAGCTTCTTTCCAGTTTTGAACGGAAGATATTTCCTTTTTCACCATAGCCCTCTATGGGCTTCCAAATATCCCTTTGCCAATTCCACAAGAACAGCCTTAGCGAAAGGCTTCTTGAAGGGAAAGATGTAACTATGTGAGATGAATTAACAGAACACAGAGCAGTTTCTCAGAAAGCTTCTTTCCAGTTTTGAACGGAGAATATTTCCTTTTTCACCATAGCCCTCTATGGGCTTCCAGATATCCCTTTGCCAATTCCACAAGAAGAGCCTTATCGAAAGGCTTTCTGAAGGGAAACATGTAAATCTCTGAGATGAATTAGCAGAACACAGAGTAGTTTCTCAGAAAGCTTCTTTCCAGTTTTGAACGAAAGATATTTCCTTTTTCACCATAGCCCTCCATGGGCTTCCAAATATCATTTTTCCAATTCCACAAGAACAGACTTAGCGAAAGGCTTCTTGAAGGGAAAGATGTAACTCTGTGAGATGAATTAACAGAACACAGAGCAGTTTCTCAGAAAGCTTCTTTCCAGTTTTGAACGGAAGATATTTCCTTTTTCACCATAGCCCTCTATGGGTTTCCAAATATCCCTTTGCCAATTCCACAAGAACAGCCTTAGCGAAAGGCTTCTTGAAGGGAAAGATGTAACTCGGTGAGATGAATTAACAGAACACAGAGCAGTTTCTCAGAAAGCTTCTTTCCAGTTTTGAATGGAAGATATTTCCTTTTTCACCATAGCCCTCTATGGGCTTCCAAACATCCCTTTGCCAATTCCACAAGAACCGCCTTAGCGAAAGGCTTCTTGAAGGGAAAGATGTAACTCTTTGAGATGAATTAACAGAACACAGAGCAGATTCTCAGAAAGCTTCTTTCCAGTATTGAACGGAAGATATTTCCTTTTTCACCATAGCCCTCTATGGGTTTCCAAATATCAATTTGCCAATTCCACAAGTATAGCCTTAGCGAAAGGCTTTTTGAAGGGAAAGATGTAACTCTGTGAGATGGATTAACACAACACAGAGCAGTATCTCAGAAAGCTTCTTTCCAGTTTTGTACGGAAGATATTTCCTTTTTCCCCGTAGCCCTCTATGGGCTTCCAAATATCCCTTTGCCAATTCCACAAGAACAGCCGTAGCGAAAGGCTTCTTGAAGGGAAAGATGTAACTCGGTGAGATGAATTAACAGAACACAGAGCAGTTTCTCAGAAAGCTTCTTTCCAGTTTTGAACGGAAGATATTTCCTTTTTCACCATAGCCCTCTATGGGCTTCCAAATATCCCTTTGCCAATTCCACAAGAACCGCCTTAGCGAAAGGCTTCTTGAAGGGAAAGATGTAACTCTTTGAGATGAATTAACAGAACACAGAGCAGTTTCTCAGAAAGCTTCTTTCCAGTTTTGAACGGAAGATATTTCCTTTTTCACCATAGCCCTCTATGGGCTTCCACATATCCCTTTGCCAATTCCACAAGAACAGCCTTAGCGAAAGGCTTCTTGAAGGGAAAGATGTAACTCTGTGAGATGAATTAACAGAACACAGAGCAGTTTCTCAGAAAGCTTCTTTCCAGTTTTGAACGGAAGATATTTCCTTTTTCACCGTAGCCCTCTATGGGCTTCCAAATATCGTTTTGCCAATTCCACAAGAACAGCCTTAGCGAAAGGCTTCTTGAAGGGAAAGATGTATCTCTGTGAGATGAATTAACAGAACACAGAGCAGTTTCTCACAAAGCTTCTTTCCAGTTTTGAACCGAAGTTATTTCCTTGTTCACCATAGCCCTCTATGGGCTTCCAAATATCGTTTTGCCAATTCCACAAGAACAGCCTTAGCGAAAGGCTTCTTGAAGGGAAAGATGTAACTCTGTGAGATGAATTAACAGAACACAGAGCAGTTTCTTAGAAAGCTTCTTTCCAGTTTTGAACGGAGGATATTTCCTTTTTCACCATAGCCCTCTATGGGCTTCCAGATATCCCTTTGCCAATTCCACAAGAACAGCCTTAGCGAAATTCTTCTTGAAGGGAAACATGTAACTCTCTGAGATGAATTAACAGAACACAGAGCAGTTTCTCAGAAAGCTTCTTTCCAGTTTTGAACGGAAGATATATCCTTTTTCACCATAGTCCTCTATGGGCTTCCAAGTATCCCTTTGCCAATCCCACAAGAACAACCTTAGCGAAAGGCTTCTTGAAGGGAAAGATGTAACTCTGTGAGATGAATTAACAGAACACAGAGCAGTTTCTCAGAAAGCTTCTTTCCGGTTTTGAACGGAAGATATTTCCTTTTTCACCATAGCCCTCTATGGGTTTCCAAATATCCCTTTGCCAATTCCACAAGAACAGCCTTAGCGAAAGGCTTCTTGAAGGGAAAGATGTAACTCGGTGAGATGAATTAACAGAACACAGAGCAGTTTCTCAGAAAGCTTCTTTCCAGGTTTGAATGGAAGATATTTCCTTTTTCACCATAGCCCTCTATGGGCTTCCAAACATCCCTTTGCCAATTCCACAAGAACAGCCTTAGCGAAAGGCTTCTTGAAGGGAAAGATGTAACTCTTTGAGATGAATTAACAGAACACAGAGCAGATTCTCAGAAAGCTTCTTTCCAGTATTGAACGGAAGATATTTCCTTCTTCACCATAGCCCTCTATGGGTTTCCAAATATCAATTTGCCAATTCCACAAGTATAGCCTTAGCGAATGGCTTTTTGAAGGGAAAGATGTAACTCTGTGAGATGAATTAACACAACACAGAGCAGTATCTCAGAAAGCTTCTTTCCAGTTTTGTACGGAAGATATTTCCTTTTTCCCCGTAGCCCTCTATGGGCTTCCAAATATCCCTTTGCCAATTCCACAAGAACAGCCGTAGCGAAAGGCTTCTTGAAGGGAAAGATGTAACTCTGTGAGATGAATTAACAGAACACAGAGCAGTTTCTCAGAAAGCTTCTTTCCAGTTTTGAACGGAAGATATTTCCTTTTTCACCATAGCCCTCTATGGGTTTCCAAATATCCCTTTGCCAATTCCACAAGAACAGCCTTAGCGAACGGCTTCTTGAAGGGAAAGATGTAACTCGGTGAGATGAATTAACAGAACACAGAGCAGTTTCTCAGAAAGCTTCTTTCCAGTTTTGAACGGAAGATATTTCCTTTTTCACCTTAGGCCTCTATGGGCTTCCAAATATCCCTTTGCCAATTCCCCAAGAACAGCCTTAGCCAAAGGCTTCTTGACGGGAAAGATGTAACTCTGTGAGATGAATTAACAGAACACAGAGCAGTTTCTCAGAAAGCTTCTTTCCAGTTTTGAACGGAAGATATTTGCTTTTTCACCATAGCCCTCTATGGGCTTCCAAATATATCTTTGCCAATTCCACAAGAACAGCCTTAGCGAAAGGCTTCTTGAAGGGAAAGATGTAACTCTGTGAGATGAATTAACAGAACACAGAGCAGTTTCTCAGAAAGCTTCTTTCCAGTTTTGAATGGAAGATATTTCCCTTTTCACCATAGCCCTCTATGGGCTTCCAAATATCCCTTTGCCAATTCCACAAGAACCGCCTTAGCGAAAGGCTTCTTGAAGGGAAAGATGTAACTCTTTGAGATGAATTAACAGAACACAGAGCAGTTTCTCAGAAAGCTTATTTCCAGTTTTGAACGGAAGATATTTCCTTTTTCACCATAGCCCTCTATGGGCTTCCAAATACCCCTTTGCCAATTCCCCAAAAATAGATTTAGCGAGAGGCTTCTTGAAGGGAAAGATGTAACTCCGTGAGATGAATTAACAGAACCCAGAGCAGTTGCTCCAAAGGTTCTTTCCACTTTTCAACGGAAGATATTTACTTTTTCACCGTTGCCCTCTATGGGCTTCCAAATATCCCTTTGCCCATTCCACAAGAACAGCCTTAGCGAAAGGCTTCTTGAAGGGAAAGATGTAACTCTGTGAGATGAATTAACAGAAAACAGAGCAGTTTGTCAGAAAGCTTCTTTCCAGTTTTGAACGGAAGGTATTTCCTTTTTCACCATAGCCCTCTATGGGCTTCCAAATATCCCTTTTCCAATTCCACAAGAACAGCCTTAGCGAAAGGCTTCTTGAAGGGAAAGATGTAACTCTGTGGGATGAATTAACAGAACACAGAGCAGTTTCTCAGAAAGCTTCTTTCCAGTTTTGAACGGAAGATATTTCCTTTTTCAACATAGCCCTCTATGGGCTTCCAAATATCCCTTTGCCAATTCCACAAGAAAAGACTTAGCGAAAGGCTTTTTGAAGGGAAAGATGTAACTCTGTGAGATGAATTAACAGAACACAGAGCAGTTTCTCAGAAAGCTTCTTTCCACTTTTGAACGGAAGATATTTCCTTTTTCACCGTAGCCCTCTATGGGCTTCCAAATATCCCTTTGCCAATTCCACAAGAACAGCCTTAGCCAAAGGCTTCTTGAAGGGAAAGATGTAACTCTGTGAGATGAATTAACAGAACACAGAGCAGTTTCTCAGAAAGCTTCCTTCCAGTTTTGAAGGGAAGATATTTCCTTTTTCACCCTAGCCCTCTATGGGCTTCCAAATATCCCTTTGCCAATTCCACAAGAACAGCCTAAGCGAAAGGCTTCTTGAAGGGAAAGATGTAACTCTGTGAGATGAATTAACAGAACACAGAGCAGTTTCTCAGAAAGCTTCTTTCCAGTTTTGAACGGAAGATATTTCCTTTTTCATCATAGTTCTCTATGGGCTTCCAAATATCCCTTTGCCAATTCCACAAAAATAGATTTAGCGAAAGGCTTTTTGGAGGGAAAGATATAACTCTGTGAGATGAATTAACACAACACAGAGCAGTTTCTCAGATAGCTTCTTTCCAGTTTTGTACGGAAGATATTTCCTTTTTCCCCATAGCCCTCTATGGGCTTCCAAATATCCCATTGCCATTCCACAAGAACAGCCTTAGCGAAAGGCTTCTTGAAGGGAAAGATGTAACTCTGTGAGATGAATTAACAGAACACAGAGCAGTTTCTCAGAAAGCTTCTTTCCAGTTTTGAACGGAAGATATTTCCTTTTTCACCATAGCCCTCTATGGGCTTCCAAATATCACTTTGCCAATTCCACAAGAACAGCCTTAGCGAAAGGCTTCTTGAAGGGAAAGATGTAACTCTGTGAGATGAATTAACAGAACACAGAGCAGTTTCTCCGAAAGCTTCTTTCCAGTTTTGAACGGAAGATATTCCTTTTTCACCATAGCCCTCTATGGGCTTCCAAATATCCCTTTGCCAATTCCACAAGAACAGCCTTACCGAAAGGCTTCTTGAAGGGAAAGATGTAACTCTGTGAGATGAATTAAGAGAACACAGAGCAGTTTCTCAGAAAGCTTCTTTCCAGTTTTGAACCGAAGTTATTTCCTTGTTCACCATAGCCCTCTATGGGCTTCCAAATATCCCTTTGCCAATTCCACAAGAACAGCCTTAGCGAAAGGCTTCTTGAAGGGAAAGATGTAACTCTGTGAGATGAATTAACAGAACACAGAACAGTTTCTCAGAAAGCTTCTTTCCAGTTTTGAACGGAGAATATTTCCTTTTTCACCATAGCCCTCTATGGGCTTCCAGATATCCCTTTGCCAATTCCACAAGAAGAGCCTTATCGAAAGGCTTTTTGAAGGGAAACATGTAAATCTGTGAGATGAAATAACAGAACACAGAGCAGTTTCTCAGAAAGCTTCTTTCCAGTTTTGAACGGAAGATATTTCCTTTTTCACCGTAGCCCTCCATGGGCTTCCAAATATCACTTTTCCAATTCCACAAGAACAGCCTTAGCGAAAGGCTTCTTGAAGGGAAAGATGTAACTCTGTGAGATGAATTAACAGTACACAGAGCAGTTTCTCAGAAAGCTTTTTTCCAGTTTTGAACGGAAGATATTTCCTTTTTCAGCATAGCCCTCTATGGGCTTCCAAATATCCCTTTGCCAATTCCACAAGAACAGCCTTAGCGAAAGGCTTCTTAAAGGGAAAGATGTAACTCTGTGAGATGAATTAACAGAACACAGAGCAGTTTCTCAGAGTGCTTCTTTCCAGTTTTGAACGGAAGATATTTCCTTTTTCACCATAGCCCTCTATGGGCTTCCAAATATCACTTTACCAATTCCACAAGAATAGCCTTAGCGAAAGGCTTCTTGAAGGGAAAGATGTATCTCTGTGAGATGAATTAACAGAACACAGAGCAGTTTCTCAGAAAGCTTCTTTCCAGTTTTGAACGGAAGATATTTCCTTTTTCACCATAGCCCTCTATGGGCTTCCACATATCCCTTTGCCAATTCCACAAGAACAGCCTTAGCGAAAGGCTTCTTGAAGGGAAAGATGTAACTCTGTGAGATGAATTAACAGAACACAGAGCAGTTTCTCAGAAAGCTTCTTTCCAGTTTTGAACGGAAGATATTTCCTTTTTCACCGTAGCCCTCTATGGGCTTCCAAATATCGTTTTGCCAATTCCACAAGAACAGCCTTAGCGAAAGGCTTCTTGAAGGGAAAGATGTAACTCTGTGAGATGAATTAACAGAACACAGAGCAGTTTCTCAGAAAGCTTCTTTCCAGTTTTGAACGGAGGATATTTCCTTTTTCACCATAGCCCTCTATGTGCTTCCAGATATCCCTTTGCCAATTCCACAAGAACAGCCTTAGCGAAATTCTTCTTGAAGGGAAACATGTAACTCTCTGAGATGAATTAACAGAACACAGAGCAGTTTCTCAGAAAGCTTCTTTCCAGTTTTGAACGGAAGATATATCCTTTTTCACCATAGTCCTCTATGGGCTTCCAAGTATCCCTTTGCCAATCCCACAAGAACAACCTTAGCGAAAGGCTTCTTGAAGGGAAAGATGTAACTCTGTGAGATGAATTAACAGAACACAGAGCAGTTTCTCAGAAAGCTTCTTTGCAGTTTTGAACGGAAGATATTTCCTTTTTCACCATAGCCGTCTATGGGCTTCCAAATATCACTTTGCCAATTCCACAAGAACAGCCTTAGCGAAAGGCTTCTTGAAGGGAAAGATGTAACTCTGTGAGTTGAATTAACAGAACACAGAGCAGTTTCTCAGAAAGCTTCTTTCCAGTTTTGAACGGAAGGTATTTCCTTTTTCACCATAGCCCTCTATGGGCTTCCAAATATCCCTTTGCCAAATCCACAAGAACAGCCTTAGCGAAAGGCTTTTTGAAGGGAAAGATGTAACTCTGTGAGATGAATTAACAGAACACAGAGCAGCATCTCAGAAAGCTTCTTTCCGGTTTTGAACGGAAGATATTTCCTTTTTCACCATAGTCCTCTATGGGCTTCCAAGTATCCCTTTGCCAATTACACAAGAACAGACTTAGCGAAAGGCTTCTTGAAGGGAAAGATGTAACTCTGTGAGATGAATTAACAGAACACAGAGCAGTTTCTCAGAAAGCTTCTTTCCAGTTTTGAACGGAGGATATTTCCTTTTTCATCATAGCCCTCTATGGGCTTCCAAATATCCCATTGCCAATTCCACAGGAACAGCCTTAGCGAAAGGCTTTTTGAAGGGAAAGATGTAACTCTGTGAGATGAATTAACACAACACAGAGCAGTTTCTCAGAAAGCTTCTTTCCAGTTTTGAACGGAAGATATTTCCTTTTTCACCGTAGCCCTCTATGGGCTTCCAAATATCCCTTTGCCAATTCCACAAGAACAGCCTTAGCCAAAGGCTTCTTGAAGGGAAAGATGTAACTCTGTGAGATGAATTAACAGAACACAGAGCAGTTTCTCAGAAAGTTTCTTTCCAGTTTTGAAGGGAAGATATTTCCTTTTTCACCATAGCCCTCTATGGGCTTCCAAATATCCCTTTGCCAATTCCACAAGAACAGCCTAAGCGAAAGGCTTCTTGAAGGGAAAGATGTAACTCTGTGAGATGAATTAACAGAACACAGAGCTGTTTCTCAGAAAGCTTTTTTCCAGTTTTGAACGGAAGATATTTCCTTTTTCACCATAGCCCTCTATGGGCTTACAAATATCCCTTTGCCAATTCCACAAGAACAGCCTTAGCGAAAGGCTTCTTAAAGGGAAAGATGTAACTCTGTGAGATGAATTAACAGAACACAGAGCAGTTTCTCAGAAAGCTTCTTTCCAGTTTTGAATGGAAGATATTTCCTTTTTCACCATAGCCCTCTATGGGCTTCCAAATATCCCTTTGCCAATTCCACAAAACCGCCTTAGCGAAAGGCTTCTTGAAGGGAAAGATGTAACTCTTTGAGATGAATTAACAGAACACAGAGCATTTTCTCAGAAAGCTTCTTTCCAGTTTTGAACGGAAGATATTTCCTTTTTCATCATAGCCCTCTATGGGCTTCCAAATATCCCTTTGCGAATTCCACAAAAATAGATTTAGCGAAAGGCTTTTTGGAGGGAAAGATGTAACTCTGTGAGATGAATTAACACAACACAGAGCAGTTTCTCAGAAAGCCTCTTTCCAGTTTTGTACGGAAGATATTTCCTTTTTCCCCGTAGCCCTCTATGGGCTTCCAAATATCCCATTGCCATTCCACAAGAACAGCCTTAGCGAAAGGATTCTTGAAGGGAAAGATGTAACTCTGTGAGATGAATTAACAGAACACAGGGCAGTTTCTCAGAAAGCTTCTTTCCAGTTTTGAACGGAAGATATTTCCTTTTTCACCATAGCCCTCTATGGGCTTACAAATATCCCTTTGCCAATTCCACAAGAACAGCCTTAGCGAAAGGCTTCTTGAAGGGAAAGATGTAACTCTGTGAGATGAATTAACAGAACCCCGAGCAGTTGCTCCGAAAGCTTCTTTCCACTTTTCAACGGAAGATATTTCCTTTTTCACCATAGCCCTCTATGGGCTTCCAAATATCCCTTTGCCCATTCCAGAAGAACAGCCTTAGCGAAAGGATCCTTGAAGGGAAAGATGTAACTCTGTGAGATGAATTAACAGAACACAGAGCAGTTTGTCAAAAGCTTCTTTCCAGTTTTGAACGGAAGGTATTTCCTTTTTCACCAGAGCCCTCTATGGGCTTCCAAATATCCCTTCGCCAATTCCACAAGAACAGCCTTAGCGAAAGGCTTCTTGAAGGGATAGATGTAACACTATGAGATGAATTAACAGAACACAGAGCAGTTTCTCAGAAAGCTTCTTTCCAGTTTTGAACGGAAGATATTCCCTTTTTCACCATAGCCCTCTATGGGCTTCCAAATATCCCTTTGCCAAATCCACAAGAACAGCCTTAGCGAAAGGCTTTTTGAAGGGAAAGATGTAACTCTGTGTGATGAATTAACAGAACACAGAGTAGTTTCGCAGAAAGCTTCTTTCCAGTTTTGAACGGAAGATATTTCCTTTTTCACCGTAGCTCTCTATGGGCTTCCAAATATCCCTTTGCCAATTCCAAAAGAACAGCCTTAGCTAAAGGCTTCTTGAAGGGAAAGATGTAACTCTGTGAGATGAATTAACAGAACACAGAGCAGTTTCTCAGAAAGCTTCTTTCCAGTTTTGAACGGAAGATATTTCCTTTTTCACCGTAGCCCTCTATGGGCTTCCAAATATCCCTTTGCCAATTCCACAAGAACAGCCTTAGCGAAAGGCTTCTTGAAGGGAAAGATGTAACTCTGTGAGATGAATTAACAGAACACAGAGCAGTTTCTCAGAAAGCTTCTTTCCAGTTTTGAACGGAAGATATTTCCTTTTTCAGCATAGCCCTCTATGGGCTTCCAAATATCCCTTTGTCAATTCCACAAGAACAGCCTTAGCGAAAGGCTTCTTGAAGGGAAACATGTAACTCTGTGAGATGAATTAACAGAACCCAGAGCAGTTTCTCAGAAAGCTTCTTTCCAGTTTTGAACGGAAGATATTTCCTTTTTCACCATAGCCCTCTAAGGTCTTCCAAGTATCCCTTTGCCAATTCCACAAGAACAGCCTTAGCGAAAGGCTTCTTGAAGGGTAAGATGTAACTCTGTGAGATGAATTAACAGAACACACCGCAGTTTCTCAGAAAGCTTCTTTCCAGTTTTGAACGGAGGATATTTCCTTTTTCACCATAGGCCTCTATGGGCTTCCAAGTATCCCTTTGCCAATTCCACAAGAACAGCCTTAGCGAAAGGCTTCTTGAAGGGAAACATGTAACTCTCTGAGATGAATTAACAGAACACAGAGCAGTTTCTCAGAAAGCTTCTTTCCAGTTTTGAACGGAAGATATTTCCTTTTTCACCATAGTCCTCTAAGGGCTTCCAAGTATCCCTTTGCCAATCCCACAAGAACAACCTTAGCGAAAGGCTTCTTGAAGGGAAAGATGTAAATCTGTGAGATGAATTAACAGAACACAGAGCAGTTTCCCAGAAAGCTTCTTTGCAGTTTTGAACGGAAGATATTTCCTTTTTCACCATAGCCGTCTATGGGCTTCCAAATATCACTTTGCCAATTCCACAAGAACAGCCTTAGCGAAAGGCTTCTTGAAGGGAAAGATGTAACTCTGTGAGTTGAATTAACAGAACACAGAGCAGTTTCTCAGAAAGCTTCTTTCCAGTTTTGAACGGAAGATATTTCCTTTTTCACCATAGCCCTCTATGGGCTTCCAAATATCCCTTTGCCAAATCCACAAGAACAGCCTTAGCGAAAGGCTTTTTGAAGGGAAAGCTGTAACTCTGTGAGATGAATTAACAGAACACAGAGCAGCATCTCAGAAAGCTTCTTTCCGGTTTTGAACGGAAGATCTTTCCTTTTTCACCATAGTCCTCTATGGGCTTCCAAGTATCCCTTTGCCAATTACACAAGAACAGACTTAGCGAAAGGCTTCTTGAAGGGAAAGATGTAACTCTGTGGGATGAATTAACAGAACACAGAGCAGTTTCTCAGAAAGCTTCTTTCCAGTTTTGAACGGAGGATATTTCCTTTTTCATCATAGCCCTCTATGGGCTTCCAAATATCCCATTGCCAATTCCACAGGAACAGCGTTAGCGAAAGGCTTTTTGAAGGGAAAGATGTAACTCTCTGAGATGAATTAACAGAACACAGAGCAGTTTCTCAGAAAGCTGCTTTCCAGTTTTAAACGGAAGATATTTCCTTTTTCACCGTAGCCCTCTATGGGCTTCCAAATATCCCTTTGCCAATTCCACAAGAACAGCCTTAGCCAAGGCTTCTTGAAGGGAAAGATGTAACTCTGTGAGATGAATTAACAGAACACAGAGAAGTTTCTCAGAAAGTTTCTTTCCAGTTTTGAAGGGAAGATATTTCCTTTTTCACAATAGCCCTCTATGGGCTTCCAAATATCCCTTTGCCAATTCCACAAGAACAGCCTAAGCGAAAGGCTTCTTGAAGGGAAAGATGTAACTCTGTGAGATGAATTAACAGAACACAGAGCAGTTTCTCAGAAAGCTTTTTTCCAGTTTTGAACGGAAGATATTTCCTTTTTCACCATAGCCCTCTATGGGCTTACAAATATCCATTTGCCATTCCACAAGAACAGCCTTAGCGAAAGGCTTCTTAAAGGGAAAGATGTAACTCTGTGAGATGAATTAACAGAACACAGAGCAGTTTCTCAGAAAGCTTCTTTCCAGTTTTGAATGGAAGATATTTCCTTTTTCACCATAGCCCTCTATGGGCTTCCAAATATCCCTTTGCCAATTCCACAAAACCGCCTTAGCGAAAGGCTTCTTGAAGGGAAAGATGTAACTCTTTGAGATGAATTAACAGAACACAGAGCATTTTCTCCGAAAGCTTCTTTCCAGTTTTGAACGGAAGATATTTCCTTTTTCATCATAGCCCTCTATGGGCTTCCAAATATCCCTTTGCGAATTCCACAAAAATAGATTTAGCGAAAGGCTTTTTGGAGGGAAAGATGTAACTCTGTGAGATGAATTAACACAACACAGAGCAGTTTCTCAGAAAGCCTCTTTCCAGTTTTGTACGGAAGATATTTCCTTTTTCCCCGTAGCCCTCTATGGGCTTCCAAATATCCCATTGCCATTCCACAAGAACAGCCTTAGCGAAAGGCTTCTTGAACGGAAAGATGTAACTATGTGAGATGAATTAACAGAACCCAGAGCAGTTGCTCCGAAAGCTTCTTTCCACTTTTCAACGGAAGATATTTCCTTTTTCACCGTAGCCTTCTATGGGCTTCCAAATATCCCTTTGCCCATTCCACAAGAACAGCCTTAGCGAAAGGCTTCTTGAAGGGAAAGATGTAACTCTGTGAGATGAATTAACAGAACCCCGAGCAGTTGCTCCGAAAGCTTCTTTCCACTTTTCAACGGAAGATATTTCCTTTTTCACCATAGCCCTCTATGGGCTTCCAAATATCCCTTTGCCCATTCCAGAAGAACAGCCTTAGCGAAAGGCTCCCTGAAGGGAAAGATGTAACTCTGTGAGATGAATTAACAGAACACAGAGCAGTTTGTCAAAAGCTTCTTTCCAGTTTTGAACGGAAGGTATTTCCTTTTTCACCAGAGCCCTCTATGGGCTTCCAAATATCCCTTCGCCAATTCCACAAGAACAGCCTTAGCGAAAGGCTTCTTGAAGGGATAGATGTAACACTATGAGATGAATTAACAGAACACAGAGCAGTTTCTCAGAAAGCTTCTTTCCAGTTTTGAACGGAAGATATTCCCTTTTTCACCATAGCCCTCTATGGGCTTCCAAATATCCCTTTGCCAAATCCACAAGAACAGCCTTAGCGAAAGGCTTTTTGAAGGGAAAGATGTAACTCTGTGTGATGAATTAACAGAACACAGAGTAGTTTCGCAGAAAGCTTCTTTCCAGTTTTGAACGGAAGATATTTCCTTTTTCACCGTAGCTCTCTATGGGCTTCCAAATATCCCTTTGCCAATTCCACAAGAACAGCCTTAGCTAAAGGCTTCTTGAAGGGAAAGATGTAACTCTGTGAGATGAATTAACAGAACACAGAGCAGTTTCTCAGAAAGCTTCTTTCCAGTTTTGAACGGAAGATATTTCCTTTTTCACCGTAGCCCTCTATGGGCTTCCAAATATCCCTTTGCCAATTCCACAAGAACAGCCTTAGCGAAAGGCTTCTTGAAGGGAAAGATGTAACTCTGTGAGATGAATTAACAGAACACAGAGCAGTTTCTCAGAAAGCTTCTTTCCAGTTTTGAACGGAAGATATTTCCTTTTTCAGCATAGCCCTCTATGGGCTTCCAAATATCCCTTTGTCAATTCCACAAGAACAGCCTTAGCGAAAGGCTTCTTGAAGGGAAACATGTAACTCTGTGAGATGAATTAACAGAACCCAGAGCAGTTTCTCAGAAAGCTTCTTTCCAGTTTTGAACGGAAGATATTTCCTTTTTCACCATAGCCCTCTAAGGTCTTCCAAGTATCCCTTTGCCAATTCCACAAGAACAGCCTTAGCGAAAGGCTTCTTGAAGGGTAAGATGTAACTCTGTGAGATGAATTAACAGAACACACAGCAGTTTCTCAGAAAGCTTCTTTCCAGTTTTGAACGGAGGATATTTCCTTTTTCACCATAGGCCTCTATGGGCTTCCAAGTATCCCTTTGCCAATTCCACAAGAACAGCCTTAGCGAAAGGCTTCTTGAAGGGAAACATGTAACTCTCTGAGATGAATTAACAGAACACAGAGCAGTTTCTCAGAAAGCTTCTTTCCAGTTTTGAACGGAAGATATTTCCTTTTTCACCATAGTCCTCTAAGGGATTCCAAGTATCCCTTTGCCAATCCCACAAGAACAACCTTAGCGAAAGGCTTCTTGAAGGGAAAGATGTAACTCTGTGAGATGAATTAACAGAACACAGAGCAGTTTCCCAGAAAGCTTCTTTGCAGTTTTGAACGGAAGATATTTCCTTTTTCACCATAGCCGTCTATGGGCTTCCAAATATCACTTTGCCAATTCCACAAGAACAGCCTTAGCGAAAGGCTTCTTGAAGGGAAAGATGTAACTCTGTGAGTTGAATTAACAGAACACAGAGCAGTTTCTCAGAAAGCTTCTTTCCAGTTTTGAACGGAAGATATTTCCTTTTTCACCATAACCCTCTATGGGCTTCCAAATATCCCTTTGCCAAATCCACAAGAACAGCCTTAGCGAAAGGCTTTTTGAAGGGAAAGATGTAACTCTGTGAGATGAATTAACAGAACACAGAGCAGCATCTCAGAAAGCTTCTTTCCGGTTTTGAACGGAAGATCTTTCCTTTTTCACCATAGTCCTCTATGGGCTTCCAAGTATCCCTTTGCCAATTACACAAGAACAGAATTAGCGAAAGGCTTCTTGAAGGGAAAGATGTAACTCTGTGAGATGAATTAACAGAACACAGAGCAGTTTCTCAGAAAGCTTCTTTCCAGTTTTGAACGGAGGATATTTCCTTTTTCATCATAGCCCTCTATGGGCTTCCAAATATCCCATTGCCAATTCCACAGGAACAGCGTTAGCGAAAGGCTTTTTGAAGGGAAAGATGTAACTCTGTGAGATGAATTAACAGAACACAGAGCAGTTTCTCAGAAAGCTGCTTTCCAGTTTTGAACGGAAGATATTTCCTTTTTCACCGTAGCCCTCTATGGGCTTCCAAATATCCCTTTGCCAATTCCACAAGAACAGCCTTAGCCAAGGCTTCTTGAAGGGAAAGATGTAACTCTGTGAGATGAATTAACAGAACACAGAGAAGTTTCTCAGAAAGTTTCTTTCCAGTTTTGAAGGGAAGATATTTCCTTTTTCACCATAGCCCTCTATGGGCTTCCAAATATCCCTTTGCCAATTCCACAAGAACAGCCTAAGCGAAAGGCTTCTTGAAGGGAAAGATGTAACTCTGTGAGATGAATTAACAGAACACAGAGCAGTTTCTCAGAAAGCTTTTTTCCAGTTTTAAACGGAAGATATTTCCTTTTTCACCATAGCCCTCTATGGGCTTACAAATATCCATTTGCCAAATCCACAAGAACAGCCTTAGCGAAAGGCTTCTTAAAGGGAAAGATGTAACTCTGTGAGATGAATTAACAGAACACAGAGCAGTTTCTCAGAAAGCTTCTTTCCAGTTTTGAATGGAAGATATTTCCTTTTTCACCATAGCCCTCTATGGGCTTCCAAATATCCCTTTGCCAATTCCACAAAACCGCCTTAGCGAAAGGCTTCTTGAAGGGAAAGATGTAACTCTTTGAGATGAATTAACAGAACACAGAGCATTTTCTCCGAAAGCTTCTTTCCAGTTTTGAACGGAAGATATTTCCTTTTTCATCATAGCCCTCTATGGGCTTCCAAATATCCCTTTGCGAATTCCACAAAAATAGATTTAGCGAAAGGCTTTTTGGAGGGAAAGATGTAACTCTGTGAGATGAATTAACACAACACAGAGCAGTTTCTCAGAAAGCCTCTTTCCAGTTTTGTACGGAAGATATTTCCTTTTTCCCCGTAGCCCTCTATGGGCTTCCAAATATCCCATTGCCATTCCACAAGAACAGCCTTAGCGAAAGGCTTCTTGAAGGGAAAGATGTAACTCTGTGAGATGAATTAACAGAACACAGGGCAGTTTCTCAGAAAGCTTCTTTCCAGTTTTGAACGGAAGATATTTCCTTTTTCACCATAGCCCTCTATGGGCTTACAAATATCCCTTTGCCAATTCCACAAGAACAGCCTTAGCGAAAGGCTTCTTGAAGGGAAACATGTAACTCTGTGAGATGAATTAACAGAACCCAGAGCAGTTTCTCAGAAAGCTTCTTTCCAGTTTTGAACGGAAGGTATTTCCTTTTTCACCATAGCCCTCTAAGGTCTTCCAAGTATCCCTTTGCCAATTCCACAAGAACAGCCTTAGCGAAAGGCTTCTTGAATGGTAAGATGTAACTCTGTGAGATGAATTAACAGAACACACAGCAGTTTCTCAGAAAGCTTCTTTGCAGTTTTGAACGGAGGATATTTCCTTTTTCACCATAGGCCTCTATGGGCTTCCAAGTATCCCTTTGCCAATTCCACAAGAACAGCCTTAGCGAAAGGCTTCTTGAAGGGAAACATGTAACTCTCTGAGATGAATTAACAGAACACAGAGCAGTTTCTCAGAAAGCTTCTTTCCAGTTTTGAACGGAAGATATTTCCTTTTTCACCATAGTCCTCTAAGGGCTTCCAAGTATCCCTTTGCCAATCCCACAAGAACAACCTTAGCGAAAGGCTTCTTGAAGGGAAAGATGTAACTCTGTGAGATGAATTAACAGAACACAGAGCAGTTTCCCAGAAAGCTTCTTTGCAGTTTTGAACGGAAGATATTTCCTTTTTCACCATAGCCGTCTATGGGCTTCCAAATATCACTTTGCCAATTCCACAAGAACAGCCTTAGCGAAAGGCTTCTTGAAGGGAAAGATGTAACTCTGTGAGATGAATTAACAGAACACAGAGCAGTTTCTCAGAAAGCTTCTTTCCAGTTTTGAACGGAGGATATTTCCTTTTTCATCATAGCCCTCTATGGGCTTCCAAATATCCCATTGCCAATTCCACAGGAACAGCGTTAGCGAAAGGCTTTTTGAAGGGAAAGATGTAACTCTGTGAGATGAATTAACAGAACACAGAGCAGTTTCTCAGAAAGCTGCTTTCCAGTTTTGAACGGAAGATATTTCCTTTTTCACCGTAGCCCTCTATGGGCTTCCAAATATCCCTTTGCCAATTCCACAAGAACAGCCTTAGCCAAGGCTTCTTGAAGGGAAAGATGTAACTCTGTGAGATGAATTAACAGAACACAGAGAAGTTTCTCAGAAAGTTTCTTTCCAGTTTTGAAGGGAAGATATTTCCTTTTTCACCATAGCCCTCTATGGGCTTCCAAATATCCCTTTGCCAATTCCACAAGAACAGCCTAAGCGAAAGGCTTCTTGAAGGGAAAGATGTAACTCTGTGAGATGAATTAACAGAACACAGAGCAGTTTCTCAGAAAGCTTTTTTCCAGTTTTGAACGGAAAATATTTCCTTTTTCACCATAGCCCTCTATGGGCTTACAAATATCCATTTGCCAAATCCACAAGAACAGCCTTAGCGAAAGGCTTCTTAAAGGGAAAGATGTAACTCTGTGAGATGAATTAACAGAACACAGAGCAGTTTCTCAGAAAGCTTCTTTCCAGTTTTGAATGGAAGATATTTCCTTTTTCACCATAGCCCTCTATGGGCTTCCAAATATCCCTTTGCCAATTCCACAAAACCGCCTTAGCGAAAGGCTTCTTGAAGGGAAAGATGTAATTCTTTGAGATGAATGAACAGAACACAGAGCATTTTCTCCGAAAGCTTCTTTCCAGTTTTGAACGGAAGATATTTCCTTTTTCATCATAGCCCTCTATGGGCTTCCAAATATCCCTTTGCGAATTCCACAAAAATAGATTTAGCGAAAGGCTTTTTGGAGGGAAAGATGTAACTCTGTGAGATGAATTAACACAACACAGAGCAGTTTCTCAGAAAGCCTCTTTCCAGTTTTGTACGGAAGATATTTCCTTTTTCCCCGTAGCCCTCTATGGGCTTCCAAATATCCCATTGCCATTCCACAAGAACAGCCTTAGCGAAAGGCTTCTTGAAGGGAAAGATGTAACTCTGTGAGATGAATTAACAGAACACAGGGCAGTTTCTCAGAAAGCTTCTTTCCAGTTTTGAACGGATGATATTTCCTTTTTCACCATAGCCCTCTATGGGCTTACAAATATCCCTTTGCCAATTCCACAAGAACAGCCTTAGCGAAAGGCTTCTTGAAGGGAAACATGTAACTCTGTGAGATGAATTAACAGAACACAGAACAGTTTCTCAGAAAGCTTCTTTCTAGTTTCGAACGGAGAATATTTCCTTTTTCACCATAGCCCTCTATGGGCTTCCAGATATCCCTTTGCCAATTCCACAAGAAGAGCCTTATCGAAAGGCTTTTTGAAGGGAAACATGTAAATCTGTGAGATGAATTAACAGAACACAGAGCAGTTTCTCAGAAAGCTTCTTTCCAGTTTTGAACGGAAGATATTTCCTTTTTCACCGTAGCCCTCCATGGGCTTCCAAATATCACTTTTCCAATTCCACAAGAACAGCCTTAGCGAAAGGCTTGTTGAAGGGAAAGATGTAACTCTGTGAGATGAATTAACAGAACACAGAGCAGTTTCTCATAAAGCTTCTTTCCAGTTTTGAACGGAAGATATTTCCTTTTTCACCATAGCCCTCTATGGGCTTCCAAATATCCCCTTGAAAATTCCACAAGAACAGCTTTAGCGAAAGCCTTCTTGAAGCGAAAGATGTAACTCTGTGAGATGAATTAACAGAACACAGAGCAGTTTCTCAGAAAGCTTCTTTCCAGTTTTAAATGGAAGGTATTTCCTTTTTCACCGTAGCCCTCTATGGGCTTCCAAATATCCCTTTGTCAATTCCACAAGAACCGCCTTAGCGAAAGGCTTCTTGAAGGGAAAGATGTAACTCTTTGAGATGAATTAACAGAACACAGAGCAGTTTCTCAGAAAGCTTCTTTCCAGTTTTGAACGGAAGATATTTCCTTTTTCACCATAGCCCTCTATGGGCTTCCAAATATCCCTTTGCCAATTCCACAAGAAGAGCCTTAGCGAAAGGCTTTTTGAAGGGAAACATGTAAATCTGTGAGATGAATTAGCAGAACACAGAGTAGTTTCTCAGAAAGCTTCTTTCCAGTTTTGAACGGAAGATATTTCCTTTTTCACCATAGCCCTCTATGGGTTTCCAAATATCCCTTTGCCAATTCCACAAGAACAGCCTTAGCGAAAGGCTTCTTGAAGGGAAAGATGTAACTCGGTGAGATGAATTAACAGAACACAGAGCAGTTTCTCAGAAAGCTTCTTTCCAGTTTTGAATGGAAGATATTTCCTTTTTCACCATAGCCCTCTATGGGCTTCCAAACATCCCTTTGCCAATTCCACAAGAACAGCCTTAGCCAAAGGCTTCTTGAAGGGAAAGATGTAACTCTTTGAGATGAATTAACAGAACACAGAGCAGTTTCTCAGAAAGCTTCTTTCCAGTATTGAACGGAAGATATTTCCTTTTTCACCATAGCCCTCTATGGGTTTCCAAATATCAATTTGCCAATTCCACAAGTATAGCCTTAGCGAAAGGCTTTTTGAAGGGAAAGATGTAACTCTGTGAGATGAATTAACACAACACAGAGCAGTATCTCAGAAAGCTTCTTTCCAGTTTTGTACGGAAGATATTTCCTTTTTCCCCGTAGCCCTCTATGGGCTTCCAAATATCCCTTTGCCAATTCCACAAGAACAGCCTTAGCGAAAGGCTTCTTGAAGGGAAAGATGTAACTCGGTGAGATGAATTAACAGAACACTGAGCAGTTTCTCCGAAAGCTTCTTTCCAGTTTTGAACGGAAGATATTTCCTTTTTCACCATAGCCTTCTATGGGCTTCCAAATATAACTTTGCCAATTCCACAAGAACAGCCTTAGCGAAAGGCTTCTTGAAGGGAAAGATGTAACTCTGTGAGATGAATTAAGAGAACACAGAGCAGTTACTCAGAAAGCTTCTTTCCAGTTTTGAACCGAAGTTATTTCCTTGTTCACCATAGCCCTCTATGGGCTTCCAAATATCCCTTTGCCAATTCCACAAGAACAGCCTTAGCGAAAGGCTTCTTGAAGGGAAAGATGTAACTCTGTGAGATGAATTAACAGAACACAGAACAGTTTCTCAGAAAGCTTCTTTCTAGTTTCGAACGGAGAATATTTCCTTTTTCACCATAGCCCTCTATGGGCTTCCAGATATCCCTTTGCCAATTCCACAAGAAGAGCCTTATCGAAAGGCTTTTTGAAGGGAAACATGTAAATCTGTGAGATGAATTAACAGAACACAGAGCAGTTTCTCAGAAAGCTTCTTTCCAGTTTTGAACGGAAGATATTTCCTTTTTCACCGTAGCCCTCCATGGGCTTCCAAATATCACTTTTCCAATTCCACAAGAACAACCTTAGCGAAAGGCTTCTTGAAGGGAAAGATGTAACTCTGTGAGATGAATTAACAGAACACAGAGCAGTTTCCCAGAAAGCTTCTTTGCAGTTTTGAACGGAAGATATTTCCTTTTTCACCATAGCCGTCTATGGGCTTCCAAATATCACTTTGCCAATTCCACAAGAACAGCCTTAGCGAAAGGCTTCTTGAAGGGAAAGATGTAACTCTGTGAGATGAATTAACAGAACACAGAGCAGTTTCTCAGAAAGCTTCTTTCCAGTTTTGAACGGAGGATATTTCCTTTTTCATCATAGCCCTCTATGGGCTTCCAAATATCCCATTGCCAATTCCACAGGAACAGCGTTAGCGAAAGGCTTTTTGAAGGGAAAGATGTAACTCTGTGAGATGAATTAACAGAACACAGAGCAGTTTCTCAGAAAGCTGCTTTCCAGTTTTGAACGGAAGATATTTCCTTTTTCACCGTAGCCCTCTATGGGCTTCCAAATATCCCTTTGCCAATTCCACAAGAACAGCCTTAGCCAAGGCTTCTTGAAGGGAAAGATGTAACTCTGTGAGATGAATTAACAGAACACAGAGAAGTTTCTCAGAAAGTTTCTTTCCAGTTTTGAAGGGAAGATATTTCCTTTTTCACCATAGCCCTCTATGGGCTTCCAAATATCCCTTTGCCAATTCCACAAGAACAGCCTAAGCGAAAGGCTTCTTGAAGGGAAAGATGTAACTCTGTGAGATGAATTAACAGAACACAGAGCAGTTTCTCAGAAAGCTTTTTTCCAGTTTTGAACGGAAGATATTTCCTTTTTCACCATAGCCCTCTATGGGCTTACAAATATCCATTTGCCAAATCCACAAGAACAGCCTTACCGAAAGGCTTCTTAAAGGGAAAGATGTAACTCTGTGAGATGAATTAACAGAACACAGAGCAGTTTCTCAGAAAGCTTCTTTCCAGTTTTGAATGGAAGATATTTCCTTTTTCACCATAGCCCTCTATGGGCTTCCAAATATCCCTTTGCCAATTCCACAAAACCGCCTTAGCGAAAGGCTTCTTGAAGGGAAAGATGTAACTCTTTGAGATGAATTAACAGAACACAGAGCATTTTCTCCGAAAGCTTCTTTCCAGTTTTGAACGGAAGATATTTCCTTTTTCATCATAGCCCTCTATGGGCTTCCAAATATCCCTTTGCGAATTCCACAAAAATAGATTTAGCGAAAGGCTTTTTGGAGGGAAAGATGTAACTCTGTGAGATGAATTAACACAACACAGAGCAGTTTCTCAGAAAGCCTCTTTCCAGTTTTGTACGGAAGATATTTCCTTTTTCCCCGTAGCCCTCTATGGGCTTCCAAATATCCCATTGCCATTCCACAAGAACAGCCTTAGCGAAAGGCTTCTTGAAGGGAAAGATGTAACTCTGTGAGATGAATTAACAGAACACAGGGCAGTTTCTCAGAAAGCTTCTTTCCAGTTTTGAACGGAAGATATTTCCTTTTTCACCATAGCCCTCTATGGGCTTACAAATATCCCTTTGCCAATTCCACAAGAACAGCCTTAGCGAAAGGCTTCTTGAAGGGAAACATGTAACTCTGTGAGATGAATTAACAGAACACAGAACAGTTTCTCAGAAAGCTTCTTTCTAGTTTCGAACGGAGAATATTTCCTTTTTCACCATAGCCCTCTATGGGCTTCCAGATATCCCTTTGCCAATTCCACAAGAAGAGCCTTATCGAAAGGCTTTTTGAAGGGAAACATGTAAATCTGTGAGATGAATTAACAGAACACAGAGCAGTTTCTCAGAAAGCTTCTTTCCAGTTTTGAACGGAAGATATTTCCTTTTTCACCGTAGCCCTCCATGGGCTTCCAAATATCACTTTTCCAATTCCACAAGAACAGCCTTAGCGAAAGGCTTGTTGAAGGGAAAGATGTAACTCTGTGAGATGAATTAACAGAACACAGAGCAGTTTCTCATAAAGCTTCTTTCCAGTTTTGAACGGAAGATATTTCCTTTTTCACCATAGCCCTCTATGGGCTTCCAAATATCCCCTTGAAAATTCCACAAGAACAGCTTTAGCGAAAGCCTTCTTGAAGCGAAAGATGTAACTCTGTGAGATGAATTAACAGAACACAGAGCAGTTTCTCAGAAAGCTTCTTTCCAGTTTTAAATGGAAGGTATTTCCTTTTTCACCGTAGCCCTCTATGGGCTTCCAAATATCCCTTTGTCAATTCCACAAGAACCGCCTTAGCGAAAGGCTTCTTGAAGGGAAAGATGTAACTCTTTGAGATGAATTAACAGAACACAGAGCAGTTTCTCAGAAAGCTTCTTTCCAGTTTTGAACGGAAGATATTTCCTTTTTCACCTTAGCCCTCTATGGGCTTCCAAATATCCCTTTGCCAATTCCACAAGAAGAGCCTTAGCGAAAGGCTTTTTGAAGGGAAACATGTAAATCTGTGAGATGAATTAGCAGAACACAGAGTAGTTTCTCAGAAAGCTTCTTTCCAGTTTTGAACGGAAGATATTTCCTTTTTCACCATAGCCCTCTATGGGTTTCCAAATATCCCTTTGCCAATTCCACAAGAACAGCCTTAGCGAAAGGCTTCTTGAAGGGAAAGATGTAACTCGGTGAGATGAATTAACAGAACACAGAGCAGTTTCTCAGAAAGCTTCTTTCCAGTTTTGAATGGAAGATATTTCCTTTTTCACCATAGCCCTCTATGGGCTTCCAAACATCCCTTTGCCAATTCCACAAGAACAGCCTTAGCCAAAGGCTTCTTGAATGGAAAGATGTAACTCTTTGAGATGAATTAACAGAACACAGAGCAGTTTCTCAGAAAGCTTCTTTCCAGTATTGAACGGAAGATATTTCCTTTTTCACCATAGCCCTCTATGGGTTTCCAAATATCAATTTGCCAATTCCACAAGTATAGCCTTAGCGAAAGGCTTTTTGAAGGGAAAGATGTAACTCTGTGAGATGAATTAACACAACACAGAGCAGTATCTCAGAAAGCTTCTTTCCAGTTTTGTACGGAAGATATTTCCTTTTTCCCCGTAGCCCTCTATGGGCTTCCAAATATCCCTTTGCCAATTCCACAAGAACAGCCTTAGCGAAAGGCTTCTTGAAGGGAAAGATGTAACTCGGTGAGATGAATTAACAGAACACTGAGCAGTTTCTCCGAAAGCTTCTTTCCAGTTTTGAACGGAGGATATTTCCTTTTTCATCATAGCCCTCTATGGGCTTCCAAATATCCCATTGCCAATTCCACAGGAACAGCGTTAGCGAAAGGCTTTTTGAAGGGAAAGATGTAACTCTGTGAGATGAATTAACAGAACACAGAGCAGTTTCTCAGAAAGCTGCTTTCCAGTTTTGAACGGAAGATATTTCCTTTTTCACCGTAGCCCTCTATGGGCTTCCAAATATCCCTTTGCCAATTCCACAAGAACAGCCTTAGCCAAGGCTTCTTGAAGGGAAAGATGTAACTCTGTGAGATGAATTAACAGAACACAGAGAAGTTTCTCAGAAAGTTTCTTTCCAGTTTTGAAGGGAAGATATTTCCTTTTTCACCATAGCCCTCTATGGGCTTCCAAATATCCCTTTGCCAATTCCACAAGAACAGCCTAAGCGAAAGGCTTCTTGAAGGGAAAGATGTAACTCTGTGAGATGAATTAACAGAACACAGAGCAGTTTCTCAGAAAGCTTTTTTCCAGTTTTGAACGGAAGATATTTCCTTTTTCACCATAGCCCTCTATGGGCTTACAAATATCCATTTGCCAAATCCACAAGAACAGCCTTACCGAAAGGCTTCTTAAAGGGAAAGATGTAACTCTGTGAGATGAATTAACAGAACACAGAGCAGTTTCTCAGAAAGCTTCTTTCCAGTTTTGAATGGAAGATATTTCCTTTTTCACCATAGCCCTCTATGGGCTTCCAAATATCCCTTTGCCAATTCCACAAAACCGCCTTAGCGAAAGGCTTCTTGAAGGGAAAGATGTAACTCTTTGAGATGAATTAACAGAACACAGAGCATTTTCTCCGAAAGCTTCTTTCCAGTTTTGAACGGAAGATATTTCCTTTTTCATCATAGCCCTCTATGGGCTTCCAAATATCCCTTTGCGAATTCCACAAAAATAGATTTAGCGAAAGGCTTTTTGGAGGGAAAGATGTAACTCTGTGAGATGAATTAACACAACACAGAGCAGTTTCTCAGAAAGCCTCTTTCCAGTTTTGTACGGAAGATATTTCCTTTTTCCCCGTAGCCCTCTATGGGCTTCCAAATATCCCATTGCCATTCCACAAGAACAGCCTTAGCGAAAGGCTTCTTGAAGGGAAAGATGTAACTCTGTGAGATGAATTAACAGAACACAGGGCAGTTTCTCAGAAAGCTTCTTTCCAGTTTTGAACGGAAGATATTTCCTTTTTCACCATAGCCCTCTATGGGCTTACAAATATCCCTTTGCCAATTCCACAAGAACAGCCTTAGCGAAAGGCTTCTTGAAGGGAAACATGTAACTCTGTGAGATGAATTAACAGAACACAGAACAGTTTCTCAGAAAGCTTCTTTCTAGTTTCGAACGGAGAATATTTCCTTTTTCACCATAGCCCTCTATGGGCTTCCAGATATCCCTTTGCCAATTCCACAAGAAGAGCCTTATCGAAAGGCTTTTTGAAGGGAAACATGTAAATCTGTGAGATGAATTAACAGAACACAGAGCAGTTTCTCAGAAAGCTTCTTTCCAGTTTTGAACGGAAGATATTTCCTTTTTCACCGTAGCCCTCCATGGGCTTCCAAATATCACTTTTCCAATTCCACAAGAACAGCCTTAGCGAAAGGCTTGTTGAAGGGAAAGATGTAACTCTGTGAGATGAATTAACAGAACACAGAGCAGTTTCTCATAAAGCTTCTTTCCAGTTTTGAACGGAAGATATTTCCTTTTTCACCATAGCCCTCTATGGGCTTCCAAATATCCCCTTGAAAATTCCACAAGAACAGCTTTAGCGAAAGCCTTCTTGAAGCGAAAGATGTAACTCTGTGAGATGAATTAACAGAACACAGAGCAGTTTCTCAGAAAGCTTCTTTCCAGTTTTAAATGGAAGGTATTTCCTTTTTCACCGTAGCCCTCTATGGGCTTCCAAATATCCCTTTGTCAATTCCACAAGAACCGCCTTAGCGAAAGGCTTCTTGAAGGGAAAGATGTAACTCTTTGAGATGAATTAACAGAACACAGAGCAGTTTCTCAGAAAGCTTCTTTCCAGTTTTGAACGGAAGATATTTCCTTTTTCACCTTAGCCCTCTATGGGCTTCCAAATATCCCTTTGCCAATTCCACAAGAAGAGCCTTAGCGAAAGGCTTTTTGAAGGGAAACATGTAAATCTGTGAGATGAATTAGCAGAACACAGAGTAGTTTCTCAGAAAGCTTCTTTCCAGTTTTGAACGGAAGATATTTCCTTTTTCACCATAGCCCTCTATGGGTTTCCAAATATCCCTTTGCCAATTCCACAAGAACAGCCTTAGCGAAAGGCTTCTTGAAGGGAAAGATGTAACTCGGTGAGATGAATTAACAGAACACAGAGCAGTTTCTCAGAAAGCTTCTTTCCAGTTTTGAATGGAAGATATTTCCTTTTTCACCATAGCCCTCTATGGGCTTCCAAACATCCCTTTGCCAATTCCACAAGAACAGCCTTAGCCAAAGGCTTCTTGAATGGAAAGATGTAACTCTTTGAGATGAATTAACAGAACACAGAGCAGTTTCTCAGAAAGCTTCTTTCCAGTATTGAACGGAAGATATTTCCTTTTTCACCATAGCCCTCTATGGGTTTCCAAATATCAATTTGCCAATTCCACAAGTATAGCCTTAGCGAAAGGCTTTTTGAAGGGAAAGATGTAACTCTGTGAGATGAATTAACACAACACAGAGCAGTATCTCAGAAAGCTTCTTTCCAGTTTTGTACGGAAGATATTTCCTTTTTCCCCGTAGCCCTCTATGGGCTTCCAAATATCCCTTTGCCAATTCCACAAGAACAGCCTTAGCGAAAGGCTTCTTGAAGGGAAAGATGTAACTCGGTGAGATGAATTAACAGAACACTGAGCAGTTTCTCCGAAAGCTTCTTTCCAGTTTTGAACGGAAGATATTTCCTTTTTCACCATAGCCTTCTATGGGCTTCCAAATATAACTTTGCCAATTCCACAAGAACAGCCTTAGCGAAAGGCTTCTTGAAGGGAAAGATGTAACTCTGTGAGATGAATTAAGAGAACACAGAGCAGTTACTCAGAAAGCTTCTTTCCAGTTTTGAACCGAAGTTATTTCCTTGTTCACCATAGCCCTCTATGGGCTTCCAAATATCCCTTTTCCAATTCCACAAGAACAGCCTTAGCGAAAGGCTTCTTGAAGGGAAAGATGTAACTCTGTGAGATGAATTAACAGAACACAGAACAGTTTCTCAGAAAGCTTCTTTCTAGTTTCGAACGGAGAATATTTCCTTTTTCACCATAGCCCTCTATGGGCTTCCAGATATCCCTTTGCCAATTCCACAAGAAGAGCCTTATCGAAAGGCTTTTTGAAGGGAAACATGTAAATCTGTGAGATGAATTAACAGAACACAGAGCAGTTTCTCAGAAAGCTTCTTTCCAGTTTTGAACGGAAGATATTTCCTTTTTCACCGTAGCCCTCCATGGGCTTCCAAATATCACTTTTCCAATTCCACAAGAACAGCCTTAGCGAAAGGCTTGTTGAAGGGAAAGATGTAACTCTGTGAGATGAATTAACACAACACAGAGCAGTTTCTCAGAAAGCTTCTTTCCAGTTTTGAACGGAAGATATTTCCTTTTTCACCATAGCCCTCTATGGGCTTCCAAATATCCCCTTGCCAATTCCACAAGAACAGCTTTAGCGAAAGCCTTCTTGAAGCGAAAGATGTAACTCTGTGAGATGAATTAACAGAACACAGAGCAGTTTCTCAGAAAGCTTCTTTCCAGTTTTAAATGGAAGGTATTTCCTTTTTCACCGTAGCCCTCTACGGGCTTCCAAATATCCCTTTGTCAATTCCGCAAGAACCGCCTTAGCGAAAGGCTTCTTGAAGGGAAAGATGTAACTCTTTGAGATGAATTAACAGAACACAGAGCAGTTTCTCTGAAAGCTTCTTTCCAGTTTTGAACGGAAGATATTTCCTTTTTCACCATAGCCCTCTATGGGCTTCCAAATATCCCTTTGCCAATTCCACAAGAACAGCCTTAGCGAAAGGCTTCTTGAAGGGAAAGATGTAACTATGTGAGATGAATTAACAGAACACAGAGCAGTTTCTCAGAAAGCTTCTTTCCAGTTTTGAACGGAGAATATTTCCTTTTTCACCATAGCCCTCTATGGGCTTCCAGATATCCCTTTGCCAATTCCACAAGAAGAGCCTTATCGAAAGGCTTTCTGAAGGGAAACATGTAAATCTCTGAGATGAATTAGCAGAACACAGAGTAGTTTCTCAGAAAGCTTCTTTCCAGTTTTGAACGAAAGATATTTCCTTTTTCACCGTAGCCCTCCATGGGCTTCCAAATATCATTTTTCCAATTCCACAAGAACAGACTTAGCGAAAGGCTTCTTGAAGGGAAAGATGTAACTCTGTGAGATGAATTAACAGAACACAGAGCAGTTTCTCAGAAAGCTTCTTTCCAGTTTTGAACGGAAGATATTTCCTTTTTCACCATAGCCCTCTATGGGTTTCCAAATATCCCTTTGCCAATTCCACAAGAACAGCCTTAGCGAAAGGCTTCTTGAAGGGAAAGATGTAACTCGGTGAGATGAATTAACAGAACACAGAGCAGTTTCTCAGAAAGCTTCTTTCCAGTTTTGAATGGAAGATATTTCCTTTTTCACCATAGCCCTCTATGGGCTTCCAAACATCCCTTTGCCAATTCCACAAGAACCGCCTTAGCGAAAGGCTTCTTGAAGGGAAAGATGTAACTCTTTGAGATGAATTAACAGAACACAGAGCAGATTCTCAGAAAGCTTCTTTCCAGTATTGAACGGAAGATATTTCCTTTTTCACCATAGCCCTCTATGGGTTTCCAAATATCAATTTGCCAATTCCACAAGTATAGCCTTAGCGAAAGGCTTTTTGAAGGGAAAGATGTAACTCTGTGAGATGGATTAACACAACACAGAGCAGTATCTCAGAAAGCTTCTTTCCAGTTTTGTACGGAAGATATTTCCTTTTTCCCCGTAGCCCTCTATGGGCTTCCAAATATCCCTTTGCCAATTCCACAAGAACAGCCGTAGCGAAAGGCTTCTTGAAGGGAAAGATGTAACTCGGTGAGATGAATTAACAGAACACAGAGCAGTTTCTCAGAAAGCTTCTTTCCAGTTTTGAACGGAAGATATTTCCTTTTTCACCATAGCCCTCTATGGGCTTCCAAATATCCCTTTGCCAATTCCACAAGAACCGCCTTAGCGAAAGGCTTCTTGAAGGGAAAGATGTAACTCTTTGAGATGAATTAACAGAACACAGAGCAGTTTCTCAGAAAGCTTCTTTCCAGTTTTGAACGGAAGATATTTCCTTTTTCACCATAGCCCTCTATGGGCTTCCACATATCCCTTTGCCAATTCCACAAGAACAGCCTTAGCGAAAGGCTTCTTGAAGGGAAAGATGTAACTCTGTGAGATGAATTAACAGAACACAGAGCAGTTTCTCAGAAAGCTTCTTTCCAGTTTTGAACGGAAGATATTTCCTTTTTCACCGTAGCCCTCTATGGGCTTCCAAATATCGTTTTGCCAATTCCACAAGAACAGCCTTAGCGAAAGGCTTCTTGAAGGGAAAGATGTATCTCTGTGAGATGAATTAACAGAACACAGAGCAGTTTCTCACAAAGCTTCTTTCCAGTTTTGAACCGAAGTTATTTCCTTGTTCACCATAGCCCTCTATGGGCTTCCAAATATCGTTTTGCCAATTCCACAAGAACAGCCTTAGCGAAAGGCTTCTTGAAGGGAAAGATGTAACTCTGTGAGATGAATTAACAGAACACAGAGCAGTTTCTTAGAAAGCTTCTTTCCAGTTTTGAACGGAGGATATTTCCTTTTTCACCATAGCCCTCTATGGGCTTCCAGATATCCCTTTGCCAATTCCACAAGAACAGCCTTAGCGAAATTCTTCTTGAAGGGAAACATGTAACTCTCTGAGATGAATTAACAGAACACAGAGCAGTTTCTCAGAAAGCTTCTTTCCAGTTTTGAACGGAAGATATATCCTTTTTCACCATAGTCCTCTATGGGCTTCCAAGTATCCCTTTGCCAATCCCACAAGAACAACCTTAGCGAAAGGCTTCTTGAAGGGAAAGATGTAACTCTGTGAGATGAATTAACAGAACACAGAGCAGTTTCTCAGAAAGCTTCTTTCCGGTTTTGAACGGAAGATATTTCCTTTTTCACCATAGCCCTCTATGGGTTTCCAAATATCCCTTTGCCAATTCCACAAGAACAGCCTTAGCGAAAGGCTTCTTGAAGGGAAAGATGTAACTCGGTGAGATGAATTAACAGAACACAGAGCAGTTTCTCAGAAAGCTTCTTTCCAGGTTTGAATGGAAGATATTTCCTTTTTCACCATAGCCCTCTATGGGCTTCCAAACATCCCTTTGCCAATTCCACAAGAACAGCCTTAGCGAAAGGCTTCTTGAAGGGAAAGATGTAACTCTTTGAGATGAATTAACAGAACACAGAGCAGATTCTCAGAAAGCTTCTTTCCAGTATTGAACGGAAGATATTTCCTTCTTCACCATAGCCCTCTATGGGTTTCCAAATATCAATTTGCCAATTCCACAAGTATAGCCTTAGCGAAAGGCTTTTTGAAGGGAAAGATGTAACTCTGTGAGATGAATTAACACAACACAGAGCAGTATCTCAGAAAGCTTCTTTCCAGTTTTGTACGGAAGATATTTCCTTTTTCCCCGTAGCCCTCTATGGGCTTCCAAATATCCCTTTGCCAATTCCACAAGAACAGCCGTAGCGAAAGGCTTCTTGAAGGGAAAGATGTAACTCTGTGAGATGAATTAACAGAACACAGAGCAGTTTCTCAGAAAGCTTCTTTCCAGTTTTGAACGGAAGATATTTCCTTTTTCACCATAGCCCTCTATGGGTTTCCAAATATCCCTTTGCCAATTCCACAAGAACAGCCTTAGCGAAAGGCTTCTTGAAGGGAAAGATGTAACTCGGTGAGATGAATTAACAGAACACAGAGCAGTTTCTCAGAAAGCTTCTTTCCAGTTTTGAACGGAAGATATTTCCTTTTTCACCTTAGGCCTCTATGGGCTTCCAAATATCCCTTTGCCAATTCCCCAAGAACAGCCTTAGCCAAAGGCTTCTTGACGGGAAAGATGTAACTCTGTGAGATGAATTAACAGAACACAGAGCAGTTTCTCAGAAAGCTTCTTTCCAGTTTTGAACGGAAGATATTTGCTTTTTCACCATAGCCCTCTATGGGCTTCCAAATATATCTTTGCCAATTCCACAAGAACAGCCTTAGCGAAAGGCTTCTTGAAGGGAAAGATGTAACTCTGTGAGATGAATTAACAGAACACAGAGCAGTTTCTCAGAAAGCTTCTTTCCAGTTTTGAATGGAAGATATTTCCCTTTTCACCATAGCCCTCTATGGGCTTCCAAATATCCCTTTGCCAATTCCACAAGAACCGCCTTAGCGAAAGGCTTCTTGAAGGGAAAGATGTAACTCTTTGAGATGAATTAACAGAACACAGAGCAGTTTCTCAGAAAGCTTATTTCCAGTTTTGAACGGAAGATATTTCCTTTTTCACCATAGCCCTCTATGGGCTTCCAAATACCCCTTTGCCAATTCCCCAAAAATAGATTTAGCGAGAGGCTTCTTGAAGGGAAAGATGTAACTCCGTGAGATGAATTAACAGAACCCAGAGCAGTTGCTCCAAAGGTTCTTTCCACTTTTCAACGGAAGATATTTACTTTTTCACCGTTGCCCTCTATGGGCTTCCAAATATCCCTTTGCCCATTCCACAAGAACAGCCTTAGCGAAAGGCTTCTTGAAGGGAAAGATGTAACTCTGTGAGATGAATTAACAGAAAACAGAGCAGTTTGTCAGAAAGCTTCTTTCCAGTTTTGAACGGAAGGTATTTCCTTTTTCACCATAGCCCTCTATGGGCTTCCAAATATCCCTTTTCCAATTCCACAAGAACAGCCTTAGCGAAAGGCTTCTTGAAGGGAAAGATGTAACTCTGTGGGATGAATTAACAGAACACAGAGCAGTTTCTCAGAAAGCTTCTTTCCAGTTTTGAACGGAAGATATTTCCTTTTTCAACATAGCCCTCTATGGGCTTCCAAATATCCCTTTGCCAATTCCACAAGAAAAGACTTAGCGAAAGGCTTTTTGAAGGGAAAGATGTAACTCTGTGAGATGAATTAACAGAACACAGAGCAGTTTCTCAGAAAGCTTCTTTCCACTTTTGAACGGAAGATATTTCCTTTTTCACCGTAGCCCTCTATGGGCTTCCAAATATCCCTTTGCCAATTCCACAAGAACAGCCTTAGCCAAAGGCTTCTTGAAGGGAAAGATGTAACTCTGTGAGATGAATTAACAGAACACAGAGCAGTTTCTCAGAAAGCTTCCTTCCAGTTTTGAAGGGAAGATATTTCCTTTTTCACCCTAGCCCTCTATGGGCTTCCAAATATCCCTTTGCCAATTCCACAAGAACAGCCTAAGCGAAAGGCTTCTTGAAGGGAAAGATGTAACTCTGTGAGATGAATTAACAGAACACAGAGCAGTTTCTCAGAAAGCTTCTTTCCAGTTTTGAACGGAAGATATTTCCTTTTTCATCATAGTTCTCTATGGGCTTCCAAATATCCCTTTGCCAATTCCACAAAAATAGATTTAGCGAAAGGCTTTTTGGAGGGAAAGATATAACTCTGTGAGATGAATTAACACAACACAGAGCAGTTTCTCAGATAGCTTCTTTCCAGTTTTGTACGGAAGATATTTCCTTTTTCCCCATAGCCCTCTATGGGCTTCCAAATATCCCATTGCCATTCCACAAGAACAGCCTTAGCGAAAGGCTTCTTGAAGGGAAAGATGTAACTCTGTGAGATGAATTAACAGAACACAGAGCAGTTTCTCAGAAAGCTTCTTTCCAGTTTTGAACGGAAGATATTTCCTTTTTCACCATAGCCCTCTATGGGCTTCCAAATATCACTTTGCCAATTCCACAAGAACAGCCTTAGCGAAAGGCTTCTTGAAGGGAAAGATGTAACTCTGTGAGATGAATTAACAGAACACAGAGCAGTTTCTCCGAAAGCTTCTTTCCAGTTTTGAACGGAAGATATTCCTTTTTCACCATAGCCCTCTATGGGCTTCCAAATATCCCTTTGCCAATTCCACAAGAACAGCCTTACCGAAAGGCTTCTTGAAGGGAAAGATGTAACTCTGTGAGATGAATTAAGAGAACACAGAGCAGTTTCTCAGAAAGCTTCTTTCCAGTTTTGAACCGAAGTTATTTCCTTGTTCACCATAGCCCTCTATGGGCTTCCAAATATCCCTTTGCCAATTCCACAAGAACAGCCTTAGCGAAAGGCTTCTTGAAGGGAAAGATGTAACTCTGTGAGATGAATTAACAGAACACAGAACAGTTTCTCAGAAAGCTTCTTTCCAGTTTTGAACGGAGAATATTTCCTTTTTCACCATAGCCCTCTATGGGCTTCCAGATATCCCTTTGCCAATTCCACAAGAAGAGCCTTATCGAAAGGCTTTTTGAAGGGAAACATGTAAATCTGTGAGATGAATTAACAGAACACAGAGCAGTTTCTCAGAAAGCTTCTTTCCAGTTTTGAACGGAAGATATTTCCTTTTTCACCGTAGCCCTCCATGGGCTTCCAAATATCACTTTTCCAATTCCACAAGAACAGCCTTAGCGAAAGGCTTCTTGAAGGGAAAGATGTAACTCTGTGAGATGAATTAACAGTACACAGAGCAGTTTCTCAGAAAGCTTTTTTCCAGTTTTGAACGGAAGATATTTCCTTTTTCACCATAGCCCTCTATGGGCTTCCAAATATCCCTTTGCCAATTCCACAAGAACAGCCTTAGCGAAAGGCTTCTTAAAGGGAAAGATGTAACTCTGTGAGATGAATTAACAGAACACAGAGCAGTTTCTCAGAGTGCTTCTTTCCAGTTTTGAACGGAAGATATTTCCTTTTTCACCATAGCCCTCTATGGGCTTCCAAATATCACTTTACCAATTCCACAAGAATAGCCTTAGCGAAAGGCTTCTTGAAGGGAAAGATGTATCTCTGTGAGATGAATTAACAGAACACAGAGCAGTTTCTCAGAAAGCTTCTTTCCAGTTTTGAACGGAAGATATTTCCTTTTTCACCATAGCCCTCTATGGGCTTCCACATATCCCTTTGCCAATTCCACAAGAACAGCCTTAGCGAAAGGCTTCTTGAAGGGAAAGATGTAACTCTGTGAGATGAATTAACAGAACACAGAGCAGTTTCTCAGAAAGCTTCTTTCCAGTTTTGAACGGAAGATATTTCCTTTTTCACCGTAGCCCTCTATGGGCTTCCAAATATCGTTTTGCCAATTCCACAAGAACAGCCTTAGCGAAAGGCTTCTTGAAGGGAAAGATGTAACTCTGTGAGATGAATTAACAGAACACAGAGCAGTTTCTCAGAAAGCTTCTTTCCAGTTTTGAACGGAGGATATTTCCTTTTTCACCATAGCCCTCTATGTGCTTCCAGATATCCCTTTGCCAATTCCACAAGAACAGCCTTAGCGAAATTCTTCTTGAAGGGAAACATGTAACTCTCTGAGATGAATTAACAGAACACAGAGCAGTTTCTCAGAAAGCTTCTTTCCAGTTTTGAACGGAAGATATATCCTTTTTCACCATAGTCCTCTATGGGCTTCCAAGTATCCCTTTGCCAATCCCACAAGAACAACCTTAGCGAAAGGCTTCTTGAAGGGAAAGATGTAACTCTGTGAGATGAATTAACAGAACACAGAGCAGTTTCTCAGAAAGCTTCTTTGCAGTTTTGAACGGAAGATATTTCCTTTTTCACCATAGCCGTCTATGGGCTTCCAAATATCACTTTGCCAATTCCACAAGAACAGCCTTAGCGAAAGGCTTCTTGAAGGGAAAGATGTAACTCTGTGAGTTGAATTAACAGAACACAGAGCAGTTTCTCAGAAAGCTTCTTTCCAGTTTTGAACGGAAGGTATTTCCTTTTTCACCATAGCCCTCTATGGGCTTCCAAATATCCCTTTGCCAAATCCACAAGAACAGCCTTAGCGAAAGGCTTTTTGAAGGGAAAGATGTAACTCTGTGAGATGAATTAACAGAACACAGAGCAGCATCTCAGAAAGCTTCTTTCCGGTTTTGAACGGAAGATATTTCCTTTTTCACCATAGTCCTCTATGGGCTTCCAAGTATCCCTTTGCCAATTACACAAGAACAGACTTAGCGAAAGGCTTCTTGAAGGGAAAGATGTAACTCTGTGAGATGAATTAACAGAACACAGAGCAGTTTCTCAGAAAGCTTCTTTCCAGTTTTGAACGGAGGATATTTCCTTTTTCATCATAGCCCTCTATGGGCTTCCAAATATCCCATTGCCAATTCCACAGGAACAGCCTTAGCGAAAGGCTTTTTGAAGGGAAAGATGTAACTCTGTGAGATGAATTAACACAACACAGAGCAGTTTCTCAGAAAGCTTCTTTCCAGTTTTGAACGGAAGATATTTCCTTTTTCACCGTAGCCCTCTATGGGCTTCCAAATATCCCTTTGCCAATTCCACAAGAACAGCCTTAGCCAAAGGCTTCTTGAAGGGAAAGATGTAACTCTGTGAGATGAATTAACAGAACACAGAGCAGTTTCTCAGAAAGTTTCTTTCCAGTTTTGAAGGGAAGATATTTCCTTTTTCACCATAGCCCTCTATGGGCTTCCAAATATCCCTTTGCCAATTCCACAAGAACAGCCTAAGCGAAAGGCTTCTTGAAGGGAAAGATGTAACTCTGTGAGATGAATTAACAGAACACAGAGCTGTTTCTCAGAAAGCTTTTTTCCAGTTTTGAACGGAAGATATTTCCTTTTTCACCATAGCCCTCTATGGGCTTACAAATATCCCTTTGCCAATTCCACAAGAACAGCCTTAGCGAAAGGCTTCTTAAAGGGAAAGATGTAACTCTGTGAGATGAATTAACAGAACACAGAGCAGTTTCTCAGAAAGCTTCTTTCCAGTTTTGAATGGAAGATATTTCCTTTTTCACCATAGCCCTCTATGGGCTTCCAAATATCCCTTTGCCAATTCCACAAAACCGCCTTAGCGAAAGGCTTCTTGAAGGGAAAGATGTAACTCTTTGAGATGAATTAACAGAACACAGAGCATTTTCTCAGAAAGCTTCTTTCCAGTTTTGAACGGAAGATATTTCCTTTTTCATCATAGCCCTCTATGGGCTTCCAAATATCCCTTTGCGAATTCCACAAAAATAGATTTAGCGAAAGGCTTTTTGGAGGGAAAGATGTAACTCTGTGAGATGAATTAACACAACACAGAGCAGTTTCTCAGAAAGCCTCTTTCCAGTTTTGTACGGAAGATATTTCCTTTTTCCCCGTAGCCCTCTATGGGCTTCCAAATATCCCATTGCCATTCCACAAGAACAGCCTTAGCGAAAGGATTCTTGAAGGGAAAGATGTAACTCTGTGAGATGAATTAACAGAACACAGGGCAGTTTCTCAGAAAGCTTCTTTCCAGTTTTGAACGGAAGATATTTCCTTTTTCACCATAGCCCTCTATGGGCTTACAAATATCCCTTTGCCAATTCCACAAGAACAGCCTTAGCGAAAGGCTTCTTGAAGGGAAAGATGTAACTCTGTGAGATGAATTAACAGAACACAGAGCAGTTTCTCAGAAAGCTTCTTTCCAGGTTTGAACGGAGGATATTTACTTTTTCACAATAGCCCTCTATGGGCTTCCAAATATCCCTTTGACCATTCCACAGGAACAGCCTTAGCGAAAGGCTTCTTGAAGGGAAAGATGTAACTCTGTGAGATGAATTAACAGAACGCAGAGCAGTTGCTCCAAAGGTACTTTCCACTTTTCAACGGAAGATATTTCCTTTTTCACCGTTGCCCTCTATCGGCTTCCAAATATCCCTTTGCCAATTCCACAAGAACAGCCTTAGCGAAAGGCTTCTTGAAGGGAAAGATGTAACTCTGTGAGATGAATTAACAGAAAACAGAGCAGTTTGTCAGAAAGCTTCTTTCCAGTTTTGAACGGAAGGTATTTCCTTTTTCACCATAGCCCTCTATGGGCTTCCAAATATCCCTTTTCCAATTCCACAAGAACAGCCTTAACGAAAGGCTTCTTGAAGGGAAAGATGTAACTCTGTGGGATGAATTAACAGAACACAGAGCAGTTTCTCAGAAAGCCTCTTTCCAGTTTTGAACGGAAGATATTTCCATTTTCACCATAGCCCTCTATGGGCTTCCAAATATCCCTTTGCCAATTCCACAAGAACAGCCTTAGCGAAAGACTTTTTGAAGGGAAAGATGTAACTCTGTGAGATGAATTAAGAGAACACAGAGCAGTTACTCAGAAAGCTTCTTTCCAGTTTTGAACCGAAGTTATTTCCTTGTTCACCATAGCCCTCTATGGGCTTCCAAATATCCCTTTGCCAATTACACAAGAACAGCCTTAGCGAAAGGCTTCTTGAAAGGAAAGATGTAACTCTGTGAGATGAATTAACAGAACACAGAACAGTTTCTCAGAAAGCTTCTTTCTAGTTTCGAACGGAGAATATTTCCTTTTTCACCATAGCCCTCTATGGGCTTCCAGATATCCCTTTGCCAATTCCACAAGAAGAGCCTTATCGAAAGGCTTTTTGAAGGGAAACATGTAACTCGGTGAGATGAATTAACAGAACACAGAGCAGTTTCTCAGAAAGCTTCTTTCCAGTTTTGAACGGAAGATATTTCCTTTTTCACCGTAGCCCTCCATGGGCTTCCAAATATCACTTTTCCAATTCCACAAGAACAGCCTTAGCGAAAGGCTTGTTGAAGGGAAAGATGTAACTCTGTGAGATGAATTAACAGAACACAGAGCAGTTTCTCAGAAAGCTTCTTTCCAGTTTTGAACGGAAGATATTTCCTTTTTCACCATAGCGCTCTATGGGCTTCCAAATATCCCCTTGCCAATTCCACAAGAACAGCTTTAGCGAAAGCCTTCTTGAAGCGAAAGATGTAACTCTGTGAGATGAATTAACAGAACACAGAGCAGTTTCTCAGAAAGCTTCTTTCCAGTTTTAAATGGAAGGTATTTCCTTTTTCACCGTAGCCCTCTATGGGCTTCCAAATATCCCTTTGTCAATTCCACAAGAACCGCCTTAGCGAAAGGCTTCTTGAAGGGAAAGATGTAACTCTTTGAGATGAATTAACAGAACACAGAGCAGTTTCTCAGAAAGCTTCTTTCCAGTTTTGAACGGAAGATATTTCCTTTTTCACCATAGCCCTCTATGGGCTTCCAAATATCCCTTTGCCAATTCCACAAGAACAGCCTTAGCGAAAGGCTTCTTGAAGGGAAAGATGTAACTATGTGAGATGAATTAACAGAACACAGAGCAGTTTCTCAGAAAGCTTCTTTCCAGTTTTGAACGGAGAATATTTCCTTTTTCACCATAGCCCTCTATGGGCTTCCAGATATCCCTTTGCCAATTCCACAAGAAGAGCCTTATCGAAAGGCTTTTTGAAGGGAAACATGTAAATCTGTGAGATGAATTAGCAGAACACAGAGTAGTTTCTCAGAAAGCTTCTTTCCAGTTTTGAACGGAAGATATTTCCTTTTTCACCATAGCCCTCTATGGGTTTCCAAATATCCCTTTGCCAATTCCACAAGAACAGCCTTAGCGAAAGGCTTCTTGAAGGGAAAGATGTAACTCGGTGAGATGAATTAACAGAACACAGAGCAGTTTCTCAGAAAGCTTCTTTCCAGTTTTGAATGGAAGATATTTCCTTTTTCACCATAGCCCTCTATGGGCTTCCAAACATCCCTTTGCCAATTCCACAAGAACCGCCTTAGCGAAAGGCTTCTTGAAGGGAAAGATGTAACTCTTTGAGATGAATTAACAGAACACAGAGCAGTTTCTCAGAAAGCTTCTTTCCAGTTTTGAACGGAAGATATTTCCTTTTTCACCATAGCCCTCTATGGGCTTCCAAATATCCCTTTGCCAATTCCACAAGAACAGCCTTAGCGAAAGGCTTCTTGAAGGGAAAGATGTAACTCTGTGAGATGAATTAACAGAACACAGAGCAGTTTCTCAGAAAGCTTCTTTCCAGTTTTGAACGGAAGATATTTCCTTTTTCACCGTAGCCCTCTATGGGCTTCCAAATATCGTTTTGCCAATTCCACAAGAACAGCCTTAGCGAAAGGCTTCTTGAAGGGAAAGATGTAACTCTCTGAGATGAATTAACAGAACACAGAGCAGTTTCTCAGAAAGCTTCTTTCCAGTTTTGAACGGAGGATATTTCCTTTTTCACCATAGCCCTCTATGGGCTTCCAGATATCCCTTTGCCAATTCCACAAGAACAGCCTTAGCGAAATTCTTCTTGAAGGGAAAGATGTAACTCTGTGAGATGAATTAACAGAACACAGAGCAGTTTCTCAGAAAGCTTCTTTCCAGTTTTGAACGGAAGATATTTCCTTTTTCACCATAGGCCCCTATATGCTTCCAAATATCACTTTGCCAATTCCACAAGAACAGCCTTAGCGAAAGGATTCTTGAAGGGAAAGATGTAACTCTGTGAGATGAATTAACAGAACACAGAGCAGTTTCTCAGAAAGCTTCTTTCCAGTTTTGAACGGAGGATATTTCCTTTTTCACCATAGCCCTCTATGGGCTTCCAGATATCCCTTTGCCAATTCCACAAGAACAGCCTTAGCGAAAGGCTTCTTGAAGGGAAAGATGTAACTCTGTGAGATGAATTAACAGAACCCAGAACAGTTGCTCCGAAAGCTTCTTTCCACTTTTCAACGGAAGATATTTCCTTTTTCACCGTAGCCCTCTATGGGCTTCCAAATATCCCTTTGCCAATTGAACAAGAACAGCCTTAGCGAAAGGCTTCTTGAAGGGAAAGATGTAACTCTGTGAGATGAATTAACAGAACACAGAGCAGTTTGTCAGAAAGCTTCTTTCCAGTTTTGAACGGAAGGTATTTCCTTTTTCACCATAGCCCTCTAAGGGCTTCCAAATATCCCTTTGCCAATTCCACAAGAACAGCCTTAGCGAAAGGCTTCTTGAAGGGAAAGATGAAACTCTGTGAGGTGAATTAACAGAACACAGAGCAGTTTCTCAGAAAGCTTCTTTCCAGTTTTGAACGGAAGATACTTCCTTTTTGACCATAGCCCTCTATGGGCTTCCAAATATCCCTTTGCCAATTCCACAAGAACAGCCTTAGCGAAAGGCTTTTTGTAGGGAAAGATGTAACTCTGTGAGATGAATTAACAGAACACAGAGTAGTTTCTCAGAAAGCTTCTTTCCAGTTTTGAACGGAAGATATTTCCTTTTTCACCGTAGCCCTCTATGGGCTTCCAAATATCCCTTTGCCAATTCCACAAGAACAGCCTTAGCCAAAGGCTTCTTGAAGGGAAAGATGTACCTCTGTGAGATGAATTAACAGAACACAGAGCAGTTTCTCAGAAAGCTTCTTTCCAGTTTTGAACGGAAGATATTTCCTTTTTCACCATAGCCCTCTAAGGGCTTCCAAATATCCCTTTGCCAATTCCACAAGAACAGCCTTAGCGAAAGGCTTCTTGAAGGGAAAGATGTAACTCTGTGAGATGAATTAACAGAACACAGACCAGTATCTCAGAAAGCTTCTCTCCACTATTGAACGAAGATATTTCCTTTTTCACCATAGCCCTTTTGGGCTTCCAAATATCACTTTGCGAATTCCACAAGAACAGCCTTAGCGAAAGGCTTGTTGAAGGGAAAGATGTAACTCTGTGAGATGAATTAACAGAACACGGAGCCTTTTCTCAAAAAGCTTCTTTCCAGTTTTGAACGGAAGATATCTCCTTTTTCACCATAGCCCTCTATGGGCTTCCAAATATCCCTTTGCCAAATCCACAAGAACCGCCTTAACGAAAGGCTTCTTGAAGGGAAAGATGTAACCCTTTGAGATGAATTAACAGAACACACAGCAGTTTCTCAGAAAGCTTCTTTAAAGTTCTGAACGGAAGATATTTCCTTTTTCACCGTAGCCCTCTATGGGCTTCCAAATATCCCTTTGCCAAATCCACGAGAACAGATTTAGCGAAAGGCTTCTTGAAGGGAAAGATGTAACTCTGTGAGATGAATTAACAGAACACAGATCAGCATCTCAGAAAGCTTCTTTCCAGTTTTGAACGGAAGATATTTCCTTTTTCCCCATAGTCCTCTATGGGCTTCCAAGTATCCCTTTGCCAATTCCACAAGAACAGCCTTAGCGAAAGGCTTCTTGAAGGGAAAGATGTAACTCTGTGAGATGAATTAACAGAACACAGAGCAGTTTCTCAGAAAGCATCTTACCAGTTTTGAACGGAAGATATTTCCTTTTTCACCATAGGCCTCTATGGGCTTCAAAATATCCCTTTGCCAATTCGAAAAGAACAGCCTTAGCGAAAGGTTTCTTGAAGGGAAACATGTAACTCTGTGAGATGAATTAAGAGAACACAGAGCAGTTTCTCAGAAAGCTTCTTTCCAGTTCTTAACGGAAGTTATTTCCTTTTTCACCATAGCCCTCTATATGCTTCCAAATATCACTTTACCAATTCCACAAGAACAGCCTTAGCGAAAGGCTTCTTGAAGGGAAAGATGTAACTCTGTGAGATGAATTAACAGAACACAGAGCAGTTTCTCAGAAAGCTTCTTTCCAGGTTTGAATGGAAGATATTTCCTTTTTCACCATAGCCCTCTATGGGCTTCCAAATATCCCTTTGTCAATTCCACAAGAACCGCCTTAGCGAAAGGCTTCTTGAAGGGAAAGATGTAACTCTTTGAGATGAATTAACAGAACACAGAGCAGTTTCTCAGAAAGCTTCTTTCCAGTTTTGAACGGAAGATATTTCCTTTTTCACCATAGCCCTCTATGGGCTTCCAAATATAACTTTGCCAATTCCACAAGAACAGCCTTAGCGAAAGATTCTTGAAGGGAAAGATGTAACTCTGTGAGATGAATTAAGAGAACACAGAGCAGTTTCTCAGAAAGCTTCTTTCCAGGTTTGAACGGAAGATATTTCCTTTTTCACCATACCCTCTATGGGCTTCCAAATATCGTTCTGCCAATTCCACAAGAACAGCCTTAGCGAAAGGCTTCTTGAAGGGAAAGATGTAACTCTGTGAGATGAATTAACAGAACACAGAGCAGTTTCTCAGAAAGCTTCTTTCCAGGTTTGAACGGAAGATATTTCCTTTTTCACCATAGCCCTTTATGGGCTTCCAAATATCGTTCTGCCAATTCCACAAGAACAGACTTAGTGAAAGGCTTCTTGGAGGGAAAGATGTAACTCTGTGAGATGAATGAACAGAACACAGAGCAGTTTCTCAAAAAGCTTCTTTCCAGTTTTGAACGAAACATATTTCCTTTTTCACCATAGCCCTCTATGGGCTTCCAAATATCACTTTGCCAATTCCACAAGAACAGCCTTAGCGAAAGGCTTGTTGAAGGGAAAGATGTAACTCTGTGAGATGAATTAACAGAACACAGAGCAGTTTCTCCGAAAGCTTCTTTCCAGTTTTGAACGGAAGATATTTCCTTTTTCACCATAGCCCTCTATGGGCTTCCAAATATCCCTTTGCCAATTCCACAAGAACAGCCTTAGCGAAAGGCTTCTTGAAGGGAAAGATGTAACTCTGTGAGATGAATTAACAGAACACAGAGCAGTTTCTCAGAAAGCTTCTTTCCAGTTTTGAACGGAAGATATTTCCTTTTTCACCATAGCCCTCTATGGGCTTTCAAATATAACTTTGCCAATTCCACAAAACAGCCTTAGCGAAATGCTTCTTGAAGGGAAAGATGTAACTCTGTGAGATGAATTAAGAGGACACAGAGCAGTTTCTCAGAAAGCATCTTTCCAGTTTTGAACGGAAGATATTTCCTTTTTCACCATAGGCCTCTATGGGCTCCAAAATATCCCTTTGCCAATTCCAAAAGAACAGCCTTAGCGAAAGGCTTCTTGAAGGGAAAGATATAACTCTGTGAGATGAATTAACACAACACAGAGCAGCTTCTCAGAAAGCTTCTTTCCAGTTTTGAACGGAAGATATTTCCTTTTTCACCATAGTCCTCTCAGGGCTTCCAAGTATCCCTTTGCCAATTCCACAAGAACAGCCTTAGCGAAAGGCTTCTTGAAGGGAAAGATGTAACTCTCTGAGATGTATTAACAGAACACAGAGCAGTTTCTCAGAAAGCTTCTTTCTAGTTTTGAACGGAGGATATTTCCTTTGTCAACGTAGCCCTCTATAGGCTTCCAAATATCCCTTTGCCAATTCCACAAGAACAGCTTTGGCGAAAGGCTTCTTGAAGGAAAACATGTAACTCTGTGTGATGAATTAACAGAACACTGAGCAGTTTCTCAGAAAGCTTCTTTCCAGTTTTGAACGGAAGATATTTCCGTTTTCATCGTAGCCCTCTATGGGCTTCAAAATATCGTTTTGCCAATTCCACAAGAACAGCCTTAGCGAAAGGCTTCTTGAAGGGAAAGATGTAATTCTGTGAGATGAATTAACAGAACACAGAGCAGTATCTCAGAAAGCTTCTCTCCACTTTTGAACGAAGATATTTCCTTTTTCACCATAGCCCTTTTGGGCTTCCAAATATCACTTTGCGAATTCCACAAGAACAGCCTTAGCGAAAGGCTTGTTGAAGGGAAAGATGTAACTCTGTGAGATGAATTAACAGAACACAGAGCCTTTTCTCAAAAAGCTTCTTTCCAGTTTTGAACGGAAGATATCTCCTTTTTCACCATAGCCCTCTATGGGCTTCCAAATATCCCTTTGCCAATTCCACAAGAACAGCCTTAGCGAAAGGCTTATTGAAGGGAAAGATGTAACTCTGTGAGATGAATTAACAGAACACAGAGCAGTTTCTCAGAAAGCTTCTTTCCAGTTTTGAACGGAAGATATTTCCTTTTTCACCGTAGCCCTCTATGGGCTTCCAAATATCGTTTTGCCAATTCCACAAGAACAGCCTTAGCGAAAGGCTTCTTGAAGGGAAAGATGTAACTCTTTAAGATGAATTAAGAGAACACAGAGCAGTTTCTCAGAAAGCTTCTTTCCAGTTTTGAATCGAAGTTATTTCCTTGTTCACCATAGCCCTCTATGGGCTTCCAAATATCGTTTTGCCAATTCCACAAGAACAGCCTTAGCGAAAGGCTTCTTGAAGGGAAAGATGTAACTCTGTGAGATGAATTAACAGAACACAGAACAGTTTCTCATAAAGCTTCTTTCCAGTTTTGAACGGAGGATATTTCCTTTTTCACCATAGCCCTCTATGGGCTTCCAGATATCCCTTTGCCAATTCCACAAGAACAGCCTTATGGAAAGGCTTCTTGAAGGGAAAGATGTAACTCTGTGAGATGAATTAACAGAACACAGAGCAGTTTCTCAGAAAGCTTCTTTCCAGTTTTGAACGGAAGATATTTCCTTTTTCACCGTAGCCCTCCATGGGCTTCCAAACATCACTTTGCCAATTCCACAAGAACCGCCTTAGCGAAAGGCTTCTTGAAGGGAAAGATGTAACTCTTTGAGATGAATTAACAGAACACAGAGCAGTTTCTCAGAAAGCTTCTTTAAAGTTTTGAACGGAAGATATTTCCTTTTTCACCATAGCCCTCTATGGGCTTCCAAATATAACTTTGCCAATTCCACAAGAACAGCCTTAGCGAAAGGCTTCTTGAAGGGAAAGATGTAACTCTGTGAGATGAATTAACAGAACACAGAGCAGTTTCTCAGAAAGCATCTTACCAGTTTTGAACGGAAGATATTTCCTTTTTCACCATAGGCCTCTATGGGCTTCAAAATATCCCTTTGTCAATTCCACAAGAACCGCCTTAGCGAAAGGCTTCTTGAAGGGAAAGATGTAACTCTTTGAGATGAATTAACAGAACACAGAGCAGTATCTCAGAAAGCTTCTCCCCACTTTTGAACGAAGATATTTCCTTTTTCACCATAGCCCTTTTGGGCTTCCAAATATCACTTTGCGAATTCCACAAGAACAGCCTTAGCGAAAGGCTTGTTGAAGGGAAAGATGTAACTCTGTGAGATGAATTAACAGAACACAGAGCCTTTTCTCAAAAAGCTTCTTTCCAGTTTTGAACGGAAGATATCTCCTTTTTCACCATAGCCCTCTATGGGCTTCCAAATATCCCTTTGCCAATTCCACAAGAACAGCCTTAGCGAAAGGCTTCTTGAAGGGAAAGATGTAACTCTGTGAGATGAATTCACAGAACCCAGAGCAGTTGCTCCGAAAGCTTCTTTCCACTTTTCAACGGAAGATATTTCCTTTTTCACCGTAGCCCTCTATGGGCTTCCAAATATCCCTTTGCCAATTGAACAAGAACAGCCTTAGCGAAAGGCTTCTTGAAGGGAAAGATGTAACTCTGTGAGATGAATTAACAGAACACAGAGCAGTTTGTCAGAAAGCTTCTTTCCAGTTTTGAACGGAAGGTATTTCCTTTTTCACCATAGCCCTCTAAGGGCTTCCAAATATCCCTTTGCCAATTCCACAAGAACAGCCTTAGCGAAAGGCTTCTTGAAGGGAAAGATGAAACTCTGTGAGGTGAATTAACAGAACACAGAGCAGTTTCTCAGAAAGCTTCTTTCCAGTTTTGAACGGAAGATACTTCCTTTTTGACCATAGCCCTCTATGGGCTTCCAAATATCCCTTTGCCAATTCCACAAGAACAGCCTTAGCGAAAGGCTTTTTGAAGGGAAAGATGTAACTCTGTGAGATGAATTAACAGAACACAGAGTAGTTTCTCAGATAGCTTCTTTCCAGTTTTGAACGGAAGATATTTCCTTTTTCAAAGTAGCCCTCTATGGGCTTCCAAATATCCCTTTGCCAATTCCACAAGAACAGCCTTAGCCAAAGGCTTTTTGAAGGGAAAGATGTAACTCTGTGAGATGAATTAACAGAACACAGAGTAGTTTCTCAGAAAGCTTCTTTCCAGTTTTGAACGGAAGATATTTCCTTTTTCACCGTAGCCCTCTATGGGCTTCCAAATATCCCTTTGCCAATTCCACAAGAACAGCCTTAGCCAAAGGCTTCTTGAAGGGAAAGATGTAACTCTGTGAGATGAATTAACAGAACACAGAGCAGTTTCTCAGAAAGCTTCTTTCCAGTTTTGAACGGAAGATATTTCCTTTTTCACCATAGCCCTCTATGGGCTTCCAAATATCCCTTTGCCAATTCCACAAGAACAGCCTTAGCGAAAGGCTTCTTGAAGGGAAAGATGTAACTCTGTGAGATGAATTAACAGAACACAGACCAGTATCTCAGAAAGCTTCTCTCCACTATTGAACGAAGATATTTCCTTTTTCACCATAGCCCTTTTGGGCTTCCAAATATCACTTTGCGAATTCCACAAGAACAGCCTTAGCGAAAGGCTTGTTGAAGGGAAAGATGTAACTCTGTGAGATGAATTAACAGAACACGGAGCCTTTTCTCAAAAAGCTTCTTTCCAGTTTTGAACGGAAGATATCTCCTTTTTCACCATAGCCCTCTATGGGCTTCCAAATATCCCTTTGCCAAATCCACAAGAACAGCCTTAGCGAAAGGCTTATTGAAGGGAAAGATGTAACTCTGTGAGATGAATTAACAGAACACAGAGCAGTTTCTCAGAAAGCTTCTTTCCAGTTTTGAACGGAAGATATTTCCTTTTTCACCGTAGCCCTCTATGGGCTTCCAAATATCGTTTTGCCAATTCCACAAGAACAGCCTTAGCGAAAGGCTTCTTGAAGGGAAAGATGTAACTCTTTAAGATGAATTAAGAGAACACAGAGCAGTTTCTCAGAAAGCTTGTTTCCAGTTTTGAACCGAAGTTATTTCCTTGTTCACCATAGCCCTCTATGGGCTTCCAAATATCGTTTTGCCAATTCCACAAGAACAGCCTTAGCAAAAGGCTTCTTGAAGGGAAAGATGTAACTCTGTGAGATGAATTAAGAGAACACAGAGCAGTTTCTCAGAAAGCTTCTTTCCAGTTTTGAACCGAAGTTATTTCCTTGTTCACCATAGCCCTCTATGGGCTTCCAAATATCCCTTTGCCAATTCCACAGGAACAGCCTTAGCGAAAGGCTTCTGGAAGGGTAAGATGTAACTCTGTGAGATGAATTAACAGAACCAAGAGCAGTTTCTCAGAAAGCTTCTTTCCAGTTTTGAACGGAAGATATTTCCTTTTTCACCGTAGCCCTCTATGGGCTTCCAAATATCCCTTTGCCAATTCCACAAGAACAGCCTTAGCGAAAGGCTTTTTGAAGGGAAAGATGTAACTCTGTGAGATGAATTAACAGAACACAGAGTAGTTTCTCAGAAAGCTTCTTTCCAGTTTTGAACGGAAGATATTTCCTTTTTCACCGTAGCCCTCTATGGGCTTCCAAATATCCCTTTGCCAATTCCACAAGAACAGCCTTAGCCAAAGGCTTCTTGAAGGGAAAGATGTAACTCTGTGAGATGAATTAACAGAACACAGAGCAGTTTCTCAGAAAGCTTCTTTCCAGTTTTGAACGGAAGATATTTCCTTTTTCACCATAGCCCTCTATGGGCTTCCAAATATCCCTTTGCCAATTCCACAAGAACAGCCTTAGCGAAAGGCTTCTTGAAGGGAAAGATGTAACTCTGTGAGATGAATTAACAGAACACAGAGCAGTATCTCAGAAAGCTTCTCTCCACTTTTGAACGAAGATATTTCCTTTTTCACCATAGCCCTTTTGGGCTTCCAAATATCATTTTGCGAATTCCACAAGAACAGACTTAGCGAAAGGCTTGTTGAAGGGAAAGATGTAACTCTGTGAGATGAATTAACAGAACACAGAGCCTTTTCTCAAAAAGCTTCTTTCCAGTTTTGAACGGAAGATATCTCCTTTTTCACCATAGCCCTCTATGGGCTTCCAAATATCCCTTTGCCAATTCCAGAAGAACAGCCTTAGCGAAAGGCTTATTGAAGGGAAAGATGTTACTCTGTGAGATGAATTAACAGAACACAGAGCAGTTTCTCCGAAAGCTTCTTTCCAGTTTTGAACGGAAGATATTTCCTTTTTCACCGTAGCCCTCTATGGGCTTCCAAATATCGTTTTGCCAATTCCACAAGAACAGCCTTAGCGAAAGGCTTCTTGAAGGGAAAGATGTAACTCTTTAAGATGAATTAAGAGAACACAGAGCAGTTTCTCAGAAAGCTTTTTTCCAGTTTTGAACCGAAGTTATTTCCTTGTTCACCATAGCCCTCTATGGGCTTCCAAATATCGTTTTGCCAATTCCACAAGAACAGCCTTAGCGAAAGGCTTCTTGAAGGGAAAGATGTAACTCTGTGAGATGAATTAACAGAACACAGAACAGTTTCTCAGAAAGCTTCTTTCCAGTTTTGAACGGAGGATATTTCCTTTTTCACCATAGCCCTCTATGGGCTTCCAGATATCCCTTTGCCAATTCCACAAGAACAGCCTTATGGAAAGGCTTCTTGAAGGGAAACATGTAAATCTGTGAGATGAATTAACAGAACACAGAGCAGTTTCTCAGAAAGCTTCTTTCCAGTTTTGAACGGAAGATATTTCCTTTTTCACCGTAGCCCTGCATGGGCTTCCAAACATCACTTTGCCAATTCCACAAGAACAGCCTTAGCGAAAGGCTTGTTGAAGGGAAAGATGTAAGTCTGTGAGATGAATTAACAGAACACAGAGCAGTTTCTCAGAAAGCTTCTTTCCAGTTTTGAACGGAAGTTATTTCCTTTTTCACCATAGCCCTCTATGGGCTTCCAAATATCACTTTGCCAATTCCACAAGAACAGCCTTAGCGAAAGGCTTCTTGAAGGGAAAGATGTAACTCTGTGAGATGAATTAACAGAACACAGAGCAGTTTCTCAGAAAGCTTCTTTCCTGTTTTGAACGGAGGATATTTCCTTTTTCACCTTAGCCCTCTATGGGCTTCCAGATATCCCTTTGCCAATTCCACAAGAACAGCCTCAGCGAAATTCTTCTTGAAGGGAAACATGTAACTCTGTGAGATGAATTAACAGAACACAGAGTAGTTTCTCAGAAAGCTTCTTTCCAGTTTTGAACGGAAGATATTTCCTTTTTCACCGTAGCCCTCCATGGGCTTCAAAATATCACTTTGCGAATTCCACAAGAACAGCCTTAGCGAAAGGCTTGTTGAAGGGAAAGATGTAACTCTGTGAGATGAGTTAACAGAACACAGAGCAGTTTCCCAGAAAGCTTCTTTCCAGTTTTGAACGGAAGATATTTCCTTTTTCACCATAGCCCTCTATGGGCTTCCAAATATCACTTTGCCAATTCCACAAGAACAGCCTTAGCGAAAGGCTTCTTGAAGAGAAAGATGTAACTCTGTGACATGAATTAACAGTACACAGAGCAGTTTCTCAGAAAGCTTCTTTCCAGTTTTGAACGGAAGATATTTCCTTTTTCACCATAGCCCTCTATGGGCTTCCAAATATCCCTTTGCCAATTCCACAAGAACAGCCTTAGGAAAGGCTTTTTGAAGGGAAAGATGTAACTCTGTGAGATGAATTAACAGAACACAGAGTAGTTTCTCAGAAAGCTTCTTTCCAGTTTTGAACGGAAGATATTTCCTTTTACGCCGTAGCCCTCTATGGGCTTCCAAATATCCCATTGCCAATTCCACAAGAACAGCCTAAGCCAAAGGCTTCTTGAAGGGAAAGATGTAACTCTGTGAGATGAATTAACAGAACACAGAGCAGTTTCTCAGAAAGCTTCTTTCCAGTTTTAAACGGAAGATATCTCCTTTTACACCATAGCCCTCTATGGGCTTCCAAATATCCCTTTGCCAATTGCACAAGAACAGCCTTAGCGAAAGGCTTATTGAAGGGAAAGATGTAACTCTGTGAGATGAATTAACAGAACACAGAGCAGTTTCTCAGAAAGCTTCTTTCCAGTTTTGAACGGAAGATATTTCCTTTTTCACCGTAGCCCTCTATGGGCTTCCAAATATCGTTTTGCCAATTCCACAAGAACAGCCTTAGCGAAAGGCTTCTTGAAGAGAAAGATGTAACTCTTTAAGATGAATTAAGAGAACACAGAGCAGTTTCTCAGAAAGCTTCTTTCCAGTTTTGAACCGAAGTTATTTCCTTGTTCACCATAGCCCTCTATGGGCTTCCAAATATCCCTTTGCCAATTCCACAGGAACAGCCTTAGCGAAAGGCTTCTTGAAGGGAAAGATGTAACTCTGTGAGATGAATTAACAGAACACAGAACAGTTTCTCATAAAGCTTCTTTCCAGTTTTGAACGGAGGATATTTCCTTTTTCACCATAGCCCTCTATGGGCTTCCAGATATCCCTTTGCCAATTCCACAAGAACAGCCTTATGGAAAGGCTTCTTGAAGGGAAAGATGTAACTCTGTGAGATGAATTAACAGAACACAGAGCAGTTTCTCAGAAAGCTTCTTTCCAGTTTTGAACGGAAGATATTTCCTTTTTCACCGTAGCCCTCCATGGGCTTCCAAACATCACTTTGCCAATTCCACAAGAACCGCCTTAGCGAAAGGCTTCTTGAAGGGAAAGATGTAACTCTTTGAGATGAATTAACAGAACACAGAGCAGTTTCTCAGAAAGCTTCTTTAAAGTTTTGAACGGAAGATATTTCCTTTTTCACCATAGCCCTCTATGGGCTTCCAAATATAACTTTGCCAATTCCACAAGAACAGCCTTAGCGAAAGGCTTCTTGAAGGGAAAGATGTAACTCTGTGAGATGAATTAACAGAACACAGAGCAGTTTCTCAGAAAGCATCTTACCAGTTTTGAACGGAAGATATTTCCTTTTTCACCATAGGCCTCTATGGGCTTCAAAATATCCCTTTGCCAATTCGAAAAGAACAGCCTTAGCGAAAGGCTTCTTGAAGGGAAACATGTAACTCTGTGAGATGAATTAAGAGAACACAGAGCAGTTTCTCAGAAAGCTTCTTTCCAGTTTTTAACGGAAGTTATTTCCTTTTTCACCAGAGCCCTCTATAGGCTTCCAAATATCACTTTACCAATTCCACAAGAACAGCCTTAGCGAAAGGCTTCTTGAAGGGAAAGATGTAACTCTGTGAGATGAATTAACAGAACACAGAGCAGTTTCTCAGAAAGCTTCTTTCCAGGTTTGAATGGAATATTTCCTTTTTCACCATAGCCCTCTATGGGCTTCCAAATATCCCTTTGTCAATTCCACAAGAACCGCCTTAGCGAAAGGCTTCTTGAAGGGAAAGATGTAACTCTTTGAGATGAATTAACAGAACACAGAGCAGTTTCTCAGAAAGCTTCTTTCCAGTTTTGAACGGAAGATATTTCCTTTTTCACCATAGCCCTCTATGGGCTTCCAAATATAACTTTGCCAATTCCACAAGAACAGCCTTGGCGAAAGATTCTTGAAGGGAAAGATGTAACTCTGTGAGATGAATTAAGAGAACACAGAGCAGTTTCTCAGAAAGCTTCTTTCCAGGTTTGAACGGAAGATATTTCCTTTTTCACCATAGCCCTCTATGGGCTTCCAAATATCGTTCTGCCAATTCCACAAGAACAGCCTTAGCGAAAGGCTTCTTGAAGGGAAAGATGTAACTCTGTGAGATGAATTAACAGAACACAGAGCAGTTTCTCAGAAAGCTTCTTTCCAGGTTTGAACGGAAGATATTTCCTTTTTCACCATAGCCCTTTATGGGCTTCCAAATATCGTTCTGCCAATTCCACAAGAACAGACTTAGTGAAAGGCTTCTTGGAGGGAAAGATGTAACTCTGTGAGATGAATGAACAGAACACAGAGCAGTTTCTCAAAAAGCTTCTTTCCAGTTTTGAACGAAACATATTTCCTTTTTCACCATAGCCCTCTATGGGCTTCCAAATATCACTTTGCCAATTCCACAAGAACAGCCTTAGCGAAAGGCTTGTTGAAGGGAAAGATGTAACTCTGTGAGATGAATTAACAGAACACAGAGCAGTTTCTCAGAAAGCTTCTTTCCAGTTTTGAACGGAAGATATTTCCTTTTTCACCATAGCCCTCTATGGGCTTCCAAATATCCCTTTGCCAATTCCACAAGAACAGCCTTAGCGAAAGGCTTCTTGAAGGGAAAGATGTAACACTGTGAGATGAATTAACAGAACACAGAGCAGTTTCTCAGAAAGCTTCTTTCCAGTTTTGAACGGAAGATATTTCCTTTTTCACCATAGCCCTCTATGGGCTTTCAAATATAACTTTGCCAATTCCACAAAACAGCCTTAGCAAAATGCTTCTTGAAGGGAAAGATGTAACTCTGTGAGATGAATTAAGAGGACACAGAGCAGTTTCTCAGAAAGCATCTTTCCAGTTTTGAACGGAAGATATTTCCTTTTTCACCATAGGCCTCTATGGGCTCCAAAATATCCCTTTGCCAATTCCAAAAGAACAGCTTTAGCGAAAGGCTTCTTGAAGGGAAAGATATAACTCTGTGAGATGAATTAACACAACACAGAGCAGCTTCTCAGAAAGCTTCTTTCCAGTTTTGAACGGAAGATATTTCCTTTTTCACCATAGTCCTCTCAGGGCTTCCAAGTATCCCTTTGCCAATTCCACAAGAACAGCCTTAGCGAAAGGCTTCTTGAAGGGAAAGATGTAACTCTCTGAGATGTATTAACAGAACACAGAGCAGTTTCTCAGAAAGCTTCTTTCTAGTTTTGAACGGAGGATATTTCCTTTGTCAACGTAGCCCTCTATAGGCTTCCAAATATCCCTTTGCCAATTCCACAAGAACAGCTTTGGCGAAAGGCTTCTTGAAGGAAAACATGTAACTCTGTGTGATGAATTAACAGAACACTGAGCAGTTTCTCAGAAAGCTTCTTTCCAGTTTTGAACGGAAGATATTTCCGTTTTCATCGTAGCCCTCTATGGGCTTCAAAATATCGTTTTGCCAATTCCACAAGAACAGCCTTAGCGAAAGGCTTCTTGAAGGGAAAGATGTAACTCTGTGAGATGAATTAACAGAACACAGAGCAGTATCTCAGAAAGCTTCTCCCCACTTTTGAACGAAGATATTTCCTTTTTCACCATAGCCCTTTTGGGCTTCCAAATATCACTTTGCGAATTCCACAAGAACAGCCTTAGCGAAAGGCTTGTTGAAGGGAAAGATGTAACTCTGTGAGATGAATTAACAGAACACAGAGCCTTTTCTCAAAAAGCTTCTTTCCAGTTTTGAACGGAAGATATCTCCTTTTTCACCATAGCCCTCTATGGGCTTCCAAATATCCCTTTGCCAATTCCACAAGAACAGCCTTAGCGAAAGGCTTCTTGAAGGGAAAGATGTAACTCTGTGAGATGAATTCACAGAACCCAGAGCAGTTGCTCCGAAAGCTTCTTTCCACTTTTCAACGGAAGATATTTCCTTTTTCACCGTAGCCCTCTATGGGTTTCCAAATATCCCTTTGCCAATTGAACAAGAACAGCCTTAGCGAAAGGCTTCTTGAAGGGAAAGATGTAACTCTGTGAGATGAATTAACAGAACACAGAGCAGTTTGTCAGAAAGCTTCTTTCCAGTTTTGAACGGAAGGTATTTCCTTTTTCACCATAGCCCTCTAAGGGCTTCCAAATATCCCTTTGCCAATTCCACAAGAACAGCCTTAGCGAAAGGCTTCTTGAAGGGAAAGATGAAACTCTGTGAGGTGAATTAACAGAACACAGAGCAGTTTCTCAGAAAGCTTCTTTCCAGTTTTGAACGGAAGATACTTCCTTTTTGACCATAGCCCTCTATGGGCTTCCAAATATCCCTTTGCCAATTCCACAAGAACAGCCTTAGCGAAAGGCTTTTTGAAGGGAAAGATGTAACTCTGTGAGATGAATTAACAGAACACAGAGTAGTTTCTCAGAAAGCTTCTTTCCAGTTTTGAACGGAAGATATTTCCTTTTTCAAAGTAGCCCTCTATGGGCTTCCAAATATCCCTTTGCCAATTCCACAAGAACAGCCTTAGCCAAAGGCTTTTTGAAGGGAAAGATGTAACTCTGTGAGATGAATTAACAGAACACAGAGTAGTTTCTCAGAAAGCTTCTTTCCAGTTTTGAACGGAAGATATTTCCTTTTTCACCGTAGCCCTCTATGGGCTTCCAAATATCCCTTTGCCAATTCCACAAGAACAGCCTTAGCCAAAGGCTTCTTGAAGGGAAAGATGTAACTCTGTGAGATGAATTAACAGAACACAGAGCAGTTTCTCAGAAAGCTTCTTTCCAGTTTTGAACGGAAGATATTTCCTTTTTCACCATAGCCCTCTATGGGCTTCCAAATATCCCTTTGCCAATTCCACAAGAACAGCCTTAGCGAAAGGCTTCTTGAAGGGAAAGATGTAACTCTGTGAGATGAATTAACAGAACACAGACCAGTATCTCAGAAAGCTTCTCTCCACTATTGAACGAAGATATTTCCTTTTTCACCATAGCCCTTTTGGGCTTCCAAATATCACTTTGCGAATTCCACAAGAACAGCCTTAGCGAAAGGCTTGTTGAAGGGAAAGATGTAACTCTGTGAGATGAATTAACAGAACACGGAGCCTTTTCTCAAAAAGCTTCTTTCCAGTTTTGAACGGAAGATATCTCCTTTTTCACCATAGCCCTCTATGGGCTTCCAAATATCCCTTTGCCAAATCCACAAGAACAGCCTTAGCGAAAGGCTTATTGAAGGGAAAGATGTAACTCTGTGAGATGAATTAACAGAACACAGAGCAGTTTCTCAGAAAGCTTCTTTCCAGTTTTGAACGGAAGATATTTCCTTTTTCACCGTAGCCCTCTATGGGCTTCCAAATATCGTTTTGCCAATTCCACAAGAACAGCCTTAGCGAAAGGCTTCTTGAAGGGAAAGATGTAACTCTTTAAGATGAATTAAGAGAACACAGAGCAGTTTCTCAGAAAGCTTGTTTCCAGTTTTGAACCGAAGTTATTTCCTTGTTCACCATAGCCCTCTATGGGCTTCCAAATATCGTTTTGCCAATTCCACAAGAACAGCCTTAGCAAAAGGCTTCTTGAAGGGAAAGATGTAACTCTGTGAGATGAATTAAGAGAACACAGAGCAGTTTCTCAGAAAGCTTCTTTCCAGTTTTGAACCGAAGTTATTTCCTTGTTCACCATAGCCCTCTATGGGCTTCCAAATATCCCTTTGCCAATTCCACAGGAACAGCCTTTGCGAAAGGCTTCTGGAAGGGTAAGATGTAACTCTGTGAGATGAATTAACAGAACACAGAGCAGTTTCTCAGAAAGCTTCTTTCCAGTTTTGAACGGAAGATATTTCCTTTTTCACCGTAGCCCTCTATGGGCTTCCAAATATCCCTTTGCCAATTCCACAAGAACAGCCTTAGCGAAAGGCTTTTTGAAGGGAAAGATGTAACTCTGTGAGATGAATTAACAGAACACAGAGTAGTTTCTCAGAAAGCTTCTTTCCAGTTTTGAACGGAAGATATTTCCTTTTTCACCGTAGCCCTCTATGGGCTTCCAAATATCCCTTTGCCAATTCCACAAGAACAGCCTTAGCCAAAGGCTTCTTGAAGGGAAAGATGTAACTCTGTGAGATGAATTAACAGAACACAGAGCAGTTTCTCAGAAAGCTTCTTTCCAGTTTTGAACGGAAGATATTTCCTTTTTCACCATAGCCCTCTATGGGCTTCCAAATATCCCTTTGCCAATTCCACAAGAACAGCCTTAGCGAAAGGCTTCTTGAAGGGAAAGATGTAACTCTGTGAGATGAATTAACAGAACACAGAGCAGTATCTCAGAAAGCTTCTCTCCACTTTTGAACGAAGATATTTCCTTTTTCACCATAGCCCTTTTGGGCTTCCAAATATCATTTTGCGAATTCCACAAGAACAGACTTAGCGAAAGGCTTGTTGAAGGGAAAGATGTAACTCTGTGAGATGAATTAACAGAACACAGAGCCTTTTCTCAAAAAGCTTCTTTCCAGTTTTGAACGGAAGATATCTCCTTTTTCACCATAGACCTCTATGGGCTTCCAAATATCCCTTTGCCAATTCCAGAAGAACAGCCTTAGCGAAAGGCTTATTGAAGGGAAAGATGTTACTCTGTGAGATGAATTAACAGAACACAGAGCAGTTTCTCCGAAAGCTTCTTTCCAGTTTTGAACGGAAGATATTTCCTTTTTCACCGTAGCCCTCTATGGGCTTCCAAATATCGTTTTGCCAATTCCACAAGAACAGCCTTAGCGAAAGGCTTCTTGAAGGGAAAGATGTAACTCTTTAAGATGAATTAAGAGAACACAGAGCAGTTTCTCAGAAAGCTTTTTTCCAGTTTTGAACCGAAGTTATTTCCTTGTTCACCATAGCCCTCTATGGGCTTCCAAATATCGTTTTGCCAATTCCACAAGAACAGCCTTAGCGAAAGGCTTCTTGAAGGGAAAGATGTAACTCTGTGAGATGAATTAACAGAACACAGAACAGTTTCTCAGAAAGCTTCTTTCCAGTTTTGAACGGAGGATATTTCCTTTTTCACCATAGCCCTCTATGGGCTTCCAGATATCCCTTTGCCAATTCCACAAGAACAGCCTTATGGAAAGGCTTCTTGAAGGGAAACATGTAAATCTGTGAGATGAATTAACAGAACACAGAGCAGTTTCTCAGAAAGCTTCTTTCCAGTTTTGAACGGAAGATATTTCCTTTTTCACCGTAGCCCTGCATGGGCTTCCAAACATCACTTTGCCAATTCCACAAGAACAGCCTTAGCGAAAGGCTTGTTGAAGGGAAAGATGTAAGTCTGTGAGATGAATTAACAGAACACAGAGCAGTTTCTCAGAAAGCTTCTTTCCAGTTTTGAACGGAAGTTATTTCCTTTTTCACCATAGCCCTCTATGGGCTTCCAAATATCACTTTGCCAATTCCACAAGAACAGCCTTAGCGAAAGGCTTCTTGAAGGGAAAGATGTAACTCTGTGAGATGAATTAACAGAACACAGAGCAGTTTCTCAGAAAGCTTCTTTCCTGTTTTGAACGGAGGATATTTCCTTTTTCACCTTAGCCCTCTATGGGCTTCCAGATATCCCTTTGCCAATTCCACAAGAACAGCCTCAGCGAAATTCTTCTTGAAGGGAAACATGTAACTCTGTGAGATGAATTAACAGAACACAGAGTAGTTTCTCAGAAAGCTTCTTTCCAGTTTTGAACGGAAGATATTTCCTTTTTCACCGTAGCCCTCCATGGGCTTCAAAATATCACTTTGCGAATTCCACAAGAACAGCCTTAGCGAAAGGCTTGTTGAAGGGAAAGATGTAACTCTGTGAGATGAGTTAACAGAACACAGAGCAGTTTCCCAGAAAGCTTCTTTCCAGTTTTGAACGGAAGATATTTCCTTTTTCACCATAGCCCTCTATGGGCTTCCAAATATCACTTTGCCAATTCCACAAGAACAGCCTTAGCGAAAGGCTTCTTGAAGAGAAAGATGTAACTCTGTGACATGAATTAACAGTACACAGAGCAGTTTCTCAGAAAGCTTCTTTCCAGTTTTGAACGGAAGATATTTCCTTTTTCACCATAGCCCTCTATGGGCTTCCAAATATCCCTTTGCCAATTCCACAAGAACAGCCTTAGGAAAGGCTTTTTGAAGGGAAAGATGTAACTCTGTGAGATGAATTAACAGAACACAGAGTAGTTTCTCAGAAAGCTTCTTTCCAGTTTTGAACGGAAGATATTTCCTTTTACGCCGTAGCCCTCTATGGGCTTCCAAATATCCCATTGCCAATTCCACAAGAACAGCCTAAGCCAAAGGCTTCTTGAAGGGAAAGATGTAACTCTGTGAGATGAATTAACAGAACACAGAGCAGTTTCTCAGAAAGCTTCTTTCCAGTTTTAAACGGAAGATATCTCCTTTTTCACCATAGCCCTCTATGGGCTTCCAAATATCCCTTTGCCAATTGCACAAGAACAGCCTTAGCGAAAGGCTTATTGAAGGGAAAGATGTAACTCTGTGAGATGAATTAACAGAACACAGAGCAGTTTCTCAGAAAGCTTCTTTCCAGTTTTGAACGGAAGATATTTCCTTTTTCACCGTAGCCCTCTATGGGCTTCCAAATATCGTTTTGCCAATTCCACAAGAACAGCCTTAGCGAAAGGCTTCTTGAAGAGAAAGATGTAACTCTTTAAGATGAATTAAGAGAACACAGAGCAGTTTCTCAGAAAGCTTCTTTCCAGTTTTGAACCGAAGTTATTTCCTTGTTCACCATAGCCCTCTATGGGCTTCCAAATATCCCTTTGCCAATTCCACAGGAACAGCCTTAGCGAAAGGCTTCTTGAAGGGAAAGATGTAACTCTGTGAGATGAATTAACAGAACACAGAACAGTTTCTCATAAAGCTTCTTTCCAGTTTTGAACGGAGGATATTTCCTTTTTCACCATAGCCCTCTATGGGCTTCCAGATATCCCTTTGCCAATTCCACAAGAACAGCCTTATGGAAAGGCTTCTTGAAGGGAAACATGTAAATCTGTGAGATGAATTAACAGAACACAGAGCAGTTTCTCAGAAAGCTTCTTTCCAGTTTTGAACGGAAGATATTTCCTTTTTCACCGTAGCCCTCCATGGGCTTACAAACATCACTTTGCCAATTCCACAAGAACAGCCTTAGCGAAAGGCTTGTTGAAGGGAAAGATGTAAGTCTGTGGGATGAATTAACAGAACACAGAGCAGTTTCTCAGAAAGCTTCTTTCCAGTTTTGAACGGAAGTTATTTCCTTTTTCACCATAGCCCTCTATGGGCTTCCAAATATCACTTTGCCAATTCCACAAGAACAACCTTAGCGAAAGGCTTATGAAGGGGAAGATGTAACTCTGTGAGATGAATTAACAGAACACAGAGCAGTTTCTCAGAAAGCTTCTTTCCAGTTTTGAACGGAGGATATTTCCTTTTTCACCATAGCCCTCTATGGGCTTCCAGATATCCCTTTGCCAATTCCACAAGAACAGCCTTAGCGAAATTCTTCTTGAAGGGAAACATGTAACTCTGTGAGATTAATTAACAGAACACAGATCAGCATCTCAGAAAGCTTCTTTCCAGTTTTGAACGGAAGATATTTCCTTTTTCACCGTAGCCCTCCATGGGCTTCAAAGTATCACTTTGCCAATTCCACAAGAACAGCCTTAGCGAAAGGCTTGTTAAAGGGAAAGATGTAACTCTGTGAGATGAGTTAACAGAACACAGAGCAGTTTCCCGGAAAGCTTCTTTCCAGTTTTGAACGGAAGATATTTCCTTTTTCACCATAGCCCTCTATGGGCTTCCAAATATCCCTTTGCCAATTCCACAAGAACAGCCTTAGCGAAAGGCTTCTTGAAGGGAAAGATGTAACACTGTGAGATGAATTAACAGAACACAGAGCAGTTTCTCAGAAAGCTTCTTTCCAGTTTTGAATGGAAGATAATTCCTTTTTCACCATAGTCCTCTATGGGCTTCTAAGTATCCCTTTGCCAATTCCACAAGAACAGCCTTAGCGAAAGGCTTCTTGAAGAGAAAGATGTAACTCTGTGACATGAATTAACAGTACACAGAGCAGTTTCTCAGAAAGCTTCTTTCCAGTTTTGAACGGAGGATATTTCCTTTTTCACCATAGCCCTCTATGGGCTTCCAGATATCCCTTTGCCAATTCCACAAGAACAGCCTTAGCGAAAGGCTTCTTGACGGGAAAGATGTAACTCTGTGAGATGAATTAACAGAACACACAGCAGTTTCTCAGAAAGCTTCTTTCCAGTTTTGAACGGAAGATATTTCCTTTTTCACCATAGCCCTCTATGGGCTTCCAAATATCCCTTTGCCAATTCCACAAGAACAGCCTTAGCGAAAGGCTTCTTGAAGGGAAAGATGTAACTCTGTGAGATGAATTAACAGAACACAGAGCAGTTACTCAGAAAGCTTCTTTCCAGTTTTGAATGGAAGATATTTCCTTTTTCACCATAGCCAGCTATGGGCTTCCAAATATCCCTTTGCCAATTCCACAAGAACCGCCTTAACGAAAGGCTTCTTGAAGGGAAAGATGTAACCCTTTGAGATGAATTAACAGAACACACAGCAGTTTCTCAGAAAGCTTCTTTAAAGTTCTGAACGGAAGATATTTCCTTTTTCACCGTAGCCCTCTATGGGCTTCCAAATATCCCTTTGCCAAATCCACGAGAACAGATTTAGCGAAAGGCTTCTTGAAGGGAAAGATGTAACTCTGTGAGATGAATTAACAGAACACAGATCAGCATCTCAGAAAGCTTCTTTCCAGTTTTGAACGGAAGATATTTCCTTTTTCACCATAGTCCTCTATGGGCTTCCAAGTATCCCTTTGCCAATTCCACAAGAACAGCCTTAGCGAAAGGCTTCTTGAAGGGAAAGATATAACTCTGTGAGATGAATTAACAGAACACAGAGCAGTCTCTCAGAAAGCTTCTTTCCAGTTTTGAACGGAGGATATTTCCTTTTTCACCATAGCCCTCTATGGGCTTCCAAATATCCCTTTGCCAATTCCACAAGAACCGCCTTAGCGAAAGGCTTCTTGAAGGGAAAGATGTAACTCTTTGAGATGAATTAACAGAACACAGAGCAGTTTCTCAGAAAGCTTCTTTCCAGTTTTGAACGGAAGATATTTCCTTTTTCACCATAGCCCTCTATGGGCTTCCAAATATAACTTTGCCAATTCCACAAGAACAGCCTTAGCGAAAGGCTTCTTGAAGGGAAAGATGTAACTCTGTGAGATGAATTAACAGAACACAGAGCAGTTTCTCAGAAAGCATCTTACCAGTTTTGAACGGAAGATATTTCCTTTTTCACCATAGGCCTCGATGGGCTTCAAAATATCCCTTTGCCAATTCGAAAAGAACAGCCTTAGCGAAAGGCTTCTTGAAGGGAAACATGTAACTCTGTGAGATGAATTAAGAGAACACAGAGCAGTTTCTCAGAAAGCTTCTTTCCAGTTTTTAACGGAAGTTATTTCCTTTTTCACCATAGCCCTCTATATGCTTCCAAATATCACTTTACCAATTCCACAAGAACAGCCTTAGCGAAAGGCTTCTTGAAGGGAAAGATGTAACTCTTTAAGATGAATTAAGAGAACACAGAGCAGTTTCTCAGAAAGCTTCTTTCCAGTTTTGAACGGAAGATATTTCCTTTTTCACCATAGCCCTCTATGGGCTTCCAAATATAACTTTGCCAATTCCACAAGAACAGCCTTAGCGAAAGATTCTTGAAGGGAAAGATGTAACTCTGTGAGATGAATTAAGAGAACACAGAGCAGTTTCTCAGAAAGCTTCTTTCCAGGTTTGAACGGAAGATATTTCCTTTTTCACCATACCCTCTATGGGCTTCCAAATATCGTTCTGCCAATTCCACAAGAACAGCCTTAGCGAAAGGCTTCTTGAAGGGAAAGATGTAACTCTGTGAGATGAATTAACAGAACACAGAGCAGTTTCTCAGAAAGCTTCTTTCCAGGTTTGAACGGAAGATATTTCCTTTTTCACCATAGCCCTTTATGGGCTTCCAAATATCGTTCTGCCAATTCCACAAGAACAGACTTAGTGAAAGGCTTCTTGGAGGGAAAGATGTAACTCTGTGAGATGAATGAACAGAACACAGAGCAGTTTCTCAAAAAGCTTCTTTCCAGTTTTGAACGAAACATATTTCCTTTTTCACCATAGCCCTCTATGGGCTTCCAAATATCACTTTGCCAATTCCACAAGAACAGCCTTAGCGAAAGGCTTGTTGAAGGGAAAGATGTAACTCTGTGAGATGAATTAACAGAACACAGAGCAGTTTCTCCGAAAGCTTCTTTCCAGTTTTGAACGGAAGATATTTCCTTTTTCACCATAGCCCTCTATGGGCTTCCAAATATCCCTTTGCCAATTCCACAAGAACAGCCTTAGCGAAAGGCTTCTTGAAGGGAAAGATGTAACTCTGTGAGATGAATTAACAGAACACAGAGCAGTTTCTCAGAAAGCTTCTTTCCAGTTTTGAACGGAAGATATTTCCTTTTTCACCATAGCCCTCTATGGGCTTTCAAATATAACTTTGCCAATTCCACAAAACAGCCTTAGCGAAATGCTTCTTGAAGGGAAAGATGTAACTCTGTGAGATGAATTAAGAGGACACAGAGCAGTTTCTCAGAAAGCATCTTTCCAGTTTTGAACGGAAGATATTTCCTTTTTCACCATAGGCCTCTAAGGGCTCCAAAATATCCCTTTGCCAATTCCAAAAGAACAGCCTTAGCGAAAGGCTTCTTGAAGGGAAAGATATAACTCTGTGAGATGAATTAACACAACACAGAGCAGCTTCTCAGAAAGCTTCTTTCCAGTTTTGAACGGAAGATATTTCCTTTTTCACCATAGTCCTCTCAGGGCTTCCAAGTATCCCTTTGCCAATTCCACAAGAACAGCCTTAGCGAAAGGCTTCTTGAAGGGAAAGATGTAACTCTCTGAGATGTATTAACAGAACACAGAGCAGTTTCTCAGAAAGCTTCTTTCTAGTTTTGAACGGAGGATATTTCCTTTGTCAACGTAGCCCTCTATAGGCTTCCAAATATCCCTTTGCCAATTCCACAAGAACAGCTTTGGCGAAAGGCTTCCTGAAGGAAAACATGTAACTCTGTGTGATGAATTAACAGAACACTGAGCAGTTTCTCAGAAAGCTTCTTTCCAGTTTTGAACGGAAGATATTTCCGTTTTCATCGTAGCCCTCTATGGGCTTCAAAATATCGTTTTGCCAATTCCACAAGAACAGCCTTAGCGAAAGGCTTCTTGAAGGGAAAGATGTAACTCTGTGAGATGAATTAACAGAACACAGAGCAGTATCTCAGAAAGCTTCTCTCCACTTTTGAACGAAGATATTTCCTTTTTCACCATAGCCCTTTTGGGCTTCCAAATATCACTTTGTGAATTCCACAAGAACAGCCTTAGCGAAAGGCTTGTTGAAGGGAAAGATGTAACTCTGTGAGATGAATTAACAGAACACAGAGCCTTTTCTCAAAAAGCTTCTTTCCAGTTTTGAACGGAAGATATCTCCTTTTTCACCATAGCCCTCTATGGGCTTCCAAATATCCCTTTGCCAATTCCACAAGAACAGCCTTAGCGAAAGGCTTATTGAAGGGAAAGATGTAACTCTGTGAGATGAATTAACAGAACACAGAGCAGTTTCTCAGAAAGCTTCTTTCCAGTTTTGAACGGAAGATATTTCCTTTTTCACCGTAGCCCTCTATGGGCTTCCAAATATCGTTTTGCCAATTCCACAAGAACAGCCTTAGCGAAAGGCTTCTTGAAGGGAAAGATGTAACTCTTTAACATGAATTAAGAGAACACAGAGCAGTTTCTCAGAAAGCATCCTTCCAGTTTTGAACCGAAGTTATTTCCTTGTTCACCATAGCCCTCTATGGGCTTCCAAATATCGTTTTGCCAATTCCACAAGAACAGCCTTAGCGAAAGGCTTCTTGAAGGGAAAGATGTAACTCTGTGAGATGAATTAACAGAACACAGAACAGTTTCTCATAAAGCTTCTTTCCAGTTTTGAACGGAGGATATTTCCTTTTTCACCATAGCCCTCTATGGGCTTCCAGATATCCCTTTGCCAATTCCACAAGAACAGCCTTATGGAAAGGCTTCTTTTAGGGAAAGATGTAACTCTGTGAGATGAATTAACGGAACACAGAGCAGTTTCTCAGAAAGCTTCTTTCCAGTTTTGAACGGAAGATATTTCCTTTTTCACCGTAGCCCTCCATGGGCTTCCAAACATCACTTTGCCAATTCCACAAGAACAGCCTTAGCGAAAGGTTTGTTGAAGGGAATGATGTAAGTCTGTGAGATGAATTAACAGAACACAGAGCAGTTTCTCAGAAAGCTTCTTTCCAGTTTTGAACGGAAGTTATTTCCTTTTTCACCATGGCCCTCTATGGGCTTCCAAATATCACTTTGCCAATTCCACAAGAACAGCCTTAGCGAAAGGCTTCTTGAAGGGAAAGATGTAACTCTGTGAGATGAATTAAGAGAACACAGAGCAGTTTCTCAGAAAGCTTCTTTCCAGTTTTGAACGGAGGATATTTCCTTTTTCACCATAGCCCTCTATGGGCTTCCAGATATCCCTTTGCCAATTCCACAAGAACAGCCTTAGCGAAATTCTTCTTGAAGGGAAACATGTAACTCTGTGAGATGAATTAACAGAACACAGATCAGCATCTCAGAAAGCTTCTTTCCAGTTTTGAACGGAAGATTTTTCCTTTTTCACCGTAGCCCTCCATTGGCTTCAAAGTATCACTTTGCCAATTCCACAAGAACAGCCTTAGCGAAAGGCTTGTTAAAGGGAAAGATGTAACTCTGTGAGATGAGTTAACAGAACACAGAGCAGTTTCCCAGAAAGCTTCTTTCCAGTTTTGAACGGAAGATATTTCCTTTTTCACCATAGCCCTCTATGGGCTTCCAAATATCCCTTTGCCAATTCCACAAGAACAGCCTTAGCGAAAGGCTTCTTGAAGGGAAAGATGTAACACTGTGAGATGAATTAACAGAACACAGAGCAGTTTCTCAGAAAGCTTCTTTCCAGTTTGAATGGAAGATAATTCCTTCTTCACCATAGTCCTCTATGGGCTTCTAAGTATCCCTTTGCCAATTCCACAAGAACAGCCTTAGCGAAAGGCTTCTTGAAGAGAAAGATGTAACTCTGTGACATGAATTAACAGTACACAGAGCAGTTTCTCAGAAAGCTTCTTTCCAGTTTTGAACGGAGGATATTTCCTTTTTCACCATAGCCCTCTATGGGCTTCCAGATATCCCTTTGCCAATTCCACAAGAACAGCCTTAGCGAAAGGCTTATTGACGGGAAAGATGTAACTCTGTGAGATGAATTAACAGAACACACAGCAGTTTCTCAGAAAGCTTCTTTCCAGTTTTGAATGGAAGATATTTCCTTTTTCACCAAAGCCAGCTATGGGCTTCCAAATATCCCTTTGCCAATTCCACAAGAACCGCCTAAACGGAAGGCTTCTTGAAGGGAAAGATGTAACCCTTTGAGAAGAATTAACAGAACACACAGCAGTTTCTCAGAAAGCTTCTTTAAAGTTTTGAACGGAAGATATTTCCTTTTTCACCGTAGCCCTCTATGGGTGTCCAAATATCCCTTTGCCAAATCCACGAGAACAGATTTAGCGAAAGGCTTCTTGAAGGGAAAGATGTAACTCTGTGAGATGAATTAACAGAACACAGATCAGCATCTCAGAAAGCTTCTTTCCAGTTTTGAACGGAAGATATTTCCTTTTTCACCATAGTCCTCTATGGGCTTCCAAGTATCCCTTTGCCAATTCCACAAGAACAGCCTTAGCGAAAGGCTTCTTGAAGGGAAAGATATAACTCTGTGAGATGAATTAACAGAACACAGAGCAGTTTCTCAGAAAGCTTCTTTCCAGTTTTGAACGGAGGATATTTCCTTTTTCACCATAGCCCTCTATGGGCTTCCAAATATCCCTTTGCCAATTCCACAAGAACCGCCTTAGCGAAAGGCTTCTTGAAGGGAAAGATGTAACTCTTTGAGATGAATTAACAGAACACAGAGCAGTTTCTCAGAAAGCTTCTTTAAAGTTTTGAAAGGAAGATATTTCCTTTTTCACCATAGCCCTCTATGGGCTTCCAAATATAACTTTGCCAATTCCACAAGAACAGCCTTAGCGAAAGGCTTCTTGAAGGGAAAGATGTAACTCTGTGAGATGAATTAACAGAACACAGAGCAGTTTCTCAGAAAGCATCTTACCAGTTTTGAACGGAAGATATTTCCTTTTTCACCATAGGCCTCTATGGGCTTCAAAATATCCCTTTGCCAATTCCAAAAGAACAGCCTTAGCGAAAGGCTTCTTGAAGGGAAACATGTAACTCTGTGAGATGAATTAACAGAACACAGAGCAGTTTCTCAGAAAGCTTCTTTCCAGTTTTTAACGGAAGTTATTTCCTTTTTCACCATAGCCCTCTATATGCTTCCAAATATCACTTTACCAATTCCACAAGAACAGCCTTAGCGAAAGGCTTCTTGAAGGGAAAGATGTAACTCTGTGAGATGAATTAACAGAACACAGAGCAGTTTCTCAGAAAGCTTCTTTCCAGGTTTGAATGGAAGATATTTCCTTTTTCACCATAGCCCTCTATGGGCTTCCAAATATCCCTTTGTCAATTCCACAAGAACCGCCTTAGCGAAAGGCTTCTTGAAGGGAAAGATGTAACTCTTTGAGATGAATTAACAGAACACAGAGCAGTTTCTCAGAAAGCTTCTTTCCAGTTTTGAACGGAAGATATTTCCTTTTTCACCATAGCCCTCTATGGGCTTCCAAATATAACTTTGCCAATTCCACAAGAACAGCCTTAGCGAAAGGCTTCTTGAAGGGAAAGATATAACTCTGTGAGATGAATTAACAGAACACAGAGCAGTTTCTCAGAAAGCTTCTTTCCAGTTTTGAACGGAAGATATTTCCTTTTTCACCGTAGCCCTCTATGGGCTTCCAAATATCATTTTGCCAATTCCACAAGAACAGCCTTAGCGAAAGGCTTCTTGAAGGGAAAGATGTAACTCTGTGAGATGAATTAAGAGAACACAGAGCAGTTTCTCAGAAAGCTTCTTTCCAGTTTTGAACCGAAGTTATTTCCTTGTTCACCATAGCCCACTATGGGCTTCCAAATATCGTTTTGCCAATTCCACAAGAACAGCCTTAGCGAAAGGCTTCTTGAAGGGAAAGATGTAACTCTCTGAGATGAATTAACAGAACACAGAGCAGTTTCTCAGAAAGCTTCTTTCCAGTTTTGAACGGAGGATATTTCGTTTTTCACCATAGCCCTCTATGGGCTTCCAGATATCCCTTTGCCAATTCCACAAGAACAGCCTTAGCGAAATTCTTCTTGAAGGGAAACATGTAACTCTGTGAGATGAATTAACAGAACACAGAGCAGTTTCTCAGAAAGCTTCTTTCCAGTTTTGAACGGAAGATATTTCCTTTTTCACCGTAGCCCTCCATGGGCTTCCAAATATCACTTTGCCAATTCCACAAGAACAGCCTTAGGGAAAAGCTTCTTGAAGGGAAAGATGTAACTCTGTGAGATGAATTAACAGAACACAGAGCAGTTTCTCAGAAAGCTTCTTTCCAGTTTTGAACGGAAGATATTTCCTTTTTCACCATAGGCCGCTATGGGCTTCCAAATATCCCTTTGCCAATTCCACAAGAACAGCCTTAGCGAAAGGCTTCTTGAAGGGAAAGATGTAACTCTGTGAGATGAATTAACAGAACACAGAGCAGTTTCTCAGAAAGCTTCTTTCCAGTTTTGAACGGAAGGTATTTTCTTTTTCACCATAGCCCTCTATGTGCTTCCAATTATCACTTTGAAAATTCCACAAGAACAGCCTTAGCGAAAGGCTTCTTGAAGGGAAAGATGTAACTCTGTGAGATGAATTAAGAGAACACAGAGCAGTTTCTCAGAAAGCATCTTTCCAGTTTTGAACGGAAGATATTTCCTTTTTCACCATAGGCCTCTATGGGCTTCCAAATATCCCTTTGCCAATTCCAAAAGAACAGCCTTAGCGAAAGACTTCTTGAAGGGAAAGATGTAACTCTGTGAGATGAATTAACAGAACACAGAGCAGTTTCTCAGAAAGCTTCTTTCCAGTTTTGAACGGAAGTTATTTCCTTTTTCACCATAGCCCTCTATATGCTTCCAAATATCACTTTGCCAATTCCACAAGAACAGCCTTAGCGAAAGGATTCTTGAAGGGAAAGATGTAACTCTGTGAGATGAATTAACAGAACACAGAGCAGATTCTCAGAAAGCTTCTTTCCAGTTTTGAACGGAGGATATTTCCTTTTTCACCATAGCCCTCTATGGGCTTCCAGATATCCCTTTGCCAATTCCACAAGAACAGCCTTAGCGAAAGGCTTCTTGAAGGGAAAGATGTAACTCTGTGAGATGAATTAACAGAACCCAGAGCAGTTGCTCCGAAAGCTTCTTTCCACTTTTCAACGGAAGATATTTCCTTTTTCACCGTAGCCCTCTATGGGCTTCCAAATATCCCTTTGCCAATTCCACAAGAACAGCCTTAGCCAAAGGCTTCTTGAAGGGAAAGATGTAACTCTTTGAGATGAATTAACAGAACACAGAGCAGTTTCTCAGAAAGCTTCTTTCCAGTTTTGAACGGAAGATATTTCCTTTTTCACCATAGCCCTCTATGGGCTTCCAAATATCCCTTTGCCAATTCCACAAGAACAGCCTTAGCGAAAGGCTTCTTGAAGGGAAAGATGTAACTCTGTGAGATGAATTAACAGAACACAGACCAGTATCTCAGAAAGCTTCTCTCCACTTTTGAACGAAGATATTTCCTTTTTCACCATAGCCCTTTTGGGCTTCCAAATATCACTTTGCGAATTCCACAAGAACAGCCTTAGCGAAAGGCTTCTTGAAGGGAAAGATGTAACTCTGTGAGATGAATTAACAGAACACAGAACAGTTTCTCAGAAAGCTTCTTTCCAGTTTTGAACGGAAGTTATTTCCTTTTTCACCATAGCCCTCTATGGGCTTCCAAATATCACTTTGCCAATTCCACAAGAACAGCCTTAGCGAAAGGCTTCTTGAAGGGAAAGATGTAACTCTGTGAGATGAATTAACAGAACACAGAGCAGTTTCTCAGAAAGCTTCTTTCCTGTTTTGAACGGAGGATATTTCCTTTTTCACCTTAGCCCTCTATGGGCTTCCAGATATCCCTTTGCCAATTCCACAAGAACAGCCTCAGCGAAATTCTTCTTGAAGGGAAACATGTAACTCTGTGAGATGAATTAACAGAACACAGAGTAGTTTCTCTGAAAGCTTCTTTCCAGTTTTGAACGGAAGATATTTCCTTTTTCACCGTAGCCCTCCATGGGCTTCAAAATATCACTTTGCGAATTCCACAAGAACAGCCTTAGCGAAAGGCTTGTTGAAGGGAAAGATGTAACTCTGTGAGATGAGTTAACAGAACACAGAGCAGTTTCCCAGAAAGCTTCTTTCCAGTTTTGAACGGAAGATATTTCCTTTTTCACCATAGCCCTCTATGTGCTTCCAAATATCACTTTGCCAATTCCACAAGAACAGCCTTAGCGAAAGGCTTCTTGAAGAGAAAGATGTAACTCTGTGACATGAATTAACAGTACACAGAGCAGTTTCTCAGAAAGCTTCTTTCCAGTTTTGAACGGAAGATATTTCCTTTTTCACCATAGCCCTCTATGGGCTTCCAAATATCCCTTTGCCAATTCCACAACAACAGCCTTAGGAAAGGCTTTTTGAAGGGAAAGATGTAACTCTGTGAGATGAATTAACAGAACACAGAGTAGTTTCTCAGAAAGCTTCTTTCCAGTTTTGAACGGAAGATATTTCCTTTTTCGCCGTAGCCCTCTATGGGCTTCCAAATATCCCATTGCCAATTCCACAAGAACAGCCTAAGCCAAAGGCTTCTTGAAGGGAAAGATGTAACTCTGTGAGATGAATTAACAGAACACAGAGCAGTTTCTCAGAAAGCTTCTTTCCAGTTTTAAACGGAAGATATTTCCTTTTTCACCATAGCCCTCTATGGGCTTCCAAATATCCCTTTGCCAATTCCACAAGAACAGCCTTAGCGAAGGGCTTGTTGAAGGGAAAGATGTAACTCTGTGAGATGAATTAACAGAACACAGAGCAGTTTCTCAGAAAGCTTCTTTCCAGTTTTGAACGGAGGATATTTCCTTTTTCACCATAGCCCTCTATGGGCTTCCAGATATCCCTTTGCCAATTCCACAAGAACAGCCTTAGCGAAATTCTTCTTGAAGGGAAACATGTAACTCTGTGAGATGAATTAACAGAACACAGATCAGCATCTCAGAAAGCTTCTTTCCAGTTTTGAACGGAAGATATTTCCTTTTTCACCGTAGCCCTCCATGGGCTTCAAAGTATCACTTTGCGAATTCCACAAGAACAGCCTTAGCGAAAGGCTTGTTAAAGGGAAAGATGTAACTCTGTGAGATGAGTTAACAGAACACAGAGCAGTTTCCCAGAAAGCTTCTTTCCAGTTTTGAACGGAAGATATTTCCTTTTTCAGCATAGCCCTCTATGGGCTTCCAAATATCCCTTTGCCAATTCCACAAGAACAGCCTTAGCGAAAGGCTTCTTGAAGGGAAAGATGTAACACTGTGAGATGAATTAACAGAACACAGAGCAGTTTCTCAGAAAGCTTCTTTCCAGTTTTGAATGGAAGATAATTCCTTTTTCACCATAGTCCTCTATGGGCTTCTAAGTATCCCTTTGCCAATTCCACAAGAACAGCCTTAGCGAAAGGCTTCTTGAAGAGAAAGATGTAACTCTGTGACATGAATTAACAGTACACAGAGCAGTTTCTCAGAAAGCTTCTTTCCAGTTTTGAACGGAGGATATTTCCTTTTTCACCATAGCCCTCTATGGGCTTCCAGATATCCCTTTGCCAATTCCACAAGAACAGCCTTAGCGAAAGGCTTCTTGACGGGAAAGATGTAACTCTGTGAGATGAATTAACAGAACACACAGCAGTTTCTCAGAAAGCTTCTTTCCAGTTTTGAAAGGAAGATATTTCCTTTTTCACCATAGCCCTCTATGGGCTTCCAAATATCCCTTTGCCAATTACACAAGAACAGCCTTAGCGAAAGGCTTCTTGAAGGGAAAGATGTAACTCTGTGAGATGAATTAACAGAACACAGAGCAGTTTCTCAGAAAGCTTCTTTCCAGTTTTGAATGGAAGATATTTCCTTTTTCACCATAGCCAGCTATGGGCTTCCAAATATCCCTTTGCCAATTCCACAAGAACCGCCTTAACGAAAGGCTTCTTGAAGGGAAAGATGTAACCCTTTGAGATGAATTAACAGAACACACAGCAGTTTCTCAGAAAGCTTCTTTAAAGTTCTGAACGGAAGATATTTCCTTTTTCACCGTAGCCCTCTATGGGCTTCCAAATATCCCTTTGCCAAATCCACGAGAACAGATTTAGCGAAAGGCTTCTTGAAGGGAAAGATGTAACTCTGTGAGATGAATTAACAGAACAGAGATCAGCATCTCAGAAAGCTTCTTTCCAGTTTTGAACGGAAGATATTTCCTTTTTCACCATAGTCCTCTATGGGCTTCCAAGTATCCCTTTGCCAATTCCACAAGAACAGCCTTAGCGAAAGGCTTCTTGAAGGGAAAGATATAACTCTGTGAGATGAATTAACAGAACACAGAGCAGTTTCTCAGAAAGCTTCTTTCCAGTTTTGAACGGAGGATATTTCCTTTTTCACCATAGCCCTCTATGGGCTTCCAAATATCCCTTTGCCAATTCCACAAGAACCGCCTTAGCGAAAGGCTTCTTGAAGGGAAAGATGTAACTCTTTGAGATGAATTAACAGAACACAGAGCAGTTTCTCAGAAACCTTCTTTAAAGTTTTGAACGGAAGATATTTCCTTTTTCACCATAGCCCTCTATGGGCTTCCAAATATAACTTTGCCAATTCCACAAGAACAGCCTTAGCGAAAGGCTTCTTGAAGGGAAAGATGTAACTCTGTGAGATGAATTAACAGAACACAGAGCAGTTTCTCAGAAAGCATCTTACCAGTTTTGAACGGAAGATATTTCCTTTTTCACCATAGGCCTCTATGGGCTTCAAAATATCCCTTTGCCAATTCGAAAAGAACAGCCTTAGCGAAAGGCTTCTTGAAGGGAAACATGTAACTCTGTGAGATGAATTAAGAGAACACAGAGCAGTTTCTCAGAAAGCTTCTTTCCAGTTTTTAACGGAAGTTATTTCCTTTTTCACCATAGCCCTCTATATGCTTCCAAATATCACTTTACCAATTCCACAAGAACAGCCTTAGCGAAAGGCTTCTTGAAGGGAAAGATGTAACTCTGTGAGATGAATTAACAGAACACAGAGCAGTTTCTCAGAAAGCTTCTTTCCAGGTTTGAATGGAAGATATTTCCTTTTTCACCATAGCCCTCTATGGGCTTCCAAATATCCCTTTGTCAATTCCACAAGAACCGCCTTAGCGAAAGGCTTCTTGAAGGGAAAGATGTAACTCTTTGAGATGAATTAACAGAACACAGAGCAGTTTCTCAGAAAGCTTCTTTCCAGTTTTGAACGGAAGATATTTCCTTTTTCACCATAGCCCTCTATGGGCTTCCAAATATAACTTTGCCAATTCCACAAGAACAGCCTTAGCGAAAGATTCTTGAAGGGAAAGATGTAACTCTGTGAGATGAATTAAGAGAACACAGAGCAGTTTCTCAGAAAGCTTCTTTCCAGGTTTGAACGGAAGATATTTCCTTTTTCACCATAGCCCTCTATGGGCTTCCAAATATCGTTCTGCCAATTCCACAAGAACAGCCTTAGCGAAAGGCTTCTTGAAGGGAAAGATGTAACTCTGTGAGATGAATTAACAGAACACAGAGCAGTTTCTCAGAAAGCTTCTTTCCAGGTTTGAACGGAAGATATTTCCTTTTTCACCATAGCCCATTATGGGCTTCCAAATATCGTTCTGCCAATTCCACAAGAACAGACTTAGTGAAAGGCTTCTTGGAGGGAAAGATGTAACTCTGTGAGATGAATGAACAGAACACAGAGCAGTTTCTCAAAAAGCTTCTTTCCAGTTTTGAACGAAACATATTTCCTTTTTCACCATAGCCCTCTATGGGCTTCCAAATATCACTTTGCCAATTCCACAAGAACAGCCTTAGCGAAAGGCTTGTTGAAGGGAAAGATGTAACTCTGTGAGATGAATTAACAGAACACAGAGCAGTTTCTCCGAAAGCTTCTTTCCAGTTTTGAACGGAAGATATTTCCTTTTTCACCATAGCCCTCTATGGGCTTCCAAATATCCCATTGCCAATTCCACAAGAACAGCCTTAGCGAAAGGCTTGTTGAAGGGAAAGATGTAACTCTGTGAGATGAATTAACAGAACACAGAGCAGTTTCTCAGAAAGCTTCTTTCCAGTTTTGAACGGAAGATATTTCCTTTTTCACCATAGCCCTCTATGGGCTTTCAAATATAACTTTGCCAATTCCACAAAACAGCCTTAGCGAAATGCTTCTTGAAGGGAAAGATGTAACTCTGTGAGATGAATTAAGAGGACACAGAGCAGTTTCTCAGAAAGCATCTTTCCAGTTTTGAACGGAAGATATTTCCTTTTTCACCATAGGCCTCTAAGGGCTCCAAAATATCCCTTTGCCAATTCCAAAAGAACAGCCTTAGCGAAAGGCTTCTTGAAGGGAAAGATATAACTCTGTGAGATGAATTAACACAACACAGAGCAGCTTCTCAGAAAGCTTCTTTCCAGTTTTGAACGGAAGATATTTCCTTTTTCACCATAGTCCTCTCAGGGCTTCCAAGTATCCCTTTGCCAATTCCACAAGAACAGCCTTAGCGAAAGGCTTCTTGAAGGGAAAGATGTAACTCTCTGAGATGTATTAACAGAACACAGAGCAGTTTCTCAGAAAGCTTCTTTCTAGTTTTGAACGGAGGATATTTCCTTTGTCAACGTAGCCCTCTATAGGCTTCCAAATATCCCTTTGCCAATTCCGCAAGAACAGCTTTGGCGAAAGGCTTCTTGAAGGAAAACATGTAACTCTGTGTGATGAATTAACAGAACACTGAGCAGTTTCTCAGAAAGCTTCTTTCCAGTTTTGAACGGAAGATATTTCCGTTTTCATCGTAGCCCTCTATGGGCTTCAAAATATCGTTTTGCCAATTCCACAAGAACAGCCTTAGCGAAAGGCTTCTTGAAGGGAAAGATGTAACTCTGTGAGATGAATTAACAGAACACAGAGCAGTACCTCAGAAAGCTTCTCTCCACTTTTGAACGAAGATATTTCCTTTTTCACCATAGCCCTTTTGGGCTTCCAAATATCACTTTGCGAATTCCACAAGAACAGCCTTAGCGAAAGGCTTGTTGAAGGGAAAGATGTAACTCTTTAAGATGAATTAAGAGAACACAGAGCAGTTTCTCAGAAAGCTTCTTTCCAGTTTTGAACCGAAGTTATTTCCTTGTTCACCATAGCCCTCTATGGGCTTCCAAATATCGTTTTGCCAATTCCACAAGAACAGCCTTAGCAAAAGGATTCTTGAAGGGAAAGATGTAACTCTGTGGGATGAATTAAGAGAACACAGAGCAGTTTCTCAGAAAGCTTCTTTCCAGTTTTGAACCGAAGTTATTTCCTTGTTCACCATAGCCCTCTATGGGCTTCCAAATATCCCTTTGCCAATTCCACAGGAACAGCCTTAGCGAAAGGCTTCTTGAAGGGAAAGATGTAACTCTGTGAGATGAATTAACAGAACACAGAGCCTTTTCTCAAAAAGCTTCTTTCCAGTTTTGAACGGAAGATATCTCCTTTTTCACCATAGCCCTCTATGGGCTTCCAAATATCCCTTTGCCAATTCCACAAGAACAGCTTTAGCGAAAGGCTTATTGAAGCGAAAGATGTTACTCTGTGAGATGAATTAACAGAACACAGAGCAGTTTTTCCGAAAGCTTCTTTCCAGTTTTGAACGGAAGATATTTCCTTTTTCACCGTAGCCCTCTATGGGCTTCCAAATATCGTTTTGCCAATTCCACAAGAACAGCCTTAGCGAAAGGCTTCTTGAAGGGAAAGATGTAACTCTTTAAGATGAATTAAGAGAACAAAGAGAAGTTTCTCAGAAAGCTTCTTTCCAGTTTTGAACCGAAGTTATTTCCTTGTTCACCATAGCCCTCTATGGGCTTCCAAATATCGTTTTGCCAATTCCACAAGAACAGCCTTAGCGAAAGGCTTCTTGAAGGGAAAGATGTAACTCTGTGAGATGAATTAACAGAACACAGAACAGTTTCTCAGAAAGCTTCTTTCCAGTTTTGAACGGAAGATATTTCCTTTTTCACCGTAGCCCTCCATGGGCTTCAAAATATCACTTTGCGAATTCCACAAGAACAGCCTTAGCGAAAGGCTTGTTGAAGGGAAAGATGTAACTCTGTGAGATGAGTTAACAGAACACAGAGCAGTTTCCCAGAAAGCTTCTTTCCAGTTTTGAACGGAAGATATTTCCTTTTTCACCATAGCCCTCTATGGGCTTCCAAATATCACTTTGCCAATTCCACAAGAACAGCCTTAGCGAAAGGCTTCTTGAAGAGAAAGATGTAACTCTGTGACATGAATTAACAGTACACAGAGCAGTTTCTCAGAAAGCTTCTTTCAAGTTTTGAACGGAAGATATTTCCTTTTTCACCATAGCCCTCTATGGGCTTCCAAATATCCCTTTGCCAATTCCACAAGAACAGCCTTAGGAAAGGCTTTTTGAAGGGAAAGATGTAACTCTGTGAGATGAATTAACAGAACACAGAGTAGTTTCTCAGAAAGCTTCTTTCCAGTTTTGAACGGAAGATATTTCCTTTTTCACCGTAGCCCTCTATGGGCTTCCAAATATCCCATTGTCAATTCCACAAGAACAGCCTTAGCCAAAGGCTTCTTGAAGGGAAAGATGTAACTCTGTGAGATGAATTAACAGGACACAGAGCAGTTTCTCAGAAAGCTTCTTTCCAGTTTTAAACGGAAGATATTTCCTTTTTCACCATAGCCCTCTATGGGCTTCCAAATATCCCTTTGCCAATTCCAGAAGAACAGCCTTAGCGAAAGGCTTGTTGAAGGGAAAGATGTAACTCTGTGAGATGAATTAACAGAACACAGAGCCTTTTCTCAAAAAGCTTCTTTCCAGTTTTGAACGGAAGATATCTCCTTTTTCACCATAGCCCTCTATGGGCTTCCAAATATCCCTTTGCCAATTGCACAAGAACAGCCTTAGCGAAAGGCTTATTGAAGGGAAAGATGTAACTCTGTGAGATGAATTAACAGAACACACAGCAGTTTCTCAGAAAGCTTCTTTCCAGTTTTGAACGGAAGATATTTCCTTTTTCACCGTAGCCCTCTATGGGATTCCAAATATCGTTTTGACAATTCCACAAGAACAGCCTTAGCGAAAGGATTCTTGAAGAGAAAGATGTAACTCTTTAAGATGAATTAAGAGAACACAGAGCAGTTTCTCAGAAAGCTTCTTTCCAGTTTTGAACCGAAGTTATTTCCTTGTTCACCATAGCCCTCTATGGGCTTCCAAATATCGTTTTGCCAATTCCACAAGAACAGCCTTAGCGAAAGGCTTCTTGAAGGGAAAGATGTAACTCTGTGAGATGAATTAAGAGAACACAGAGCAGTTTATCAGAAAGCTTCTTTCCAGTTTTGAACCGAAGTTATTTCCTTGTTCACCATAGCCCTCTATGGGCTTCCAAATATCCCTTTGCCAATTCCACAGGAACAGCCTTAGCGAAAGGCTTCTTGAAGGGAAAGATGTAACTCTGTGAGATGAATTAACAGAACACAGAACAGTTTCTCATAAAGCTTCTTTCCAGTTTTGAACGGAGGATATTTCCTTTTTCACCATAGCCCTCTATGGGCTTCCAGATATCCCTTTGCCAATTCCACAAGAACAGCCTTATGGAAAGGCTTCTGAAGGGAAACGTGTAAATCTGTGAGATGAATTAACAGAACACAGAGCAGTTTCTCAGAAAGCTTCTTTCCAGTTTTGAACGGAAGATATTTCCTTTTTCACCGTAGCCCTCCATGGGCTTCCAAACATCACTTTGCCAATTCCACAAGAACAGCCTTAGCGAAAGGCTTGTTGAAGGGAATGATGTAAGTCTGTGAGATGAATTAACAGAACACAGAGCAGTTTCTCAGAAAGCTTCTTTCCAGTTTTGAACGGAAGTTATTTCCTTTTTCACCATAGCCCTCTATGGGCTTCCAAATATCACTTTGCCAATTCCACAAGAACAGCCTTAGCGAAAGGCTTCTTGAAGGGAAAGATGTAACTCTGTGAGATGAATTAACAGAACACAGAGCAGTTTCTCAGAAAGCTTCTTTCCAGTTTTGAAAGGAGGATATTTACTTTTTCACCATAGCCCTCTATGGTCTTCCAGATATCCCTTTGCCAATTCCACAAGAACAGCCTTAGCGAAATTCTTCTTGAAGGGAAACATGTAACTCTGTGAGATGAATTAACAGAACACAGATCAGCATCTCAGAAAGCTTCTTTCCAGTTTTGAACGGAAGATTTTTCCTTTTTCACCGTAGCCATCCATTGGCTTCAAAGTATCACTTTGCCAATTCCACAAGAACAGCCTTAGCGAAAGGCTTGTTAAAGGGAAAGATGTAACTCTGTGAGATGAGTTAACAGAACACAGAGCAGTTTCCCAGAAAGCTTATTTCCAGTTTTGAACGGAAGATATTTGCTTTTTCACCATAGCCCTCTATGGGCTTCCAAATATCCCTTTGCCAATTCCACAAGAACAGCCTTAGCGAAAGGCTTCTTGAAGGGAAAGATGTAACACTGTGAGATTAATTAACAGAACACAGAGCAGTTTCTCAGAAAGCTTCTTTCCAGTTTTGAATGGAAGATAATTCCTTCTTCACCATAGTCCTCTATGGGCTTCTAAGTATCCCTTTGCCAATTCCACAAGAACAGCCTTAGCGAAAGGCTTCTTGAAGAGAAAGATGTAACTCTGTGACATGAATTAACAGTACACAGAGCAGTTTCTCAGAAAACTTCTTTCCCGTTTTGAACGGAGGATATTTCCTTTTTCACCATTGCCCTCTATGATCTTCCAGATATCCCTTTGCCAATTCCACAAGAACAGCCTTATCGAAAGGCTTCTTGAAGGGAAAGATGTAACCCTTTGAGATGAATTAACAGAACACACAGCAGTTTCTCAGAAAGCTTCTTTAAAGTTTTGAACGGAAGATATTTCCTTTTTCACCGTAGCCCTCTATGGGCTTCCAAATATCCCTTTGCCAAATCCACGAGAACAGATTTAGCGAAAGGCTTCTTGAATGGAAAGATGTAACTCTGTGAGATGAATTAACAGAACACAGATCAGCATCTCAGAAAGCTTCTTTCCAGTTTTGAACGGAAGATATTTCCTTTTTCACCATAGTCCTCTATGGGCTTCCAAGTATCCCTTTGCCAATTCCACAAGAACCGCCTTAGCGAAAGGCTTCTTGAAGGGAAAGATGTAACTCTGTGAGATGAATTAACAGAACACAGAGCAGTTTCTCAGAAAGCATCTTACCAGTTTTGAACGGAAGATATTTCCTTTTTCACCATAGGCCTCTATGGGCTTCAAAATATCCCTTTGCCAATTCCACAAGAACCGCCTTAGCGGAAGGCTTCTTGAAGGGAAAGATGTAACTCTTTGAGATGAATTAACAGAACACAGAGCAGTTTCTCAGAAAGCTTCTTTAAAGTTTTGAACGGAAGATATTTCCTTTTTCACCATAGCCCTCTATGGGCTTCCAAATATCCCTTTGTCAATTCCACAAGAACCGCCTTAGCGAAAGGCTTCTTGAAGGGAAAGATGTAACTCTTTGAGATGAATTAACAGAACACAGAGCAGTTTCTCAGAAAGCTTCTTTCCAGTTTTGAACGGAAGATATTTCCTTTTTCACCATAGCCCTCTATGGGCTTCCAAATATAACTTTGCCAATTCCACAAGAACAGCCTTAGCGAAAGCTTCTTGAAGGGAAAGATGTAACTCTGTGAGATGAATTAAGAGAACACAGAGCAGTTTCTCAGAAAGCTTCTTTCCAGGTTTGAACGGAAGATATTTCCTTTTTCACCATAGCCCTCTATGGGCTTCCAAATATCGTTCTGCCAATTCCACAAGAACAGCCTTAGCGAAAGGCTTCTTGAAGGGAAAGATGTAACTCTGTGAGATGAATTAACAGAACACAGAGCAGTTTCTCAGAAAGCTTCTTTCCAGTTTTGAACGGAAGATATTTCCTTTTTCACCATAGCCCTTTATGGGCTTCCAAATATCACTTTGCCAATTCCACAAGAACAGACTTAGCGAAAGGCTTCTTGGAGGGAAAGATGTAACTCTGTGAGATGAATGAACAGAACACAGAGCAGTTTCTCAAAAAGCTTCTTTCCAGTTTTGAACGGAACATATTTCCTTTTTCACCATAGCCCTCTATGGGCTTCCAAATATCACTTTGCCAATTCCACAAGAACAGCCTTAGCGAAAGGCTTGTTGAAGGGAAAGATGTAACTCTGTGAGATGAATTAACAGAACACAGAGCAGTTTCTCCGAAAGCTTCTTTCCAGTTTTGAACGGAAGATATTTCCTTTTTCACCATAGCCCTCTATGGGCTTCCAAATATCCCTTTGCCAATTCCACAAGAACAGCCTTAGCGAAAGGCTTCTCGAAGGGAAAGATGTAACTCTGTGAGATGAATTAACAGAACACAGAGCAGTTTCTCAGAAAGCTTCTTTCCAGTTTTGAACGGAAGATATTTCCTTTTTCACCATAGCCCTCTATGGGCTTTCAAATATAACTATGCCAATTCCACAAAACAGCCTTTGCGAAATGCTTCTTGAAGGGAAAGATGTAACTCTGTGAGATGAATTAAGAGGACACAGAGCAGTTTCTCAGAAAGCATCTTTCCAGTTTTGAACGGAAGATATTTCCTTTTTCACCATAGGCCTCTATGGGCTCCAAAATATCCCTTTGCCAATTCCAAAAGAACAGCCTTAGCGCAAGGCTTCTTGAAGGGAAAGATGTAACTCTGTGAGATGAATTAACAGAACACAGAGCAGTTTCTCAGAAAGATTCTTTCCTGTTTTGAACGGAAGATATTTCCTTTTTCACCGTAGCCCTCTATGGGCTTCCAAATATCGTTTTGCCAATTCCAAAAGAACAGCCTTAGCGAAAGGCTTCTTGAAGGGAAAGATGTAACTCTTTGAGATGAATTAACAGAACACAGAGCAGTTACTCAGAAAGCTTCTTTCCAGTTTTGAACGGAAGATATTTCTTTTTCACCATAGCCCTCTATGGGCTTCCAAATATCCCTTTGCCAATTCCACAAGAACCGCCTTAGCGAAAGGCTTCTTGAAGGGAAAGATGTAACTCTTTGAGATGAATTAACAGAACACAGAGCAGTTTCTCAGAAAGCTGCTTTCCAGTTTTGAACGGAAGATATTTCCTTTTTCACCATAGCCCTCTATGGGTTTCCAAATATCCCTTTGCCAATTCCACAAGAACAGCCTTAGCGAACGGCTTCTTGAAGGGAAAGTTGTAACTCGGTGAGATGAATTAACAGAACACAGAGCAGTTTCTCAGAAAGCTTCTTTCCAGTTTTGAACGGAAAATATTTCCTTTTTCACCATAGGACTCTATGGGCTTCCAAATATCCCATTGCCAATACCCCAAGAACAGCCTTAGCGAAAGGCTTCTTGACGGGAAAGAATGAACTCTGTGAGATGAATTAACAGAACACAGAGCAGTTTCTAAGAAAGCTTCTTTCCACTTTTGAACGGAAGATATTTCCTTTTTCACCATAGCCCTCTATGGGCTTCCAAATATAACTTTGCCAATTCCACAAGAATAGCCTTAGCGAAAGGCTTCTTGAAGGGAAAGATGTAACTCTGTGAGATGAATTAACAGAACACAGAGCAGTTTCTCAGAAAGCTTCTTTCCAGTTTTGAAGGGAAGCTATTTCCTTTTTCACCATAGGCCTCTATGGGCTTCCAAATATCCCTTTGCCAATTCCACAAGAACAGCCTTAGCGAAAGGCTTCTTGAAGGGAAAGATGTAACTCTGTGAGATGTATTAACAGAACACAGAGCAGTTTCTCAGAAAGCTTCTTTCCAGTTTTGAACGGAGGATATTTCCTTTTTCACCATAGCCCTCTATGGGCTTCCAAATATCCCTTTGCCAATTCCACAAGAACAGCCTTAGCGAAAGGCTTCTTGAATGGAAACATGTAACTCTGTGAGATGAATTAACAGAACACAGAGCAGTTTCTCAGAAAGCTTCTTTCCAGTTTTGAACGGAAGATATTTCCTTTTTCACCATAGCCCTCTATGGGCTTCCAAATATCCATTTGCCAATTCCACAAGAACAGCCTTAGCGAAAGGCTTCTTGAAGGGAAAGATGTAACTCTGTGAGATGAATTAACAGAACACAGAGCAGTTTCTCAGAAAGCTTCTTTCCAGTTTTGAACGGAAGATATTTCGTTTTTCACCATAGTCCTCTATGGGCTTCCAAGTATCCCTTTGCCAATTCCACAAGAACAGCCTTAGCGAAAGGATTCTTGAAGGGAAAGATGTAACTCTGTGAGATGAATTAACAGAACACAGAGCAGTTTCTCAGAAAGCTTCTTTCCAGTTTTGAACGGATGATATTTCCTTTTTCACCATAGGCCTCTATTGGCTTCCAAATATCCCTTTGCCCATTCCACAAGAACAGCCTTAGCGAAAGGTTTCTTGAAGGGAAAGATGTAACACTGTGAGATGAATTAACAGAACACAGAGCAGTTTCTCAGAAAGCTTCTTTCCAGTGTTGAACGGAAGATAATTCCTTTCTCACCATAGTCCTCTATGGGCTTCTAAGTATCCCTATGCCAATTCCACAAGAACAGCCTTAGCGAAACGCTTCTTGAAGGTAAAGATGTAACTCTGTGAGATGAATTAACAGAACACAGAGCAGTTTCTCAGAAAGCTTCTTTGCAGTTTTGAACGGAAGATATTTCCTTTTTCACCATAGCCCTCTAAGGGCTTCCAAATATCCCTTTGCCAATTCCACAAGAACAGCCTTAGCGAAAGGCTTCTTGAAGGGAAAACTGTAACTCTGTGAGATGAATTAACAGAACACAGAGCAGATTCTCAGAAAGCTTCTTTCCAGTTTTGAACGGAAGTTATTTCCTTTTTCACCGTAGCCCTCTTTGGGCTTCCAAATATCCCTTTGCCAATTCCACAAGAACAGCCTTAGCGAAAGGCTTCTTGAAGGAAAAGATGTAACTCTGTGAAATGAATTAACAGAACACAGAGCAGTTTCTCAGAAAGCTTCTTTCCAGTTTTGAACGGAAGATATTTCCTTTTTCACCATAGCCCTCTATGGGCTTCCAAATATAACTTTGCAATTTCCACAAGAACAGCCTTAGCGAAAGCTTCTTGAAGGGAAAGATGTAACTCTGTGAGATGAATTAAGAGAACACAGAGCAGTTTCTCAGAAAGCTTCTTTCCAGTTTTGAACGGAAGATATTTCCTTTTTCACCATAGCCCTCTATGGGCTTCCAAATATCGTTTTGCCAATTCCACAAGAACAGCCTTAGCGAAAGGCTTCTTGAAGGGAAAGATGTAACTCTGTGAGATGAATTAACACAACACAGAGCAGCTTCTTAGAGAGCTTCTTTCCAGTTTTGAACGGAAGATATTTCCTTTTTCACCATAGTACTCTAAGGGCTTCCAAGTATCCCTTTGCCAATTCCACAAGAACAGCCTTAGCGAAAGGCTTCTTGAAGGGAAAGATGTAACTCTCTGAGATGTATTAACAGAACACAGAGCAGTTTCTCAGAAAGCTTCTTTCCAGTTTTGAACGGAGGATATTTCCTTTTTCAACGTAGCCCTCTATGGGCTTCCAAATATCCCTTTGCCAATTCCACAAGAACAGCCTTAGCGAAAGGCTTCTTGAAGGAAAACATGTAACTCTGTGAGATGAATTAACAGAACACAGAGCAGTTTCTCAGAAAGCTTCTTTCCAGTTTTGAACGGAAGATATTTCCGTTTTCACCGTAGCCCTCTATGGGCTTCAAAATATCGTTTTGCCAATTCCACAAGAACAGCCTTAGCGAAAGGCTTCTTGAAGGGAAAGATGTAACTCTGTGAGATGAATTAAGAGAACACAGAGCAGTTTCTCAGAAAGCTTCTTTCCAGTTTTGAACGGAAGTTATTTCCTTTTTCACCATAGCCCTCTATGGGCTTCCAAATATCACTTTGCCAATTCCACAAGAACAGCCTTAGCGAAAGGCTTGTTGAAGGAAAAGATGTGACTCTGTGAGATGAATTAACAGAACACAGAGCAGTTTCTCAGAAAGCTTCTTTCCAGTTTTGAACGGAAGATATTTCCTTTTTCACCATAGCCCTCTATGGGCTTCCAAATATCCCTTTGCCAATTCCACAAGAACATCCTTAGCGAAAGGCTTCTTGAAGGGAAAGATGTAACTCTGTGAGATGAATTAACAGAACACAGAGCAGTTTCTCAGAAAGCTTCTTTCCAGTTTCGAACGGAAGATATTTCCTTTTTCACCATAGCCCTCTATGGGCTTCCAAATATAACTTTGCCAATTCCACAAGAACAGCCTTAGCGAAAGGCTTCTTGAAGGGAAAGATGTAACTCTGTGAGATGAATTAAGAGAACACAGAGCAGTTTCTCAGAAAGCATCTTACCAGTTTTGAACGGAAGATATTTCCTTTTTCACCGTAGGCCTCTATGGGCTTCAAAATATCCCTTTGCCAATTCCAAAAGAACAGCCTTAGCGAAAGGCTTCTTGAAGGGAAACATGTAACCCTGTGAGATGAATTAACAGAACACAGAGCAGTTTCTCAGAAAGCTTCTTTCTAGTTTTGAACGGAAGTTATTTCCTTTTTCAACATAGCCCTCTATGGGCTTCCAAATATCCCTTTGCCAATTCCACAAGAACAGCCTTAGCGAAAGGCTTCTTGAAGGGAAAGATGTAACTCTGTTAGATGAATTAACAGAACACAGAGCACTTTCTCAGAAAGCTTCTTTCCAGTTTTGAACCGAAGATATTTCCTTTTTCACCGTAGCCCTCTATGGGCTTCCAAATATCGTTTTGCCAATTCCAAAAGAACAGCCTTAGCGAAAGGCTTCTTGAAGGGAAAGATGGAACTCTGTGAGATGAATTAACAGAACACAGAGCAGTTTCTGAGAAAGTTTCTTTCCAGTTTTGAACGGAAGATATTTCGTTTTTCACCATAGTCCTCTATGGGCTTCCAAGTATCCCTTTGCCAATTCCACAAGAACAGCCTTAGCGAAAGGCTTCTTGAAGGGAAAGATGTAACTCTGTGAGATGAATTAACAGAACACAGAGCAGTTTCTCAGAAAGCTTCTTTCCAGTTTTGAACGGAAGATATTTCCTTTTTCACCAGAGCCCTCTATGGGCTTCCAGATATCCCTTTGCCAATTCCACAAGAACAGCCTTAGCGAAAGGCTTCTTGAAGGGAAACATGTAACAGTGTGAGATGAATTAACAGAACACAGAGCAGTTTCTCAGAAAGCTTCTTTCCAGTTTAGAACGGAAGATATTTCCTTTTTCACCGTAGCCCGCCATCGGCTTCCAAATATCACTTTGCCAATTCCACAAGAACAGCCTTAGCGAAAGGATTGTTGAAGGGAAAGATGTAACTCTTTGAGATGAATTAACAGTACACAGAACAGTTTCTCAGAAAGCTTCTTTGCAGTTTTGAACGGAGGATATTTCCTTTTTCACCAAGCCCTCTATGGGCTTCCAGATATCCCTTTGCCAATTCCACAAGAACAGCCTTAGCGAAAGGCTTCTTGAAGGGAAAGCTGTAACTCTGTGAGATGAATTAACAGAGCACAGAGCAGTTTCTCAGAAAGCTTCTTTCCATGTTTGAACGGAAGTTATCTCCTTTTTCACCGTAGCCCTCTATGGGCTTCCAAATATCACTTTGCCAATTCCACAAGAACAGCCTTAGCAAAAGGCTTCTTGAAGGGAAAGACGTAACTCTGTGAGATGAATGAACAGAACACAGAGCAGTTTCTCAGAAAGCTTCTTTCCAGTTTTGAATGGAAGTTATTTCCTTTTACATCGTAGCCCTCTATGGGCTTCCAAATATCCCTTTGCCAATTCCACAGGAACAGCCTTAGCCAAAGGCTTCTTGAAGGGAAAAATGTAACTCTGTGAGATGAATTAACAGAACACAGAGCAGTTTCTCAGAAAGCTTCTTTCCAGTTTTGAACGGAAGATATTTCCTTTTTCACCATAGCCCTCTATCGGCTTCCAAATATCCCTTTGCCAATTCCACAAGAACAGCCTTAGCGAAAGGCTTCTTGAAGGGAAAGTTGTAACTCGGTGAGATGAATTAACAGAACACAGAGCAGTTTCTCAGAAAGCTTCTTTCCAGTTTTGAACGGAAGATATTTCCTTTTTCACCACAGGACTCTATGGGCTTCCAAATATCCCATTACCAATTCCCCAAGAACAGCCTTAGCGAAAGGCTTCTTGAAGGGAAAGATGTAACTCTGTGAGATGAATTAACAGAACACAGAGCAGTTTCTCAGAAAGCTTCTTTCCACTTTTGAACGGAAGATATTTCCTTTTTCACCGTAGCCCTCTATGGGCTTCCAAATATCACTTTGCCAATTCCACAAGAACAGCCTTATCGAAAGGCTTCTTGAAGGGAAAGATGTAACTCTGTGAGATGAATTAACAGAACACAGAGCAGTTTCTCCGAAAGCTTCTTTCCAGTTTTGAACGGAAGATATTTCCTTTTTCACCATAGCCCTCTATGGGCTTCCAAATATCCCTTTGCCAATTCCACAAGAACAGCCGTAGCGAAAGGCTTCTTGAAGGGAAAGATGTAACTCTGTGAGATGAATTAAAAGAACACAGAGCAGTTTCTCAGAAAGCTTCTTTCCAGTTTTGAACGGAAGATATTTCCTTTTTCACCGTAGCCCTCTATGGGCTTCCAAATATCGTTTTGCCAATTCCACAAGAACAGCCTTAGCGAAAGGCTTCTTGAAGGGAAAGATGTAACTCGGTGAGATGAATTAACAGAACACAGAGCAGTTTCTCAGAAAGCTTCTTTCCAGTTTTGAACGGAAGTTATTTCCTTTTTCACCATAGCCCTCCATGGGCTTCCAAATATCACTTTGCCAAATCACAAGGACAGCCTTAGCGAAAGGCTTCTTGAAGGGAAAGATGTAACTCTGTGAGATGAATTAACAGAACACAGAGCTGTTTCTCAGAAAGCTTCTTTCCAGTTTTGAACGGAAAATAATTCCTTTTTCACCACAGCCCTCTATGGGCTTCAAAATATCACTTTGCCAATTCCAGAAGAACAGACTTAACGAAAGGCTTCTTGAAGGGAAAGATGTAACTCTGTGAGATGAATTAACAGAACACAGAGCAGTTTCTCAGAAAGCTTCTTTCCAGTTTTGAACGGAAGATATTTCCTTTTTCACCATAGCCCCCTATGGGCTTCCAAATATAACTTTGCCAATTCCACAAGAACAGCCTTAGCGAAAGGCTTCTTGAAGGGAAAGATGTAACTCTGTGAGATGAATTAAGGGAACACAGAGCAGTTTCTCAGAAAGCATCTTTCCAGTTTTGAACGGAAGATATTTCCTTTTTCACCATAGGCCTCTATGGGCTTCCAAATATCCCTTTTCCAATTCCAAAAGAACAGCCTTAGTGAAAGGTTTCTTGAAGGGAAACATGTAACTCTGTGAGATGAATTAACAGAACACAGAGCAGTTTCTCAGAAAGCTTCTTTCCAGTTTTGAACGGAAGTTATTTCCTTTTTCACCATAGCCCTCTATATGCTTCCAAATATCACTTTACCAATTCCACAAGAACAGCCTTAGCGAAAGGCTTCTTGAAGGGAAAGATGTAACTCTGTGAGATGAATTAACAGAACACAGAGCAGTTTCTCAGAATGCTTCTTTCCAGTTTTGAACGGAAGATATTTCCTTTTTCACCATAGCCCTCTATGGGCTTCTAAATATCACTTTGCCAATTCCACAAGAACAGCCTTAGTGAAAGGCTTCTTGAAGGGAAAGATGTAACTCTGTGAGTTGAATTAACAGAACACAGAGCAGTTTCTCAGAAAGCTTCTTTCCAGTTTTGAACGGAAGATATTTCCTTTTTCACCATAGCCCTCTATGGGCTTCCAAATATCCCTTTGCCAATTCCACAAGAACAGCCTTAGCGAAAGGCTTCTTGAAGGGAAAGATGTAACTCTGTTAGATGAATTAACAGAACACAGAGCAGTTTCTCAGAAAGCTTCTTTCCAGTTTTGAACAGAAGATATTTCGTTTTTCACCATAGTCCTCTATGCGCTTCCAAGTATCCCTTTGCCAATTCCACAAGAACAGCCTTAGCGAAAGGCTTCTTGAAGGGAAAGATGTAACTCTGTGAGATGAATTAACAGAACACAGAGCAGTTTCTCAGAAAGCTTCTTTCCAGTTTTGAGCGGAAGATATTTCCTTTTTCACCATAGCCCTCTATGGGCTTCCAAATATCCCTTTGCCAATTCCACAAGAACAGCCTTAGCGAAAGGCTTCTTGAAGGGAAAGATGTAACTCTGTGAGATGAATTAAGAGAACACAGAGCAGTTTCTCAGAAAGCTTCTTTCCAGTTTTGAACGGAAGATATTTCCTTTTTCACCATAGCCCTCTATGGGCTTCCAAATATCCCTTTGCCAATTCCACAAGAACAGCCTTAGCGAAAGGCTTCTTGAAGGGAAAGATGTAACTCTGTGAGATAAATTAAGAGAACACAGAGCAGTTTCTCAGAAAGCATCTTTGCAGTTTTGAACAGAAGATATTTCCTTTTTCACCATAGGGCTCTATGGGCTTCCAAATATCCCTTTGCCAATTCCACAAGAACAGCCTTAGCGAAAGGCTTCTTGAAGGGAAAGATGTAACTCTGTGAGATGAATTAACAGAACACAGAGCAGTTTCTCAGAAAGCTTCTTTCCAGGTTTGAACGGAAGTTTTTCCTTTTTCACCATAGCCCTCTATGGGCTTCCAAATATCACTTTGCCAATTCCACAAGAACAGCCTTAGCGAAAGGCTTCTTGAAGGGAAAGATGTAACACTGTGAGATGAATTAACAGAACACAGAGCAGTTTCTCAGAAAGCTTCTTTCCAGTTTTGAACGGAGGATATTTCCTTTTTCACCATAGCCCTCTATGGTCTTCCAGACATCCCTTTGCCTATTCCACAAGAACAGACTTAGCGAAAGGCTTCTTGAAGAGAAACATGTAACTCTGTGAGATGAATAAACAGAACACAGAGCAGTTTCTCAGAAAGCTTCTTTCCAGTTTTGAACGGAAGATATTTCCTTTTTCACCGTAGCCCTCCATGGGCTTCCAAATATCACTTTGCCAATTCCACAAGAACAGCCTTAGCGAAAGGCTTGTTGAAGGGAAAGATGTAACTCTGTGAGATGAATTAACAGAACACAGAGCAGTTTCTCAGAAAGCTTCTTTCCAGTTTTGAACGGAAGATATTTCCTTTTTCACCATAGCCCTCTATGGGCTTCCAAATATCCCTTTGCCAATTCCACAAGAACAGCCTTAGCGAACGGCTTCTTGAAGGGAAAGTTGTAACTCGGTGAGATGAATTAACAGAACACAGAGCAGTTTCTCAGAAAGCTTCTTTCCAGTTTTGAACGGAAAATATTTCCTTTTTCACCATAGGACTCTATGGGCTTCCAAATATCCCATTGCCAATACCCCAAGAACAGCCTTAGCGAAAGGCTTCTTGACGGGAAAGAATGAACTCTGTGAGATGAATTAAGAGAACACAGAGCAGTTTCTCAGAAAGCTTCTTTCCAGTTTTGAACGGAAGATATTTCCTTTTTCACCATAGCCCTCTATGGGCTTCCAAATATCGTTTTGCCAATTCCACAAGAACAGCTTTAGCGAAAGGCTTCTTGAAGGGAAAGATGTAACTCTGTGAGAAGAATTAACACAACACAGAGCAGCTTCTCAGAGAGCTTCTTTCCAGTTTTGAACGGAAGATATTTCCTTTTTCACCATAGTACTCTAAGGGCTTCCAAGTATCCCTTTGCCAATTCCACAAGAACAGCCTTAGCGAAAGGCTTCTTGAAGGGAAAGATGTAACTCTCTGAGATGTATTAACAGAACACAGAGCAGTTTCTCAGAAAGCTTCTTTCCAGTTTTGAACGGAGGATATTTCCTTTTTCAACGTAGCCCTCTATGGGCTTCCAAATATCCCTTTGCCAATTCCACAAGAACAGCCTTAGCGAAAGGCTTCTTGAAGGAAGACATGTAACTCTGTGAGATGAATTAACAGAACACAGAGCAGTTTCTCAGAAAGCTTCTTTCCAGTTTTGAACGGAAGATATTTCCGTTTTCACCGTAGCCCTCTATGGGCTTCAAAATATCGTTTTGCCAATTCCACAAGAACAGCCTTAGCGAAAGGCTTCTTGAAGGGAAAGATGTAACTCTGTGAGATGAATTAACAGAACACAGAGCAGTTTCTCAGAAAGCTTCTTTCCAGTTTTGAACGGAAGTTATTTCCTTTTTCACCATAGCCCTCTATGGGCTTCCAAATATCACTTTGCCAATTCCACAAGAACAGCCTTAGCGAAAGGCTTGTTGAAGGAAAAGATGTGACTCTGTGAGATGAATTAACAGAACACAGAGCAGTTTCTCAGAAAGCTTCTTTCCAGTTTTGAACGGAAGATATTTCCTTTTTCACCATAGCCCTCTATGGGCTTGCAAATATCCCTTTGCCAATTCCACAAGAACATCCTTAGCGAAAGGCTTCTTGAAGGGAAAGATGTAACTCTGTGAGATGAATTAACAGAACACAGAGCAGTTTCTCAGAAAGCTTCTTTCCAGTTTCGAACGGAAGATATTTCCTTTTTCACCATAGCCCTCTATGGGCTTCCAAATATAACTTTGCCAATTCCACAAGAACAGCCTTAGCGAAAGGCTTCTTGAAGGGAAAGATGTAACTCTGTGAGATGAATTAAGAGAACACAGAGCAGTTTCTCAGAAAGCATCTTACCAGTTTTGAACGGAAGATATTTCCTTTTTCACCGTAGGCCTCTATGGGCTTCAAAATATCCCTTTGCCAATTCCAAAAGAACAGCCTTAGCGAAAGGCTTCTTGAAGGGAAACATGTAACCCTGTGAGATGAATTAACAGAACACAGAGCAGTTTCTCAGAAAGCTTCTTTCTAGTTTTGAACGGAAGTTATTTCCTTTTTCACCATAGCCCTCTATGGGCTTCCAAATATCCCTTTGCCAATTCCACAAGAACAGCCTTAGCGAAAGGCTTCTTGAAGGGAAAGATGTAACTCTGTTAGATGAATTAACAGAACACAGAGCACTTTCTCAGAAAGCTTCTTTCCAGTTTTGAACCGAAGATATTTCCTTTTTCACCGTAGCCCTCTATGGGCTTCCAAATATCGTTTTGCCAATTCCAAAAAAACAGCCTTAGCGAAAGGCTTCTTGAAGGGAAAGATGGAACTCTGTGAGATGAATTAACAGAACACAGAGCAGTTTCTGAGAAAGCTTCTTTCCAGTTTTGAACGGAAGATATTTCGTTTTTCACCATAGTCCTCTATGGGCTTCCAAGTATCCCTTTGCCAATTCCACAAGAACAGCCTTAGCGAAAGGCTTCTTGAAGGGAAAGATGTAACTCTGTGAGATGAATTAACAGAACACAGAGCAGTTTCTCAGAAAGCTTCTTTCCAGTTTTGAACGGAAGATATTTCCTTTTTCACCAGAGCCCTCTATGGGCTTCCAGATATCCCTTTGCCAATTCCACAAGAACAGCCTTAGCGAAAGGCTTCTTGAATGGAAACATGTAACTGTGTGAGATGAATTAACAGAACACAGAGCAGTTTCTCAGAAAGCTTCTTTCCAGTTTAGAACGGAAGATATTTCCTTTTTCACCGTAGCCCGCCATGGGCTTCCAAATATCACTTTGCCAATTCCACAAGAACAGCCTTAGCGAAAGGATTGTTGAAGCGAAAGATGTAACTCTGTGAGATGAATTAACAGAACACAGAGCAGTTTCTCAGAAAGCTTCTTTCCAGTTTTGAACGGAAGATATTTCCTTTTTCACCATAGCCCTCTATGGGCTTCCAAATATCCCTTTGCCAATTCCACAAGAACAGCCTTAGCGAAAGGCTTCTTGAAGGGAAAGATGTAACTCTGTGAGATAAATTAAGAGAACACAGAGCAGTTTCTCAGAAAGCATCTTTCCAGTTTTGAACAGAAGATATTTCCTTTTTCACCATAGGGCTCTATGGGCTTCCAAATATCCCTTTGCCAATTCCACAAGAACAGCCTTAGCGAAAGGCTTCTTGAAGGGAAAGATGTAACTCTGTGAGATGAATTAACAGAACACAGAGCAGTTTCTCAGAAAGCTTCTTTCCAGGTTTGAACGGAAGTTTTTCCTTTTTCACCATAGCCCTCTATGGGCTTCCAAATATCACTTTGCCAATTCCACAAGAACAGCCTTAGCGAAAGGCTTCTTGAAGGGAAAGATGTAACACTGTGAGATGAATTAACAGAACACAGAGCAGTTTCTCAGAAAGCTTCTTTCCAGTTTTGAACGGAGGATATTTCCTTTTTCACCATAGCCCTCTATGGTCTTCCAGACATCCCTTTGCCTATTCCACAAGAACAGACTTAGCGAAAGGCTTCTTGAAGAGAAACATGTAACTCTGTGAGATGAATAAACAGAACACAGAGCAGTTTCTCAGAAAGCTTCTTTCCAGTTTTGAACGGAAGATATTTCCTTTTTCACCGTAGCCCTCCATGGGCTTCCAAATATCACTTTGCCAATTCCACAAGAACAGCCTTAGCGAAAGGCTTGTTGAAGGGAAAGATGTAACTCTGTGAGATGAATTAACAGAACACAGAGCAGTTTCTCAGAAAGCTTCTTTGCAGTTTTGAACGGAAGATATTTCCTTTTTCACCATAGCCCTCTATGGGCTTCCAAATATCCCTTTGCCAATTCCACAAGAACAGCCTTAGCGAAAGGCTTGTTGAAGGGAAAGATGTAACTCTGTGAGATGAATTAACAGAACACAGAGCAGTTTCTCAGAAAGCTTCTTTCCAGTATTGAACGGAAGATATTTCCTTTTTCACCGTAGCCCTCTATGGGCTTCCAAATATCCCTTTGCCAATTCCACAAGAACAGCCTTAGCGAAAGGCTTGTTGAAGGGAAAGATGTAACTCTATGAGATGAATTAACAGAACACAGAGCAGTTTCTCAGAAAGCTTCTTCCCAGTTTTGAACGGAAGTTATTTCCTTTTTCACCATAGCCCTCTATGGGCTTCCAAATATCACTATGCCAATTCCACAAGAACAGCCTTAGCGAAAGGCTTCTTGAAGGGAAAGATGTAACTCTGTGAGATGAATTAAAAGAACACAGAGCAGTTTCTCAGAAAGCTTCTTTCCAGTTTTGAACGGAAGATATTTCCTTTTTCACCATAGCCCTCTATGGGCTTCCAAATATCCCTTTGCCAATTCCACAAGAACAGCCTTAGCGAAAGGCTTCTTGAAGGGAAAGATGTAACTCTGTGAGATAAATTAAGAGAACACAGAGCAGTTTCTCAGAAAGCATCTTTCCAGTTTTGAACAGAAGATATTTCCTTTTTCACCATAGGGCTCTATGGGCTTCCAAATATCCCTTTGCCAATTCCACAAGAACAGCCTTAGCGAAAGGCTTCTTGAAGGGAAAGATGTAACTCTGTGAGATGAATTAACAGAACACAGAGCAGTTTCTCAGAAAGCTTCTTTCCAGGTTTGAACGGAAGTTTTTCCTTTTTCACCATAGCCCTCTATGGGCTTCCAAATATCACTTTGCCAATTCCACAAGAACAGCCTTAGCGAAAGGCTTCTTGAAGGGAAAGATGTAACACTGTGAGATGAATTAACAGAACACAGAGCAGTTTCTCAGAAAGCTTCTTTCCAGTTTTGAACGGAGGATATTTCCTTTTTCACCATAGCCCTCTATGGTCTTCCAGACATCCCTTTGCCTATTCCACAAGAACAGACTTAGTAAAGGCTTCTTGAAGAGAAACATGTAACTCTGTGAGATGAATAAACAGAACACAGAGCAGTTTCTCAGAAAGCTTCTTTCCAGTTTTGAACGGAAGATATTTCCTTTTTCACCGTAGCCCTCCATGGGCTTCCAAATATCACTTTGCCAATTCCACAAGAACAGCCTTAGCGAAAGGCTTGTTGAAGGGAAAGATGTAACTCTGTGAGATGAATTAACAGAACACAGAGCAGTTTCTCAGAAAGCTTCTTTGCAGTTTTGAACGGAAGATATTTCCTTTTTCACCATAGCCCTCTATGGGCTTCCAAATATCCCTTTGCCAATTCCACAAGAACAGCCTTAGCGAAAGGCTTGTTGAAGGGAAAGATGTAACTCTGTGAGATGAATTAACAGAACACAGAGCAGTTTCTCAGAAAGCTTCTTTCCAGTATTGAACGGAAGATATTTCCTTTTTCACCGTAGCCCTCTATGGGCTTCCAAATATCCCTTTGCCAATTCCACAAGAACAGCCTTAGCGAAAGGCTTGTTGAAGGGAAAGATGTAACTCTATGAGATGAATTAACAGAACACAGAGCAGTTTCTCAGAAAGCTTCTTCCCAGTTTTGAACGGAAGTTATTTCCTTTTTCACCATAGCCCTCTATGGGCTTCCAAATATCACTATGCCAATTCCACAAGAACAGCCTTAGCGAAAGGCTTCTTGAAGGGAAAGATGTAACTCTGTGAGATGAATTAACAGAACACAGAGCAGTTTCTCAGAATGCTTCTTTCCAGTTTTGAACGGAAGATATTTCCTTTTTCACCATAGCCCTCTATGGGCTTCCAAATATCCCTTTGCCAATTCCACAAGAACAGCCTTAGCGAAAGGCTTCTTGTAGGGAAAGATGTAACTCTGTGAGATGAATTAACAGAACACAGAGCAGTTTCTCAGAAAGCTTCTTTCCAGTTTTGAACGGAAGATATTTCCTTTTTCACCGTAGCCCACTATGGGCTTCCAAATATCGTTTTGCCAATTCCACAAGAACAGCCTTAGCGAAAGACTTCTTGAAGGGAAAGATGTAACTCTGTGAGATGAATTAACAGAACACAGAGCAGTTCCTCAGAAAGCTTCTTTCCAGTTTTGAACGGAAGTTATTTCCTTTTTCACCCTAGCCCTCTATGGGCTTCCAAATATCACTTTGCCAATTCCACAAGAAAAGCCTTAGCGAAAGGCTTCTTGAAGGGAAAGATGTAACTGTGAGATGAATTAACAGAACACAGAGCAGTTTCTCAGAAAGCTTCTTTCTAGTTTTGAACGGAAGTTTTTCCTTTTTCACCATAGCCCTCTATGGGCTTCCAAATATTACTTTGCCATTTCCACAAGAAGAGCCTTAGCGAAAGGCTTCTTTAAGGGAAAGAGGTAACTCTGTGAGATGAATTAACAGAACACAGAGCAGATTCTCAGAAAGCTTCTTTCCAGTTTTGAAGGAGGATATTTCCTATTTCACCATAGCCCTCTATGGGCTTCCAGATATACCTTTGCCAATTCCACAAGAACAGCCTTAGCGAAAGGCTTCTTGAAGAGAAACATGTAACTCTGTTAGATGAATAAACAGAACACAGAGCAATTTCTCAGAAAGCTTCTTTCCAGTTTTGAACGGAAGATATTTCCTTTTTCACCGTAGCCCTCCATGGGCTTCCAAATATCACTTTGCCAATTCCACAAGAACAGCCTTAGCGAAAGGCTTGTTGAAGGGAAAGATGTAACTCTGTGAGATGAATTAACAGAACACAGAGCAGTTTCTCAGAAAGCTTCTTTCCAGTATTGAAAAATATATTTCCTTTTTCACCATAGGCCTCTATGGGCTTCCAAATATCCCTTTGCCAATTCCACAAGAACAGCCTTAGCGAAAGGCTTCTTGAAGGGAAAGATGTAACTCCGTGAGATGACTTAACAGAACACAGAGCAGTTTCTCAGAAAGATTCTTTCCAGTTTTGAACGAAAGATATTTCCTTTTTCACCATAGCCCTCTATGGGCTTCCAAATATACCTTTGCCAATTCCACAAGAACAGACTTAGCGAAAGGCTTCTTGAAGAGAAAGATGTAACTCGGTCAGATGAATTAACAGAACACAGAGCAGATTCTCAGAAAGCTTCTTTCCAGTTTTGAACGGAAGATATTTCCTTTTTCACCATAGTCCTCTATGGGCTTCCAAATATCCCTTTGCCAATTCCACAAGAACGGCCTTAGCGAAAGACTTCTTGAAGGGAAAGATGTAACTCTGTGAGATGAATTAAGAGAACACAGAGCAGTTTCTCAGAAAGCATCTATCCAGTTTTGAACGGAAGATATTTCCTTTTTCACCATAGGCCTCTAGGGGCTTCCAAATATCCCTTTGCCAATTCCACAAGAACAGCCTTAGCAAAAGGCTTCTTGAAGGGAAAGATGTAACTGTGAGATGAATTAACAGAACACAGAGCAGTTTCTCAGAAAGCTTCTTTCTAGTTTTGAACGGAAGTTTTTCCTTTTTCACCATAGCCATCTATGGGCTTCCAAATATTACTTTGCCATTTCCACAAGAACAGCCTTAGAGAAAGGCTTCTTGAAGGGAAAGAGGTAACTCTGTGAGATGAATTAACAGAACACAGAGCAGATTCTCAGAAAGCTTCTTTCCAGTTTTGAAGGAGGATATTTCCTTTTTCACCATAGCCCTCTATGGGCTTCCAGATATACCTTTGCCAATTACACAAGAACAGCCTTAGCGAAAGGCTTTTTGAAGAGAAACATGTAACTCTGTGAGATGAATAAACAGAAAACAGAGCAATTTCTCAGAAAGCTTCTTTCCAGTTTTGAACGGAAGATATTTCCTTTTTCACCGTAACCCTCCATGGGCTTCCAAATATCACTTTGCCAATTCCACAAGAACAGCCTTAGCGAAAGGCTTGTTGAAGGGAAAGATGTAACTCCGTGAGATGAATTAACACAACACAGAGTAGTTTCTCAGAAAGCTTTTTTCCAGTTTTGAACGGAAGATATTTCCTTTTTCACCATAGACCTCTATGGGCTTCCAAATATCCCGTTGCCAATTCCACAAGAACAGCCTTAGTGAAAGGCTTCTTGAAGGGAAAGATGTAACTCTGTGAGATGAATTAACAGAACACAGAGCAGTTTCTCAGAAAGCTTCTTTCCAGTTTTGAACGGAAGATATTTCCTTTTTCACCATAGCCCTCTATGGGCTTCCAAATATAACTTTGCCAATTCCACAAGAACAGCCTTAGCGAAAGGCTTCTTGAAGGGAAAGATGTAACTCTGTGAGATGAATTAAGAGAACACAGAGCAGTTTCTCAGAAAGCATCTTTCCAGTTTTGAACGGAAGATATTTCCTTTTCACCATAGCCCACTATGGGCTCAAAATATCACTTTGCCAATTCCAGAAGAACAGACTTAACGAAAGGCTTCTTGAAGGGAAAGATGAAACTCTGTGAGATGAATTAACAGAACACAGAGCAGTTTCTCAGAAAGCTTCTTTCCAGTTTTGAACGGAAGATATTTCCTTTTTCACCATAGCCCTCTATGGGCTTCCAAATATAACTTTGCCAATTCCACAAGAACAGCCTTAGCGAAAGGCTTCTTGAAGGGAAAGATGTAACTCTGTGAGATGAATTAAGAGAACACAGAGCAGTTTCTCAGAAAGCATCTTTCCAGCTTTGAACGGAAGATATTTCCTTTTTCACCATAGGCCTCTATGGGCTTCCAAATATCCCTTTGCCAATTCCAAAAGAACAGCCTTAGTGAAAGGTTTCTTGAAGGGAAACATGTAACTCTGTGAGATGAATTAACAGAACACAGAGCAGTTTCTCAGAAAGCTTCTTTCCAGTTTTGAACGGAAGTTATTTCGTTTTTCACCATAGCCCTCTATATGCTTCCAAATATCACTTTACCAATTCCACAAGAACAGCCTTAGCGAAAGGCTTCTTGAAGGGAAAGATGTAACTCTGTGAGATGAATTAACAGAACACAGAGCAGTTTCTCAGAATGCTTCTTTCCAGTTTTGAACGGAAGATATTTCCTTTTTCATCATAGCCCTCTATGGGCTTCCAAATATCACTTTGCCAATTCCACAAGAACAGCCTTAGCGAAAGGCCTATTGAAGGGAAAGATGTAACTCTGTGAGATGAATTAAGAGAACACAGAGCAGTTTCTCAGAAAGCATCTTTCCAGTTTTGAACGGAAGATATTTCCTTTTCACCATAGCCCTCTATGGGCTTCAAAATATCACTTTGCCAATTCCAGAAGAACAGACTTAACGAAAGGCTTCTTGAAGGGAAAGATGTAACTCTGTGAGATGAATTAACAGAACACAGAGCAGTTTCTCAGAAAGCTTCTTTCCAGTTTTGAACGGAAGATATTTCCTTTTTCACCATAGCCCTCTATGGGCTTCCAAATATAACTTTGCCAATTCCACAAGAACAGCCTTAGGGAAAGGCTTCTTGAAGGGAAAGATGTAACTCTGTGAGATGAATTAAGAGAACACAGAGCAGTTTCTCAGAAAGCTTCTTTCCGGTATTGAACGGAAGATATTTCCTTTTTCACCGTAGCCCTCTATGGGCTTCCAAATATCGTTTTGCCAATTCCAAAAGAACAGCCTTAGCGAAAGGCTTCTTGAAGGGAAAGATGTAACTCTGTGAGATGAATTAACAGAACACAGAGCAGTTTCTCAGAAAGCTTATTTCCAGTTTTGAACAGAAGATATTTCGTTTTTCACCATAGTCCTCTATGGGCTTCCAATATCCCTTTGCCAATTCCACAACAACAGCCTTAGCGAAAGGATTGTTGAAGGGAAAGATGTAACTCTGTGAGATGAATTAACAGAACACAGAGCAGTTTCTCAGAAAGCTTCTTTCCAGTTTTGAACGGAAGATATTTCCTTTTTCACCATAGCCCTCTATGGGCTTCCAGATATACCTTTGCCAATTCCACAAGAACAGCCTTAGCGAAAGGCTTCTTGAAGAGAAACATGTAACTCTGTTAGATGAATAAACAGAACACAGAGCAATTTCTCAGAAAGCTTCTTTCCAGTTTTGAACGTAAGATATTTCCTCTTTCACCATAGCCCTCTATGGGCTTCCAAATATCCCTTTGCCAATTCCACAAGAACAGCCTTAGCGAAAGGCTTGTTGAAGGGAAAGATGTAACTCTGTGAGATGAATTAACAGAACACAGAGCAGTTTCTCAGAAAGCTTCTTTCCAGTATTGAACGGAAGATATTTCCTTTTTCACCATAGCCCTCTATGGGCTTCCAAATATCCCTTTGCCAATTCCACAAGAACAGCCATAGCGAAAGGCTTCTTGAAGGGAAAGATGTAACTCTGTGAGATGACTTAACAGAACACAGAGCAGTTTCTCAGAAAGCTTCTTTGCAGTTTTGAACGGAGGGTATTTCCTTTTTCACCATAGCCCTCTATGGGCTTCCAGATATCCCTTTGCCAATTCCACAAGAACAGCCTTAGCGAAAGGCTTCTTGAAGGGAAAGCTGTAACTCTGTGAGATGAATTAACAGAACACAGAGCAGTTTCTCAGAAAGCTTCTTTCCAGTTTTGAACGGAAGATATTTCCTTTTTCACCGTAGCCCACTATGGGCTTCCAAATATCGTTTTGCCAATTCCACAAGAACAGCCTTAGCGAAAGACTTCTTGAAGGGAAATATGTAACTCTGTGAGATGAATTAACAGAACACAGAGCAGTTCCTCAGAAAGCTTCTTTCCAGTTTTGAACGGAAGATATTTCCTTTTTCACCCTAGCCCTCTATGGGCTTCCAAATATCACTTTGCCAATTCCACAAGAAAAGCCTTAGCGAAAGGCTTCTTGAAGGGAAAGATGTAACTGTGAGATGAATTAACAGAACACAGAGCAGTTTCTCAGAAAGCTTCTTTCTAGTTTTGAACGGAAGTTTTTCCTTTTTCACCTTAGCCCTCTATGGGCTTCCAAATATTACTTTGCCATTTCCACAAGAACAGCCTTAGCGAAAGGCTTCTTGAAGGGAAAGAGGTAACTCTGTGAGATGAATTAACAGAACACAGAGCAGATTCTCAGAAAGCTTCTTTCCAGTTTTGAAGGAGTATATTTCCTTTTTCACCATAGCCCTCTATGGGCTTCCAGATATACCTTTGCCAATTCCACAAGAACAGCCTTAGCGAAAGGCTTCTTGAAGAGAAACATGTAACTCTGTTAGATGAATAAACAGAACACAGAGCAATTTCTCAGAAAGCTTCTTTCCAGTTTTGAACGGAAGATATTTCCTTTTTCACCGTAGCCCTCCATGGGCTTCCAAATATCACTTTGCCAATTCCACAAGAACAGCCTTAGCGAAAGGCTTGTTGAAGGGAAAGATGTAACTCTGTGAGATGAATTAACAGAACACAGAGCAGTTTCTCAGAAAGCTTCTTTCCAGTATTGAAAAAGATATTTCCTTTTTCACCATAGCCCTCTATGGGCTTCCAAATATCCCTTTGCCAATTCCACAAGAACAGCCTTAGCGAAAGGCTTCTTGAAGGGAAAGATGTAACTCTGTGAGATGACTTAACAGAACACAGAGCAGTTTCTCAGAAAGATTCTTTCCAGTTTTGAACGAAAGATATTTCCTTTTTCACCATAGCCCTCTATGGGCTTCCAAATATACCTTTGCCAATTCCACAAGAACAGACTTAGCGAAAGGCTTCTTGAAGGGAAAGATGTAACTCGGTCAGATGAATTAACAGAACACAGAGCAGTTTCTCAGAAAGCTTCTTTCCAGTTTTGAACGGAAGATATTTCCTTTTTCACCATAGGCCTCTATGGGCTTCCAAATATCCCTTTGCCAATTCCACAAGAACGGCCTTAGCGAACGACTTCTTGAAGGGAAAGATGTAACTCTGTGAGATGAATTAACAGAACACAGAGCAGTTTCTCAGAAAGCTTCTTTCCACTTTTGAACGGAAGATATTTCCTTTTTCACCATAGCCCTCTATGGGCTTCCAAATATCACTTTGCCAATTCCACAAGAACAGCCTTAGCGAAAGACTTCTTGAAGGAAAAGATGTAACTCTGTGAGATGAATTAACAGAACACAGAGCAGTTTCTCAGAAAGCTTCTTTCCAGTTTTGAACGGAAGATATTTCCTTTTTCACCGTAACCCTCCATGGGCTTCCAAATATCACTTTGCCAATTCCACAAGAACAGCCTTAGCGAAAGGCTTGTTGAAGGGAAAGATGTAACTCCGTGAGATGAATTAACACAACACAGAGTAGTTTCTCAGAAAGCTTTTTTCCAGTTTTGAACGGAAGATATTTCCTTTTTCACCATAGACCTCTATGGGCTTCCAAATATCCCGTTGCCAATTCCACAAGAACAGCCTTAGTGAAAGGCTTCTTGAAGGGAAAGATGTAACTCTGTGAGATGAATTAACAGAACACAGAGCAGTTTCTCAGAAAGCTTCTTTCCAGTTTTGAACGGAAGATATTTCCTTTTTCACCATAGCCCTCTATGGGCTTCCAAATATAACTTTGCCAATTCCACAAGAACAGCCTTAGCGAAAGGCTTCTTGAAGGGAAAGATGTAACTCTGTGAGATGAATTAAGAGAACACAGAGCAGTTTCTCAGAAAGCATCTTTCCAGTTTTGAACGGAAGATATTTCCTTTTCACCATAGCCCACTATGGGCTCAAAATATCACTTTGCCAATTCCAGAAGAACAGACTTAACGAAAGGCTTCTTGAAGGGAAAGATGAAACTCTGTGAGATGAATTAACAGAACACAGAGCAGTTTCTCAGAAAGCTTCTTTCCAGTTTTGAACGGAAGATATTTCCTTTTTCACCATAGCCCTCTATGGGCTTCCAAATATAACTTTGCCAATTCCACAAGAACAGCCTTAGCGAAAGGCTTCTTGAAGGGAAAGATGTAACTCTGTGAGATGAATTAAGAGAACACAGAGCAGTTTCTCAGAAAGCATCTTTCCAGCTTTGAACGGAAGATATTTCCTTTTTCACCATAGGCCTCTATGGGCTTCCAAATATCCCTTTGCCAATTCCAAAAGAACAGCCTTAGTGAAAGGTTTCTTGAAGGGAAACATGTAACTCTGTGAGATGAATTAACAGAACACAGAGCAGTTTCTCAGAAAGCTTCTTTCCAGTTTTGAACGGAAGTTATTTCGTTTTTCACCATAGCCCTCTATATGCTTCCAAATATCACTTTACCAATTCCACAAGAACAGCCTTAGCGAAAGGCTTCTTGAAGGGAAAGATGTAACTCTGTGAGATGAATTAACAGAACACAGAGCAGTTTCTCAGAATGCTTCTTTCCAGTTTTGAACGGAAGATATTTCCTTTTTCATCATAGCCCTCTATGGGCTTCCAAATATCACTTTGCCAATTCCACAAGAACAGCCTTAGCGAAAGGCCTATTGAAGGGAAAGATGTAACTCTGTGAGATGAATTAAGAGAACACAGAGCAGTTTCTCAGAAAGCATCTTTCCAGTTTTGAACGGAAGATATTTCCTTTTCACCATAGCCCTCTATGGGCTTCAAAATATCACTTTGCCAATTCCAGAAGAACAGACTTAACGAAAGGCTTCTTGAAGGGAAAGATGTAACTCTGTGAGATGAATTAACAGAACACAGAGCAGTTTCTCAGAAAGCTTCTTTCCAGTTTTGAACGGAAGATATTTCCTTTTTCACCATAGCCCTCTATGGGCTTCCAAATATAACTTTGCCAATTCCACAAGAACAGCCTTAGGGAAAGGCTTCTTGAAGGGAAAGATGTAACTCTGTGAGATGAATTAAGAGAACACAGAGCAGTTTCTCAGAAAGCTTCTTTCCGGTATTGAACGGAAGATATTTCCTTTTTCACCGTAGCCCTCTATGGGCTTCCAAATATCGTTTTGCCAATTCCAAAAGAACAGCCTTAGCGAAAGGCTTCTTGAAGGGAAAGATGTAACTCTGTGAGATGAATTAACAGAACACAGAGCAGTTTCTCAGAAAGCTTATTTCCAGTTTTGAACAGAAGATATTTCGTTTTTCACCATAGTCCTCTATGCGCTTCCAATATCCCTTTGCCAATTCCACAACAACAGCCTTAGCGAAAGGATTGTTGAAGGGAAAGATGTAACTCTGTGAGATGAATTAACAGAACACAGAGCAGTTTCTCAGAAAGCTTCTTTCCAGTTTTGAACGGAAGATATTTCCTTTTTCACCATAGCCCTCTATGGGCTTCCAGATATACCTTTGCCAATTCCACAAGAACAGCCTTAGCGAAAGGCTTCTTGAAGAGAAACATGTAACTCTGTTAGATGAATAAACAGAACACAGAGCAATTTCTCAGAAAGCTTCTTTCCAGTTTTGAACGTAAGATATTTCCTCTTTCACCATAGCCCTCTATGGGCTTCCAAATATCCCTTTGCCAATTCCACAAGAACAGCCTTAGCGAAAGGCTTGTTGAAGGGAAAGATGTAACTCTGTGAGATGAATTAACAGAACACAGAGCAGTTTCTCAGAAAGCTTCTTTCCAGTATTGAACGGAAGATATTTCCTTTTTCACCATAGCCCTCTATGGGCTTCCAAATATCCCTTTGCCAATTCCACAAGAACAGCCATAGCGAAAGGCTTCTTGAAGGGAAAGATGTAACTCTGTGAGATGACTTAACAGAACACAGAGCAGTTTCTCAGAAAGCTTCTTTGCAGTTTTGAACGGAGGGTATTTCCTTTTTCACCATAGCCCTCTATGGGCTTCCAGATATCCCTTTGCCAATTCCACAAGAACAGCCTTAGCGAAAGGCTTCTTGAAGGGAAAGCTGTAACTCTGTGAGATGAATTAACAGAACACAGAGCAGTTTCTGAGAAAGCTTCTTTCCATGTTTGAACGGAAGTTATCTCCTTTTTCACAGTAGCCCTCTATGGGCTTCCAAATATCACTTTGCCAATTCCACAAGAACAGCCTTAGCAAAAGGCTTCTTGAAGGGAAAGATGTAACTCTGGGAGATGAATTAACAGAACACAGAGCAGTTTCTCAGAAAGCTTCTTCCCAGTTTTGAACGGAAGTTATTTCCTTTTTCACCATAGCCCTCTATTGGCTTCCAAATATCACTTTGCCAATTCCACAAGAACAGCCTTAGCGAAAGGCTTCTTGAAGGGAAAGATGTAACTCTGTGAGATGAATTAGCAGAACACAGAGCAGTTTCTCAGAATGCTTCTTTCCAGTTTTGAACGGAAGATATTTCCTTTTTCACCATAGCCCTCTATGGGCTTCCAAATATCCCTTTGCCAATTCCACAAAAACAGCCTTAGCGAAAGGCTTCTTGAAGGGAAAGATGTAACTCTGTGAGATGAATTAACAGAACACAGAGCAGTTTCTCAGAAAGCTTCTTTCCAGTTTTGAACGGAAGATATTTCCTTTTTCACCGTAGCCCACTATGGGCTTCCAAATATCGTTTTGCCAATTCCACAAGAACAGCCTTAGCGAAAGACTTCTTGAAGGGAAATATGTAACTCTGTGAGATGAATTAACAGAACACAGAGCAGTTCCTCAGAAAGCTTCTTTCCAGTTTTGAACGGAAGATATTTCCTTTTTCACCCTAGCCCTCTATGGGCTTCCAAATATCACTTTGCCAATTCCACAAGAAAAGCCTTAGCGAAAGGCTTCTTGAAGGGAAAGATGTAACTGTGAGATGAATTAACAGAACACAGAGCAGTTTCTCAGAAAGCTTCTTTCTAGTTTTGAACGGAAGTTTTTCCTTTTTCACCTTAGCCCTCTATGGGCTTCCAAATATTACTTTGCCATTTCCACAAGAACAGCCTTAGCGAAAGGCTTCTTGAAGGGAAAGAGGTAACTCTGTGAGATGAATTAACAGAACACAGAGCAGATTCTCAGAAAGCTTCTTTCCAGTTTTGAAGGAGTATATTTCCTTTTTCACCATAGCCCTCTATGGGCTTCCAGATATACCTTTGCCAATTCCACAAGAACAGCCTTAGCGAAAGGCTTCTTGAAGAGAAACATGTAACTCTGTTAGATGAATAAACAGAACACAGAGCAATTTCTCAGAAAGCTTCTTTCCAGTTTTGAACGGAAGATATTTCCTTTTTCACCGTAGCCCTCCATGGGCTTCCAAATATCACTTTGCCAATTCCACAAGAACAGCCTTAGCGAAAGGCTTGTTGAAGGGAAAGATGTAACTCTGTGAGATGAATTAACAGAACACAGAGCAGTTTCTCAGAAAGCTTCTTTCCAGTATTGAAAAAGATATTTCCTTTTTCACCATAGCCCTCTATGGGCTTCCAAATATCCCTTTGCCAATTCCACAAGAACAGCCTTAGCGAAAGGCTTCTTGAAGGGAAAGATGTAACTCTGTGAGATGACTTAACAGAACACAGAGCAGTTTCTCAGAAAGATTCTTTCCAGTTTTGAACGAAAGATATTTCCTTTTTCACCATAGCCCTCTATGGGCTTCCAAATATACCTTTGCCAATTCCACAAGAACAGACTTAGCGAAAGGCTTCTTGAAGGGAAAGATGTAACTCGGTCAGATGAATTAACAGAACACAGAGCAGTTTCTCAGAAAGCTTCTTTCCAGTTTTGAACGGAAGATATTTCCTTTTTCACCATAGGCCTCTATGGGCTTCCAAATATCCCTTTGCCAATTCCACAAGAACGGCCTTAGCGAACGACTTCTTGAAGGGAAAGATGTAACTCTGTGAGATGAATTAACAGAACACAGAGCAGTTTCTCAGAAAGCTTCTTTCCACTTTTGAACGGAAGATATTTCCTTTTTCACCATAGCCCTCTATGGGCTTCCAAATATCACTTTGCCAATTCCACAAGAACAGCCTTAGCGAAAGACTTCTTGAAGGAAAAGATGTAACTCTGTGAGATGAATTAACAGAACACAGAGCAGTTTCTCAGAAAGCTTCTTTCCAGTTTTGAACGGAAGATATTTCCTTTTTCACCATAGCCCTCTATGGGCTTCCAAATATCCCTTTGCCAATCCCACAAGAACAGCCTTAGCGAAAGGCTTCTTGAAGGGAAAGATGTAACTCTGTGAGATGAATTAAGAGAACACAGAGCAGTTTCTCAGAAAGCATCTGTCCAGTTTTGAACGGAAGATATTTCCTTTTTCACCGTAGCCCTCTATGGGCTTCCAAATATTACTTTGCCATTTCCACAAGAACAGCCTTAGCGAAAGGCTTCTTGAAGGGAAAGATGTAACTCTGTGAGATGAATTAACAGAACACAGAGCAGTTTCTCAGAAAGCTTCTTTCCAGTTTTGAACGGAAGATATTTCCTTTTTCACCATAGCCCTCTATGGGCTTCCAGATATACCTTTGCCAATTCCACAAGAACAGCCTTAGCGAAAGGCTTTTTGAAGAGAAACATGTAACTCTGTGAGATGAATAAACAGAACACAGAGCAATTTCTCAGAAAGCTTCTTTCCAGTTTTGAACGGAAGATATTTCGTTTTTCACCGTAGCCCTCTATGGGCTTCCAAATATCGTTTTGCCAATTCCACAAGAACAGCCTTAGCGAAAGGCTTCTTGAAGGGAAAGATGTAACTCTGTGAGATGAATTAACAGAACACAGAGCAGTTTCTCAGAAAGCTTCTTTCCAGTTTTGAACGGAAGTTTTTCCTTTTTCACCATAGAATCTATGGGCTTCCAAATATTCCTTTGCCAAATCCACAAGAACGGCCTTAGCGAAAGGCTTCTTGAAGGGGAAGATGTAACTCTGTGAGATGAATTAACAGAACACAGAGCAGGTTCTCAGAAAGCTTCTTTCCAGTTTTGAACGGAAGATATTTCCTTTTTCACCATAGCCCTCTATGGGCTTCCAGATATCCCTTTGCCAATTCCACAAGAACAGCCTTAGCGAAAGGCTTCTTGAAGGGAAAGATGTAAGTCTGTGAGATGAATTAACAGAACACAGAGCAGTTTCTCAGAAAGCGTCTTTCCAGTTTTGAACGGAAGATATTTCCTTTTTCATCATAGGCCTCTATGGGCTTCCAAATATCCCTTTGCCAATTCCACAAGAACAGCCTTAGCGAAAGGCTTCTTGAAGGGAAAGATGTAACTCTGTGAGATGAATTAACAGAACACAGAGCAGATTCTCAGAAAGCTTCTTTCCAGTTTTGAACGGAAGATATTTCCTTTTTCACCGTAGCCCTCTATGGGCTTCCAAATGTCGTTTTGCCAATTCCACAAGAACAGCCTAAGCGAAAGGCTTCTTGAAGGGAAAGATGTAACTCTATGAGATGAATTAACAGAACACAGAGCAGTTTCTCAGAAAGCTTCTTTCCAGTTTAGAACGGCAGTTATTTCCTTTTTCACCATAGCACTCTATGGGCTTCCAAATATCCCTTTGCCAATTCCACAAGAACAGCCTTAGCGAAAGGCTTCTGGAAGGGAAAGATGTAACTCTGTGAGATGAATTAACAGAACACAGAGCAGTTTCTCAGAATGCTTCTTTCCAGTTTTGAACGGAAGATATTTCCTTTTTCACCATAGCCCTCTATGGGCTTCCAAATATCCCTTTGCCAATTCCACAAGAACAGCCTTAGCGAAAGGCTTCTTGAAGGGAAAGATGTAACTCTGTGAGATGAATTAACAGAACACAGAGCAGTTTCTCAGAATGCTTCTTTCCAGTTTTGAACGGAAGATATTTCCTTTTTCACCATAGCCCTCTATGGGCTTCCAAATATGCCTTTGCCAATTCCACAAGAACAGCCTTAGCGAAAGGCTTCTTGAAGGGAAAGATGTAACTCTGTGAGATGAATTAACAGAACACAGAGCAGTTTCTCAGAAAGCTTCTTTCCAGTTTTGAACGGAAGATATTTCCTTTTTCACCGTAGCCCACTATGGGCTTCCAAATATCGTTTTGCCAATTCCACAAGAACAGCCTTAGCGAAAGACTTCTTGAAGGGAAAGATGTAACTCTGTGAGATGAATTAACAGAACACAGAGCAGTTCCTCAGAAAGCTTCTTTCCAGTTTTGAACGGAAGTTATTTCCTTTTTCACCCTAGCCCTCTATGGGCTTCCAAATATCACTTTGCCAATTCTACAAGAAAAGCCTTAGCGAAAGGCTTCTTGAAGGGAAAGATGTAACTGTGAGATGAATTAACAGAACACAGAGCAGTTTCTCAGAAAGCTTCTTTCCAGTATTGAAAAAGATATTTCCTTTTTCACCATAGCCCTCTATGGGCTTCCAAATATCCCTTTGCCAATTCCACAAGAACAGCCTTAGCGAAAGGCTTCTTGAAGGGAAAGATGTAACTCTGTGAGATGACTTAACAGAACACAGAGCAGTTTCTCAGAAAGATTCTTTCCAGTTTTGAACAAAAGATATTCCCTTTTTCACCATAGCCCTCTATGGGCTTCGAAATATAACTTTGCCAATTCCAAAAGAACAGCCTTATCGAAAGGCTTCTTGAAGGGAAAGATGTAACTCTGTGAGATGAATTAAGAGAACAAAGAGCAGTTTCTCAGAAAGCATCTTTCCAGTTTTGAACAGAAGATATTTCCTTTTTCACCATAGGCCTCTATGGGCTTCCAAATATCCCTTTGCCAATTCCACAAGAACAGCCTTAGCAAAAGGATTCTTGAAGGGAAAGATGTAACACTGTGAGATGAATTAACAGAACACAGAGCAGTTTCTCAGAAAGCTTCTTTCCAGTTTTGAACGGAAGTTATTTCCTTTTTCACCATAGCCGTTTATATGCTTCCAAATATCACTTTGCCAATTCCACAAGAACAGCCTTAGCGAAAGGTTTCTTGAAGGGAAAGATGTAACTCTGTGAGATGAATTAACAGAACACAGAGCAGTTTCTCAGAAAGCTTCCTTCCACTTTTGAACGGAAGATATTTCCTTTTTCACCATAGCCCTCTATGGGCTTCCAAATATCGTTTTGCCAATTCCACAAGAACAGCCTTAACGAAAGGCTTCTTGAAGGGAAAGATGTAACACTGTGAGATGAATTAACAGAACACAGAGCAGTTTCTCAGAAAGCTTCTTTCCAGTTTTGAACGGAAGATATTTCCTTTTTCACCATAGCCCTCTATGGGCTTCCAAATATCCCTTTGCAAATCCCACAAGAACAGCCTTAGCGAAAAGCTTCTTGAAGGGAAAGATGTAACTCTGTGAGATGAATTAAGAGAACACAGAGCAGTTTCTCAGAAAGCTTTTTTCCAGTTTTGAACGGAAGATATTTCCTTTTTCACCGTAGCCCTCTATGGGCTTCCAAATATCGTTTTGCCAATTCCACAAGAACAGCCTTAGCGAAAGGCTTCTTGAAGGGAAAGATGTAACTCTGTGAGATGAATTAACAGAACACAGAGCAGTTTCTCAGAAAGCTTCTTTCCAGTATTGAAAAAGATATATCCTTTTTCCCCATAGCCCTCTATGGGCTTCCAAATATCCCTTTGCCAATTCCACAAGAACAGCCTTAGCGAAAGGCTTCTTGAAGATAAAGATGTAACTCTGTGAGATGACTTAACAGAACACAGAGCAGTTTCTCAGAAAGATTCTTTCCAGTTTTGAACGAAAGATATTTCCTTTTTCACCATAGCCCTCTATGGGCTTCCCAATATAACTTTGCCAATTCCAAAAGAACAGCCTTATCGAAAGGCTTCTTGAAGGGAAAGATGTAACTCTGTGAGATGAATTAAGAGAACACAGAGCAGTTTCTCAGAAAGCATCTTTCCAGTTTTGAACAGAAGATATTTCCTTTTTCACCATTGGCCTCTATGGGCTTCCAAATATCCCTTTGCCAATTCTACAAGAACAGCCTTAGCAAAAGGATTCTTGAAGGGAAAGATGCAACACTGTGAGATGAATTAACAGAACACAGAGCAGTTTCTCAGAAAGCTTCTTTCCAGTTTTGAACGGAAGTTATTTCCTTTTTCACCATAGCCGTTTATATGCTTCCAAATATCACTTTGCCAATTCCACAAGAACAGCCTTAGCGAAAGGCTTCTTGAAGGGAAAGTTGTAACTCTGTGAGATGAATTAACAGAACACAGAGCAGTTTCTCAGAAAGCTTCTTTCCACTTTTGAACGGAAGTTATTTCCTTTTTCACCATAGCCCTCTATGGGCTTCCAAATATCACTTTGCCAATTCCACCAGAACAGCCTTAGCGAAAGGCTTGTTGAAGGGAAAGATGTAACTCTGTGAGATGAATTAACAGAACACAGAGCAGTTTCTCAGAAAGCTTCTTTCCAGTATTGAAAAAGATATTTCTTTTTTCACCATAGCCCTCTATGGGCTTCCAAATATCCCTTTGCCAATTCCACAAGAACAGCCTTAGCGAAAGGCTTCTTGAAGGGAAAGATGTAACTCTGTGAGATGACTTAACAGAACACAGAGCAGTTTCTCAGAAAGATTCTTTCCAGTTTTGAACGAAAGATATTTCCTTTTTCACCATAGCCCTCTATGGGCTTCCAAATATAACTTTGCCAATTCCAAAAGAACAGCCTTATCGAAAGGCTTCTTGAAGGGAAAGATGTAACTCTGTGAGATGAATTAAGAGAACACAGAGCAGTTTCTCAGAAAGCATCTTTCCAGTTTTGAACAGAAGATATTTCCTTTTTCACCATAGGCCTCTATGGGCTTCCAAATATCCCTTTGCCAATTCCACAAGAACAGCCTTAGCAAAAGGATTCTTGAAGGGAAAGATGTAACACTGTGAGATGAATTAACAGAACACAGAGCAGTTTCTCAGAAAGCTTCTTTCCAGTTTTGAACGGAAGTTATTTCCTTTTTCACCATAGCCGTTTATATGCTTCCAAATATCACTTTGCCAATTCCACAAGAACAGCCATAGCGAAAGGTTTCTTGAAGGGAAAGATGTAACTCTGTGAGATGAATTAACAGAACACAGAGCAGTTTCTCAGAAAGCTTCCTTCCACTTTTGAACGGAAGATATTTCCTTTTTCACCATAGCCCTCTATGGGCTTCCAAATATCGTTTTGCCAATTCCACAAGAACAGCCTTAGCGAAAGGCTTCTTGAAGGGAAAGATGTAACTCTGTGAGATGAATTAACAGAACACAGAGCAGTTTCTCAGAAAGCTTCTTCCCAGTTTTGAACGGAAGTTATTTCCTTTTTCAGCATAGCCCTCTATTGGCTTCCAAATATCACTTTGCCAATTCCACAAGAACAGCCTTAGCGAAAGGCTTCTTGAAGGGAAAGATGTAACTCTGTGAGATGAATTAACAAAACACAGAGCAGTTTCTCAGAATGCTTATTTCCAGTTTTGAACGGAAGATATTTCCTTTTTCACCATAGCCCTCTATGGGCTTCCAAATATCCCTTTGCCAATTCCACAAGAACAGCCTTAGCGAAAGGCTTCTTGAAGGGAAAGATGTAACTCTGTGAGATGAATTAACAGAACACAGAGCAGTTTCTCAGAAAGCTTCTTTCCAGTTTTGAACGGAAGATATTTCCTTTTTCACCGTAGCCCACTATGGGCTTCCAAATATCGTTTTGCCAATTCCACAAGAACAGCCTTAGCGAAAGACTTCTTGAAGGGAAAGATGTAACTCTGTGAGATGAATTAACAGAACACAGAGCAGTTCCTCAGAAACCTTCTTTCCAGTTTTGAACGGAAGATATTTCCTTTTTCACCCTAGCCCTCTATGGGCTTCCAAATATCACTTTGCCAATTCCACAAGAAAAGCCTTAGCGAAAGGCTTCTTGAAGGGAAAGATGTAACTGTGAGATGAATTAACAGAACACAGAGCAGTTTCTCAGAAAGCTTCTTTCTAGTTTTGAACGGAAGTTTTTCCTTTTTCACCTTAGCCCTCTATGGGCTTCCAAATATTACTTTGCCATTTCCACAAGAACAGCCTTAGCGAAAGGCTTCTTGAAGGGAAAGATGTAACTCTGTGAGATGAATTAACAGAACACAGAGCAGTTTCTCAGAAAGCTTCTTTCCAGTATTGAAAAAGATATTTCCTTTTTCACCATAGCCCTCTATGGGCTTCCAAATATCCCTTTGCCAATTCCACAAGAACAGCCTTAGCGAAAGGCTTCTTGAAGGGAAAGATGTAACTCTGTGAGATGACTTAACAGAACACAGAGCAGTTTCTCAGAAAGATTCTTTCCAGTTTTGAACGAAAGATATTTCCTTTTTCACCATAGCCCTCTATGGGCTTCCAAATATACCTTTGCCAATTCCAAAAGAACAGCCTTAGCGAAAGGCTTCTTGAAGGGAAAGATGTAACTCGGTCAGATGAATTAACAGAACACAGAGCAGTTTCTCAGAAAGCTTCTTTCCAGTTTTGAACGGAAGATATTTCCTTTTTCACCATAGGCCTCTATGGGCTTCCAAATATCCCTTTGCCAATTCCACAAGAACGGCCTTAGCGAACGACTTCTTGAAGGGAAAGATGTAACTCTGTGAGATGAATTAACAGAACACAGAGCAGTTTCTCAGAAAGCTTCTTTCCACTTTTGAACGGAAGATATTTCCTTTTTCACCATAGCCCTCTATGGGCTTCCAAATATCACTTTGCCAATTCCACAAGAACAGCCTTAGCGAAAGACTTCTTGAAGGAAAAGATGTAACTCTGTGAGATGAATTAACAGAACACAGAGCAGTTTCTCAGAAAGCTTCTTTCCAGTTTTGAACGGAAGATATTTCCTTTTTCACCATAGCCCTCTAAGGGCTTCCAAATATCCCTTTGCCAATCCCACAAGAACAGCCTTAGCGAAAGGCTTCTTGAAGGGAAAGATGTAACTCTGTGAGATGAATTAAGAGAACACAGAGCAGTTTCTCAGAAAGCATCTGTCCAGTTTTGAACGGAAGATATTTCCTTTTTCACCATAGACCTCTAGGGGCTTCCAAATATCCCTTTGCCAATTCCACAAGAACAGCCTTAGCAAAAGGCTTCTTGAAGGGAAAGATGTAATTGTGAGATGAATTAACAGAACACAGAGCAGTTTCTCAGAAAGCTTCTTTGTAGTTTTGAACGGAAGTTTTTCCTTTTTCACCATAGCCCTCTATGGGCTTCCAAATATTACTTTGCCATTTCCACAAGAACAGCCTTAGCGAAAGGCTTCTTGAAGGGAAAGAGGTAACTCTGTGAGATGAATTAACAGAACACAGAGCAGATTCTCAGAAAGCTTCTTTCCAGTTTTGAAGGAGGATAATTCCTTTTTCACCATAGCCCTCTATGGGCTTCCAGATATACCTTTGCCAATTCCACAAGAACAGCCTTAGCGAAAGGCTTTTTGAAGAGAAACATGTAACTCTGTGAGATGAATAAACAGAACACAGAGCAATTTCTCAGAAAGCTTCTTTCCAGTTTTGAACGGAAGATATTTCCTTTTTCACCGTAGCCCTCTATGGGCTTCCAAATATCGTTTTGCCAATTCCACAAGAACAGCCTTAGCGAAAGGCTTCTTGAAGGGAAAGATGTAACTCTGTGAGATGAATTAACAGAACACAGAGCAGTTCCTCAGAAAGCTTCTTTCCAGTTTTGAACGGAAGTTATTTCCTTTTTCACCCTAGCCCTCTATGGGCTTCCAAATATCACTTTGCCAATTCTACAAGAAAAGCCTTAGCGAAAGGCTTCTTGAAGGGAAAGATGTAACTGTGAGATGAATTAACAGAACACAGAGCAGTTTCTCAGAAAGCTTCTTTCTAGTTTTGAACGGAAGTTTTTCCTTTTTCACCATAGCCCTCTATTGGCTTCCAAATATTACTTTGCCATTTCCACAAGAACAGCCTTAGCGAAAGGCTTCTTGAAGGGAAAGATGTAACTCTGTGAGATGAATTAACAGAACACAGAGCAGATTCTCAGAAAGCTTCTTTCCGGTTTTGAAGGAGGATATTTCCTTTTTCACCATAGCCCTCTATGGGCTTCCAGATATACCTTTGCCAATTCCACAAGAACAGCCTTAGCGAAAGGCTTCTTGAAGAGAAACATGTAACTCTGTTAGATGAATAAACAGAACACAGAGCAATTTCTCAGAAAGCTTCTTTCCAGTTTTGAACGGAAGATATTTCCTTTTTCACCGTAGCCCTCCATGGGCTTCCAAATATCACTTTGCCAATTCCACCAGAACAGCCTTAGCGAAAGGCTTGTTGAAGGGAAAGATGTAACTCTGTGAGATGAATTAACAGAACACAGAGCAGTTTCTCAGAAAGCTTCTTTCCAGTATTGAAAAAGATATTTCCTTTTTCACCATAGCCCTCTATGGGCTTCCAAATATCCCTTTGCCAATTCCACAAGAACAGCCTTAGCGAAAGGCTTCTTGAAGGGAAAGATGTAACTCTGTGAGATGACTTAACAGAACACAGAGCAGTTTCTCAGAAAGATTCTTTCCAGTTTTGAACGAAAGATATTTCCTTTTTCACCATAGCCCTCTATGGGCTTCCAAATATAACTTTGCCAATTCCAAAAGAACAGCCTTATCGAAAGGCTTCTTGAAGGGAAAGATGTAAATCTGTGAGATGAATTAAGAGAACAAAGAGCAGTTTCTCAGAAAGCATCTTTCCAGTTTTGAACAGAAGATATTTCCTTTTTCACCATAGGCCTCTATGGGCTTCCAAATATCCCTTTGCCAATTCCACAAGAACAGCCTTAGCAAAAGGATTCTTGAAGGGAAAGATGTAACACTGTGAGATGAATTAACAGAACACAGAGCAGTTTCTCAGAAAGCTTCTTTCCAGTTTTGAACGGAAGTTATTTCCTTTTTCACCATAGCCGTTTATATGCTTCCAAATATCACTTTGCCAATTCCACAAGAACAGCCTTAGCGAAAGGTTTCTTGAAGGGAAAGATGTAACTCTGTGACATGAATTAACAGAACACAGAGCAGTTTCTCAGAAAGCTTCCTTCCACTTTTGAACGGAAGATATTTCCTTTTTCACCATAGCCCTCTATGGGCTTCCAAATATCGTTTTGCCAATTCCACAAGAACAGCCTTAGCGAAAGGCTTCTTTAAGGGAAAGATGTAACACTGTGAGATGAATTAACAGAACACAGAGCAGTTTCTCAGAAAGCTTCTTTCCAGTTTTGAACGGAAGATATTTCCTTTTTCACCATAGCCCTCTATGGGCTTCCAAATATCCCTTTGCAAATCCCACAAGAACAGCCTTAGCGAAAAGCTTCTTGAAGGGAAAGATGTAACTCTGTGAGATGAATTAAGAGAACACAGAGCAGTTTCTCAGAAAGCTTTTTTCCAGTTTTGAACGGAAGATATTTCCTTTTTCACCGTAGCCCTCTATGGGCTTCCAAATATCGTTTTGCCAATTCCACAAGAACAGCCTTAGCGAAAGGCTTCTTGAAGGGAAAGATGTAACTCTGTGAGATGAATTAACAGAACACAGAGCAGTTTCTCAGAAAGCTTCTTTCCAGTATTGAAAAAGATATATCCTTTTTCCCCATAGCCCTCTATGGGCTTCCAAATATCCCTTTGCCAATTCCACAAGAACAGCCTTAGCGAAAGGCTTCTTGAAGATAAAGATGTAACTCTGTGAGATGACTTAACAGAACACAGAGCAGTTTCTCAGAAAGATTCTTTCCAGTTTTGAACGAAAGATATTTCCTTTTTCACCATAGCCCTCTATCGGCTTCCCAATATAACTTTGCCAATTCCAAAAGAACAGCCTTATCGAAAGGCTTCTTGAAGGGAAAGATGTAACTCTGTGAGATAAATAAAGAGAACACAGAGCAGTTTCTCAGAAAGCATCTTTCCAGTTTTGAACAGAAGATATTTCCTTTTTCACCATTGGCCTCTATGGGCTTCCAAATATCCCTTTGCCAATTCCACAAGAACAGCCTTAGCAAAAGGATTCTTGAAGGGAAAGATGCAACACTGTGAGATGAATTAACAGAACACAGAGCAGTTTCTCAGAAAGCTTCTTTCCAGTTTTGAACGGAAGTTATTTCCTTTTTCACCATAGCCGTTTATATGCTTCCAAATATCACTTTGCCAATTCCACAAGAACAGCCTTAGCGAAAGGCTTCTTGAAGGGAAAGTTGTAACTCTGTGAGATGAATTAACAGAACACAGAGCAGTTTCTCAGAAAGCTTCTTTCCACTTTTGAACGGAAGTTATTTCCTTTTTCACCATAGCCCTCTATGGGCTTCCAAATATCACTTTGCCAATTCCACCAGAACAGCCTTAGCGAAAGGCTTGTTGAAGGGAAAGATGTAACTCTGTGAGATGAATTAACAGAACACAGAGCAGTTTCTCAGAAAGCTTCTTTCCAGTATTGAAAAAGATATTTCTTTTTTCACCATAGCCCTCTATGGGCTTCCAAATATCCCTTTGCCAATTCAACAAGAACAGCCTTAGCGAAAGGCTTCTTGAAGGGAAAGATGTAACTCTGTGAGATGACTTAACAGAACACAGAGCAGTTTCTCAGAAAGATTCTTTACAGTTTTGAACGAAAGATATTTCCTTTTTCACCATAGCCCTCTATGGGCTTCCAAATATAACTTTGCCAATTCCAAAAGAACAGCCTTATCGAAAGGCTTCTTGAAGTGAAAGATGTAACTCTGTGAGATGAATTAAGAGAACACAGAGCAGTTTCTCAGAAAGCATCTTTCCAGTTTTGAACAGAAGATATTTCCTTTTTCACCATAGGCCTCTATGGGCTTCCAAATATCCCTTTGCCAATTCCACAAGAACAGCCTTAGCAAAAGGATTCTTGAAGGGAAAGATGTAACACTGTGAGATGAATTAACAGAACACAGAGCAGTTTCTCAGAAAGCTTCTTTCCAGTTTTGAACGGAAGATATTTCCTTTTTCACCATAGCCCTCTATGGGCTTCCAAATATCGTTTTGCCAATTCCACAAGAACAGCCTTAGCGAAAGGCTTCTTGAAGGGAAAGATGTAACTCTGTGAGATGAATTAACAGAACACAGAGCAGTTTCTCAGAAACCTTCTTTCCAGTTATGAACAGAGGATATTTCCTTTTCACCATAGACCTCTAAGGGCTTCGAGATATAACTTTGCCAATTCCACAAGAACAGCCTTAGCGAAAGGCTTCTGGAAGGGAAAGATGTAACTCGGTGAGATGAATTATCACAACACAGAGCAGTTTCTCAGAAAGCTACTTTCCAGTTTTGAACGGAGGATATTTCCTTTTTCACTGTAGCCCTCTATGGTTTTCCAGATATACCTTTGCCAATTCCACAAGAACAGCCTTAGCGAAAGGCTTCTTGAAGGGAAAGATGTAACTCTGTGAGATGAATTAACAGAACACAGAGCAGTTTCTCAGAAAACTTCATTCCAGTTTTGAACGGAAGATATTTCCTTTTTCACCATAGCCCTCTATGGGATTGAAATATCCCTTTGCCAATTCCACAAGAACAGCCTAAGCGAAAGGCTTCTTGAAGGGAAAGATGTAAGTCTGTGAGATGAATTAACAGAACACAGAGCAGTTTCTAAGAAAGCGTCTTTCCAGTTTTGAACGGAAGATATTTCCTTTTTCATCATAGGCCTCTATGGGTTTCCAAATATCCCTTTGCCAATTCCACAAGAACAGCCTTAGCCAAAGGCTTCTTGAAGGGAAACATGTAACTCTGTGAGATGAATTAACAGAACACAGAGCAGTTTCTCAGAAGATTTTTTCCAGTTTTGAACGGAAGATATTTCCTTTTTCACCGTAGCGCTCTATGGGCTTCCAAATATCGTTTTGCCAATTCCACAAGAACAGCCTTAGCGAAAGGCTTCTTGAAGGGAAAGATGTAACTCTGTGAGATGAATTAACAGAACACAGAGCAATTTCTCAGAAAGCTTCTTTCCAGTATTGAAAAAGATATATCCTTTTTCACCATAGCCCTCTATGGGATTCCAAATATCCCTTTGCCAATTCCACAAGAACAGCCTTAGCGAAAGGCTTCTTGAAGGGAAAGATGTAACTCTGTGAGATGAATTAAGAGAACACAGAGCAGTTTCTCAGAAAGCATCTTTCCAGTTTTGAACAGAAGATATTTCCTTTTTCACCATTGGCCTCTATGGGCTTCCAAATATCCCTTTGCCAATTCCAAAAGAACAGCCTTAGCAAAAGGATTCTTGAAGGGAAAGATGTAGCACTGTGAGATGAATTAACAGAACACAGAGCAGTTTCTCAGAAAGCTTCTTTCCAGTTTTGAACGGAAGTTATTTCCTTTTTCACCATAGCCGTTTATATGCTTCCAAATATCACTTTGCCAATTCCACAAGAACAGCCTTAGCGAAAGGCTTCTTGAAGGGAAAGTTGTAACTCTGTGAGATGAATTAACAGAACACAGAGCAGTTTCTCAGAAACCTTCTTTCCAGTTATGAACGGAAGATATTTCCTTTTCCACCATAGCCCTCTATGGGCTTCCAAATATCCCTTTGCCAATTCCACAAGAATAGCCTTAGCGAAAGGCTTCTTGAAGGGAAAGATGTAACTCTGTGAGATGAATTAACAGAACACAGAGCAGTTTCTCAGAAAGCTTCTTTCCAGTTTTGAACGGAAGATATTTCCTTTTTCACCGTAGCCCTCTATGGGCTTCCAAATATCGTTTTGCCAATTCCACAAGAACAGCCTTATCGAAAGGCTTCTTGAAGGGAAAGATGTAACACTGTGAGATGAATTAACAGAACACAGAGCAGTTTCTCAGAAAGCTTCTTTCCAGTTTTGAACGGAAGTTATTTCCTTTTTCACCATAGCCTTCTATGGGCTTCCAAATATCACTTTGCCAATTCCACAAGAACAGCCTTAGCGAAAGGTTTCTTGAAGGGAAAGATGTAACTCTGTGAGATGAATTAACAGAACACAGAGCAGTTTCTCAGAAAGCTTCCTTCCATTTTTGAACGGAAGATATTTCCTTTTTCACCGTAGCCCTCTATGGGCTTCCAAATATCACTTTGCCAATTCCACAAGAACAGCCTTAGCGAAAGGCTTCTTGAAGGGAAAAATGTAACTCTGTGAGATGAATTAACAGAACACAGAGCAGTTTCTCAGAAAGCTTCCTTCCATTTTTGAACGGAAGATATTTCCTTTTTCACCGTAGCCCTCTATGGGCTTCCAAATATCCCTTTGCCAATTCCACGAGAACCGCCTTAGCGAAAGGCTTGTTGAAGGGAAAGATGTAACTCTGTGAGATGAATTAACAGAACACAGAGCAGTTTCTCAGAAAGCTTCTTTCCAGTATTGAACCGAAGATATTTCCTTTTTCACCATAGCCCTCTAAGGGCTTCCAAATATCCCTTTGCCAATTCCACAAGAATAGCCTTAGCGAAAGGCTTTTTGAAGGGAAAGATGTAACTCTGTGAGATGAATTAACACAACAAAGAGCAGTTTCTCAGAAATCTTATTTCCAGTTTTGAACGGAAGATATTTCCTTTTTCACCGTAGCCCTCTATGGGCTTCCAAATATCCCTTTGCCAATTCCTCAAGAACAGCCTTAGCGAAAGGCTTCTTGACGGGAAAGATGTAACTCTGTGAGATGAATTAACAGAACACAGCGCAGTTTCTCAGAAAGCTTCTTTCCAGTTTTGAACGGAGGATATTTCCTTTTTCACCATAGCCCTCTATGGTCTTCCAGATATCCCTTAGCCAATTCCACAAGAACAGTCTTAGCGAAAGGCTTCTTGAAGGGAAACATGTAACTCTGTGAGATGAATTAACAGAACACAGAGCAGTTTCTCAGAAAGCTTCTTTCCAGTTTTGAAAGGAAGATATTTCCTTTTTCACCATAGCCCTCTAAGGGCTTCCAAATATCCCTTTTCGAATTGCACAAGAACAGCTTTAGCGAAAGGCATCTTGAAGGGAAAGATGTAACTCTGTGAGATGAATTAACAGAACACAGAGCAGTTTCTCAGAAAGCTTCTTTCCAGTTTTGAACGGAAGATATTTCCTTTTTCACCATAGCCCTCTATGGGCTTCCAAATATCCCTTTTCCAATTCCACAAGAACCGCCTTAGCGAAAGGCTTCTTGAAGGGAAAGATGTAACTCTGTGAGATGAATTAACAGAACACAGAGCAGTTTCTCAGAAAGATTCTTTCCAGTTTTAAACTGAGGATATTTCCTTTTTCACCGTAGCCCTCTATGGCCTTCCAGATATCCCTTTGCAAATTGCACATGAACAGCCTTAGCGAAAGGCTTCTTGAAGGGAAACATGTAACTCTGTGAGATGAATTAACAGAACACAGAGCAGTTTCTCAGAAAGCTTCTTTCCAATTTTGAACGGAAGATATTTCCTTTCTCACCATAGCCCTCCATGGCCTTCCAAATATCCCTTTGCCAATTCCACAAGAACTGGCTTAGCGAAAGGCTTCTTGAAGGGAAAGATATAACTCTGTGAGATGAATTAACAGAACACAGAGCAGTTTCTCAGAAAGCTTCTTTCCACTTTTGAACGGAAGATATTTCCTTTTTCACCGTAGCCCTCTATGGGCTTCCAAATATCGTTTTGCCAATTCCACAAGAACAGCCTTAGCGAAAGGCTTCTTGAAGGGAAAGATGTAACTCTGTGAGATGAATTAAAAGAACACAGAGCAGTTTCTCAGAAAGCTTCTTCCCAGTTTTGAACGGATGTTATTTCCTTTTTCACCATAGCCCTCTATGGGCTTCCAAATATCCCTTTTCCAATTCCACAAGAACAGCCTTAGTGAAAGGCTTCTCGAAGGGAAAGATGTAACTCTGTGAGATGAATTAACAGAACACAGAGGAGTTTCTCAGAGAGCTTCTTTCCAGTTTTGAACGGAAGATATTTCCTTTTTCACCATAGCCCTCTATGGGCTTCCAAATATCCCTTTGCCAATTCCACAAGAACAGACTTAGCGAAAGGCTTCTTGAAGGGAAAGATGTAACTCTGTGAGATGAATTAACAGAACACAGAGCAGTTTCTCCGAAAGCTTCTTTCCAGTTTTGAATGGAAGATATTTCCTTTTTCACCGTAGCCCTCTATGGGCTTCCAAATATCGTTTTGCCAATTCCACAAGAACAGCCTTAGCGAAAGGCTTCTTGAAGGGAAAGATGTAACTCTGTGACATGAATTAAAGGAACACAGAGCAGTTTCTCAGAAAGCTTCTTTCAACTTTTGAACGGATGTTATTTCCTTTTTCACCATAGCCCTCTATGGGCTTCCAAATATCCCTTTGCCAATTCCACAAGAACAGCCTTAGCGAAAGGCTTCTTGAAGGGAAAGATGTAACTCTGTGAGATAAATTAACAGAACACAGATCAGTTTATCAGAAAGCTTCTTTCCAGTTTTGCACGGAATATATTTCCTTTTTCACGATAGCCCTCTATGGGCTTCCAAATATCCCTTTGCCAATTTCACAAGAACAGCCTTAGCGAAAGGCTTCTTGAAGGGAAAGATGTAACTCTGTGAGATGAATTAACAGAACACAGAGCAGCTTCTCAGAAAGCTTCTTTCCAGTTTTCAACGTAAGATATTTCCTTTTTCACCATAGGCCTCTATGGGCTTCCAAATATCCCTTTGCCAATTCCACAAGAACAGCCTTAGCGAAAGGCTTGTTGAAGGGAAAGAAGTAACTCTGTGAGGTGAATGAACAGAACACAGAGCAGTTTCTCAGAAAGCTTCTTTCCAGTTTTGAACGGAAGATATTTCCTTTTTCACCGTAGTCCTCTATGGGCTTCCAAATATCGTTTTGCCAATTCCACAAGAACAGCCTTAGCGAAAGGCTTCTTGAAGGGAAAGATGTAACTCTGTGAGATGAATTAAAAGAACACAGAGCAGTTTCTCAGTAAGCTTCTTTCCAGTTTTGAACGGAAGTTATTTCCTTTTTCACCATAGCCCTCTATGGGCTTCCAAATATCCCTTTGCCAATTCCACAAGAACAGCCTTAGCGAAAGGCTTCTTGAAGGGAAAGATGTAACTCTGTGAGATGAATTAACAGAACACAGAGCAGTTTCTCCGAAAGCTTCTTTCCAGTTTTGAACGGAAGGTATTTCCTTTTTCACCGTAGCCCTCTATGGGCTTCCAAATATTGTTTTGCCAATTCCACAAGAACAGCCTTAGCGAAAGGCTTCTTGAAGGGAAAGATGTAACTCTGTGAGATGAATTAAAAGAACACAGAGCAGTTTCTCAGAAAGCTTCTTCCCAGTTTTGAACGGATGTTATTTCCTTTTTCACCATAGCCCTCTATGGGCTTCCAAATATCCCTTTTCCAATTCCACAAGAACAGCCTTAGTGAAAGGCTTCTCGAAGGGAAAGATGTAACTCTGTGAGATGAATTAACAGAACACAGAGGAGTTTCTCAGAAAGCTTCTTTCCAGTTTTGAACGGAAGATATTTCCTTTTTCACCATAGCCCTCTATGGGCTTCCAAATATCCCTTTGCCAATTCCACAAGAACAGCCTTAGCGAAAGGCTTCTTGAAGGGAAAGATGTAACTCTGTGAGATGAATTAACAGAACACAGAGCAGTTTCTCCGAAAGCTTCTTTCCAGTTTTGAACGGAAGATATTTCCTTTTTCACCGTAGCCCTCTATGGGCTTCCAAATATCGTTTTGCCAATTCCACAAGAACAGCCTTAGCGAAAGGCTTCCTGAAGGAAAAGATGTAACTCTGTGACATGAATTAAAGGAACACAGAGCAGTTTCTCAGAAAGCTTCTTTCCACTTTTGAACGGATGTTATTTCCTTTTTCACCATAGCCCTCTATGGGATTCCAAATATCCCTTTGCCAATTCCACAAGAGCAGCCTTAGCGAAAGGCTTCTTGAAGGGAAAGATGTAACTCTGTGAGATGAATTAACAGAACACAGAGCAGTTTCTCAGAAAGCTTCTTTCCAGTTTTGAACGGAAGATATTTCCTTTTTCACCATTAGCCTCTATGGGCTTCAAAATATCCCTTTGCCAATTCCACAAGAACAGCCTTAGTGAAAGGCTTCTTGAAGGGAAAGATGTAACTCTGTGAGATAAATTAACAGAACACAGAGCAGTTTCTCAGAAAGCTTCTTTCCAGTTTTGCACGGAAGATATTTCCTTTTTCACCATAGCCCTCTATGGGCTTCCAAATATCCCTTTGCCAATTCCACAAGAACAGCCTTATCGAAAGGCTTCTTGAAGGGAAAGATGTAACTCTGTGAGATGAATTAACAGAACACAGAGCAGTTTCTCAGAAAGCTTCTTTCCAGTTTTGAACGTAAGATATTTCCTTTTTCACCGTAGCCCTCTATGGGCTTCCAAATATCCCTTTGCCAATTCCACAAGAACAGCCTTAGCGAAAGGCTTCTTGAAGGGAAAGATGTAACTCGGTGAGATGAATTAACAGGACACAGAGCAGTTTCTCCGAAAGCTTCTTGCCAGTTTTGAACGGAAGATATTTCCTTTTTCACCGTAACCCTCTATGGGCTTCCAAATATCGTTTTGCCAATTCCAGAAGAACAGCCTTAGCGAAAGGCTTCTTGAAGGGAAAGATGTAACTCTGTGTGATGAATTAAAAGAACACAGAGCAGTTTCTCAGAAAGCTTCTTTCCAGTTTTGAACGGATGTTATTTCCTTTTTCACCATAGCCCTCTATGGGCTTCCAAATATCACTTTGCCAAATCCACAAGAACAGCCTTAGCGAAAGGCTTCTGGAAGGGAAAGGTGTAACTCTGTGAGATGAATTAACAGAACACAGAGCAGTTTCTCAGAAAGCTTCTTTCCAGTTTTGAACGGAAGATATTTCCTTCTTCACCATAGGCCTCTATGGGCTTCCAAATATCCCTTTGCCAATTCCTCAAGAACAGCCTTAGCGAAAGGCTTCTTGAAGGGAAAGATGTAACTCTGTGAGATAAATTAACAGAACACAGAGCAGTTTCTCAGGAAGCTTCTTTCCAGTTTTGCACGGAAGATATTTCCTTTCTAACCATAGCCCTCTATGGGCTTCCAAATATCCCTTTGCCAATTCCACAAGAAGAGCCTTAGCGAAAGGCTTCTTGAAGGGAAAGATGTAACTCTGTGAGATGAATTAACAGAACACAGAGCAGTTTCTCATAAAGCTTCTTTCCAGTTTTGAACGTAAGATATTTCCTTTTTCACCAAAGCCCTCTATGGGCTTCCAAATATCCCTTTGCCAATTCCACAAGAACAGCCTTAGCGAAAGGCTTCTTGAAGGGAAAGATGTAACCCTGTGAGATGCATTAACAGAACACAGAGCAGTTTCTCCGAAAGCTTCTTTCCAGTTTTGAACGGAAGATATTTCCTTTTTCACCGTAGCCCTCTATGGGCTTCCAAATATCGTTTTGCCAATTCCACAAGAACAGCCTTAGCGAAAGGCTTCTTGAAGGGAAAGATGTAACTCTGTGAGATGAATTAAGAGAACACAGAGCCGTTTCTCAGAAAGTTTCTTTCCAATTTTGAACGGATGTTATTTCCTTTTTCACCATAGCCCTCTATGGGCTTCCAAATATCCCTTTGCCAATTCCACAAGAACAGCCTTAGCGAAAGGCTTCTTGAAGGGAAAGATGTAACTCTGTGAGATGAATTAAGAGAACACAGAGTAGTTTCTCAGAATGCTTCTTTCCAGTTTTGAACGGAAGATATTTCCTTTTTCACCATAGCCCTCTATGGGCTTCCAAATATCCCTTTGCCAATTCCACAAGAACAGCCTTAGCGAAAGGCTTCTTGAAGGGAAAGATGTAACTCTGTGCGATGAATTAAAAGAACACAGAGCAGTTTCTCAGAAAGCTTCTTTCCAGTTTTGAACGGATGTTATTTCCTTTTTCACCATAGCCCTCTATGGGCTTCCAAATATCACTTTGCCAATTCCACAAGAACAGCCTTAGCGAAAGGCTTGTGGAAGGGAAAGAAGTAACTCTGTGAGATGAATTAACAGAACACAGAGCAGTTTCTCAGAAAGCTTCTTTCCAGTTATGAACGGAAGATATTTCCTTTTTCACCATAGCACTCTATGGGCTTCCAAATATCCCTTTGCCAATTCCACAAGAACAGCCTTAGCGAAAGGCTTCTTGAAGGGAAAGATGTAACTCTGTGAGATGACTTAACAGAACACAGAGCAGTTTCTCAGAAAGATTCTTTCCAGTTTTGAACGAAAGATATTTCCTTTTTCACCATAGCCCTCTATGGGCTTCCAAATATAACTTTGCCAGTTCCAAAAGAACAGCCTTATCGAAAGGCTTCTTGAAGGGAAAGATGTAACTCTGTGAGATGAATTAAGAGAACACAGAGCAGTTTCTCAGAAAGCATCTTTCCAGTTTTGAACAGAAGATATTTCCTTTTTCACCATAGGCCTCTATGGGCTTCCAAATATCCCTTTGCCAATTCCACAAGAACAGCCTTAGCAAAAGGATTCTTGAAGGGAAAGATGTAACACTGTGAGATGAATTAACAGAACACAGAGCAGTTTCTCAGAAAGCTTCTTTCCAGTTTTGAACGGAAGTTATTTCCTTTTTCACCATAGCCGTTTATATGCTTCCAAATATCACTTTGCCAATTCCACAAGAACAGCCTTAGCGAAAGGTTTCTTGAAGGGAAAGATGTAACTCTGTGAAATGAATTAACAGAACACAGAGCAGTTTCTCAGAAAGCTTCCTTCCACTTTTGAACGGAAGATATTTCCTTTTTCACCATAGCCCTCTATGGGCTTCCAAATATCGTTTTGCCAATTCCACAAGAACAGCCTTAGCGAAAGGCTTCTTGAAGGGAAAGATGTAACTCTGTGAGATGAATTAACAGAACACAGAGCAGTTTCTCAGAAACCTTCTTTCCAGTTATGAACAGAGGATATTTCCTTTTCACCATAGCCCTCTAAGGGCTTCGAGATATAACTTTGCCAATTCCACAAGAACAGCCTTAGCGAAAGGCTTCTGGAAGGGAAAGATGTAACTCGGTGAGATGAATTATCACAACACAGAGCAGTTTCTCAGAAAGCTACTTTCCAGTTTTGAACGGAGGATATTTCCTTTTTCACTGTAGCCCTCTATGGTTTTCCAGATATACCTTTGCCAATTCCACAAGAACAGCCTTAGCGAAAGGCTTCTTGAAGGGAAAGATGTAACTCTGTGAGATGAATTAACAGAACACAGAGCAGTTTCTCAGAAAACTTCATTCCAGTTTTGAACGGAAGATATTTCCTTTTTCACCATAGCCCTCTATGGGATTGAAATATCCCTTTGCCAATTCCACAAGAACAGCCTTAGCGAAAGGCTTCTTGAAGGGAAAGATGTAAGTCTGTGAGATGAATTAACAGAACACAGAGCAGTTTCTAAGAAAGCGTCTTTCCAGTTTTGAACGGAAGATATTTCCTTTTTCATCATAGGCCTCTATGGGTTTCCAAATATCCCTTTGCCAATTCCACAAGAACAGCCTTAGCCAAAGGCTTCTTGAAGGGAAACATGTAACTCTGTGAGATGAATTAACAGAACACAGAGCAGTTTCTCAGAAGCTTTTTTCCAGTTTTGAACGGAAGATATTTCCTTTTTCACCGTAGCCCTCTATGGGCTTCCAAATATCGTTTTGCCAATTCCACAAAAACAGCCTTAGCGAAAGGCTTCTTGAAGGGAAAGATGTAACTCTGTGAGATGAATTAACAGAACACAGAGCAGTTTCTCAGAAAGCTTCTTTCCAGTATTGAAAAAGATATATCCTTTTTCACCATAGCCCTCTATGGGATTCCAAATATCCCTTTGCCAATTCCACAAGAACAGCCTTAGCGAAAGGCTTCTTGAAGGGAAAGATGTAACTCTGTGAGATGACTTAACAGAACACAGAGCAGTTTCTCAGAAAGATTCTTTCCAGTTTTGAACGAAAGATATTTCCTTTTTCACCATAGCCCTCTATGGGCTTCCAAATATAACTTTGCCAATTCCAAAAGAACAGCCTTATCGAAAGGCTTCTTGAAGGGAAAGATGTAACTCTGTGAGATGAATTAAGAGAACACAGAGCAGTTTCTCAGAAAGCATCTTTCCAGTTTTGAACAGAAGATATTTCCTTTTTCACCATTGGCCTCTATGGGCTTCCAAATATCCCTTTGCCAATTCCAAAAGAACAGCCTTAGCAAAAGGATTCTTGAAGGGAAAGATGTAGCACTGTGAGATGAATTAACAGAACACAGAGCAGTTTCTCAGAAAGCTTCTTTCCAGTTTTGAACGGAAGTTATTTCCTTTTTCACCATAGCCGTTTATATGCTTCCAAATATCACTTTGCCAATTCCACAAGAACAGCCTTAGCGAAAGGCTTCTTGAAGGGAAAGTTGTAACTCTGTGAGATGAATTAACAGAACACAGAGCAGTTTCTCAGAAACCTTCTTTCCAGTTATGAACGGAAGATATTTCCTTTTTCACCATAGCCCTCTATGGGCTTCCAAATATCCCTTTGCCAATTCCACAAGAATAGCCTTAGCGAAAGGCTTCTTGAAGGGAAAGATGTAACTCTGTGAGATGAATTAACAGAACACAGAGCAGTTTCTCAGAAAGCTTCTTTCCAGTTTTGAACGGAAGATATTTCCTTTTTCACCGTAGCCCTCTATGGGCTTCCAAATATCGTTTTGCCAATTCCACAAGAACAGCCTTATCGAAAGGCTTCTTGAAGGGAAAGATGTAACACAGTGAGATGAATTAACAGAACACAGAGCAGTTTCTCAGAAAGCTTCTTTCCAGTTTTGAACGGAAGTTATTTCCTTTTTCACCATAGCCTTCTATGGGCTTCCAAATATCACTTTGCCAATTCCACAAGAACAGCCTTAGCGAAAGGCTTCTTGAAGGGAAAGATGTAACTCTGTGAGATGAATTAACAGAACACAGAGCAGTTTCTCAGAAAGCTTCCTTCCATTTTTGAACGGAAGATATTTCCTTTTTCACCGTAGCCCTCTATGGGCTTCCAAATATCACTTTGCCAATTCCACAAGAACAGCCTTAGCGAAAGGCTTCTTGAAGGGAAAAATGTAACTCTGTGAGATGAATTAACAGAACACAGAGCAGTTTCTCAGAAAGCTTCCTTCCATTTTTGAACGGAAGATATTTCCTTTTTCACCGTAGCCCTCTATGGGCTTCCAAATATCCCTTTGCCAATTCCACGAGAACCGCCTTAGCGAAAGGCTTGTTGAAGGGAAAGATGTAACTCTGTGAGATGAATTAACAGAACACAGAGCAGTTTCTCAGAAAGCTTCTTTCCAGTATTGAACCGAAGATATTTCCTTTTTCACCATAGCCCTCTAAGGGCTTCCAAATATCCCTTTGCCAATTCCACAAGAATAGCCTTAGCGAAAGGCTTTTTGAAGGGAAAGATGTAACTCTGTGAGATGAATTAACACAACAAAGAGCAGTTTCTCAGAAATCTTATTTCCAGTTTTGAACGGAAGATATTTCCTTTTTCACCGTAGCCCTCTATGGGCTTCCAAATATCCCTTTGCCAATTCCTCAAGAACAGCCTTAGCGAAAGGCTTCTTGAAGGAAAAGATGTAACTCTGTGAGATGAATTAACAGAACACAGCGCAGTTTCTCAGAAAGCTTCTTTCCAGTTTTGAACGGAGGATATTTCCTTTTTCACCATAGCCCTCTATGGTCTTCCAGATATCCCTTAGCCAATTCCACAAGAACAGTCTTAGCGAAAGGCTTCTTGAAGGGAAACATGTAACTCTGTGAGATGAATTAACAGAACACAGAGCAGTTTCTCAGAAAGCTTCTTTCCAGTTTTGAAAGGAAGATATTTCCTTTTTCACCATAGCCCTCTAAGGGCTTCCAAATATCCCTTTTCGAATTGCACAAGAACAGCTTTAGCGAAAGGCATCTTGAAGGGAAAGATGTAACTCTGTGAGATGAATTAACAGAACACAGACCAGTTTCTCAGAAAGCTTCGTTCCAGTTTTGAACGGAAGATATTTCCTTTTTCACCATAGCCCTCTATGGGCTTCCAAATATCCCTTTTCCAATTCCACAAGAACCGCCTTAGCGAAAGGCTTCTTGAAGGGAAAGATGTAACTCTGTGAGATGAATTAACAGAACACAGAGCAGTTTCTCAGAAAGCTTCTTTCCAATTTTGAACGGAAGATATTTCCTTTATCACCATAGCCCTCCATGGCCTTCCAAATATCCCTTTGCCAATTCCACAAGAACAGGCTTAGCGAAAGGCTTCTTGAAGGGAAAGATATAACTCTGTGAGATGAATTAACAGAACACAGAGCAGTTTCTCAGAAAGCTTCTTTCCACTTTTGAACGGAAGATATTTCCTTTTTCACCGTAGCCCTCTATGGGCTTCCAAATATCGTTTTGCCAATTCCACAAGAACAGCCTTAGCGAAAGGCTTCTTGAAGGGAAAGATGTAACTCTGTGAGATGAATTAAAAGAACACAGAGCAGTTTCTCAGAAAGCTTCTTCCCAGTTTTGAACGGATGTTATTTCCTTTTTCACCATAGCCCTCTATGGGCTTCCAAATATCCCTTTTCCAATTCCACAAGAACAGCCTTAGTGAAAGGCTTCTCGAAGGGAAAGATGTAACTCTGTGAGATGAATTAACAGAACACAGAGGAGTTTCTCAGAAAGCTTCTTTCCAGTTTTGAACGGAAGATATTTCCTTTTTCACCATAGCCCTCTATGGGCTTCCAAGTATCCCTTTGCCAATTCCACAAGAACAGACTTAGCGAAAGGCTTCTTGAAGGGAAAGATGTAACTCTGTGAGATGAATTAACAGAACACAGAGCAGTTTCTCCGAAAGCTTCTTTCCAGTTTTGAATGGAAGATATTTCCTTTTTCACCGTAGCCCTCTATGGGCTTCCAAATATCGTTTTGCCAATTCCACAAGAACAGCCTTAGCGAAAGGCTTCTTGAAGGGAAAGATGTAACTCTGTGACATGAATTAAAGGAACACAGAGCAGTTTCTCAGAAAGCTTCTTTCAACTTTTGAACGGATGTTATTTCCTTTTTCACCATAGCCCTCTATGGGCTTCCAAATATCCCTTTGCCAATTCCACAAGAACAGCCTTAGCGAAAGGATTCTTGAAGGGAAAGATGTAACTCTGTGAGATAAATTAACAGAACACAGATCAGTTTATCAGAAAGCTTCTTTCCAGTTTTGCACGGAATATATTTCCTTTTTCACGATAGCCCTCTATGGGCTTCCAAATATCCCTTTGCCAATTTCACAAGAACAGCCTTAGCGAAAGGCTTCTTGAAGGGAAAGATGTAACTCTGTGAGATGAATTAACAGAACACAGAGCAGCTTCTCAGAAAGCTTCTTTCCAGTTTTCAACGTAAGATATTTCCTTTTTCACCATAGGCCTCTATGGGCTTCCAAATATCCCTTTGCCAATTCCACAAGAACAGCCTTAGCGAAAGGCTTGTTGAAGGGAAAGAAGTAACTCTGTGAGGTGAATGAACAGAACACAGAGCAGTTTCTCAGAAAGCTTCTTTCCAGTTTTGAACGGAAGATATTTCCTTTTTCACCGTAGCCCTCTATGGGCTTCCAAATATCGTTTTGCCAATTAAACAAGAACAGCCTTAGCGAAAGGCTTCTTGAAGGGAAAGATGTAACTCTGTGAGATGAATTAAAAGAACACAGAGCAGTTTCTCAGAAAGCTTCTTTCCAGTTTTGAACGGAAGTTATTTCCTTTTTCACCATAGCCCTCTATGGGCTTCCAAATATCCCTTTGCCAATTCCACAAGAACAGCCTTAGCGAAAGGCTTCTTGAAGGGAAAGATGTAACTCTGTGAGATGAATTAACAGAACACAGAGCAGTTTCTCCGAAAGCTTCTTTCCAGTTTTGAACGGAAGGTATTTCCTTTTTCACCGTAGCCCTCTATGGGCTTCCAAATATTGTTTTGCCAATTCCACAAGAACAGCCTTAGCGAAAGGCTTCTTGAAGGGAAAGATGTAACTCTGTGAGATGAATTAAAAGAACACAGAGCAGTTTCTCAGAAAGCTTCTTCCCAGTTTTGAACGGATGTTATTTCCTTTTTCACCATAGCCCTCTATGGGCTTCCAAATATCCCTTTTCCAATTCCACAAGAACAGCCTTAGTGAAAGGCTTCTCGAAGGGAAAGATGTAACTCTGTGAGATGAATTAACAGAACACAGAGGAGTTTCTCAGAAAGCTTCTTTCCAGTTTTGAACGGAAGATATTTCCTTTTTCACCATAGCCCTCTATGGGCTTCCAAATATCCCTTTGCCAATTCCACAAGAACAGCCTTAGCGAAAGGCTTCTTGAAGGGAAAGATGTAACTCTGTGAGATGAATTAACAGAACACAGAGCAGTTTCTCCGAAAGCTTCTTTCCAGTTTTGAACGGAAGATATTTCCTTTTTCACCGTAGCCCTCTATGGGCTTCCAAATATCGTTTTGCCAATTCCACAAGAACAGCCTTAGCGAAAGGATTCCTGAAGGAAAAGATGTAACTCTGTGACATGAATTAAAGGAACACAGAGCAGTTTCTCAGAAAGCTTCTTTCCACTTTTGAACGGATGTTATTTCCTTTTTCACCATAGCCCTCTATGGGCTTCCAAATATCCCTTTGCCAATTCCACAAGAACAGCCTTAGCGAAAGGCTTCTTGAAGGGAAAGATGTAACTCTGTGAGATGAATTAACAGAACACAGAGCAGTTTCTCAGAAAGCTTCTTTCCAGTTTTGAACGGAAGATATTTCCTTTTTCACCATTAGCCTCTATGGGCTTCCAAATATCCCTTTGCCAATTCCACAAGAACAGCCTTAGTGAAAGGCTTCTTGAAGGGAAAGATGTAACTCTGTGAGATAAATTAACAGAACACAGAGCAGTTTCTCAGAAAGCTTCTTTCCAGTTTTGCACGGAAGATATTTCCTTTTTCACCATAGCCCTCTATGGGCTTCCAAATATCCCTTTGCCAATTCCAAAAGAACAGCCTTATCGAAAGGCTTCTTGAAGGGAAAGATGTAACTCGGTGAGATGAATTAACAGGACACAGAGCAGTTTCTCCGAAAGCTTCTTGCCAGTTTTGAACGGAAGATATTTCCTTTTTCACCGTAACCCTCTATGGGCTTCCAAATATCGTTTTGCCAATTCCAGAAGAACAGCCTTAGCGAAAGGCTTCTTGAAGGGAAAGATGTAACTCTGTGTGATGAATTAAAAGAACACAGAGCAGTTTCTCAGAAAGCTTCTTTCCAGTTTTGAACGGATGTTATTTCCTTTTTCACCATAGCCCTCTATGGGCTTCCAAATATCACTTTGCCAAATCCACAAGAACAGCCTTAGCGAAAGGCTTCTGGAAGGGAAAGGTGTAACTCTGTGAGATGAATTAACAGAACACCGAGCAGTTTCTCAGAAAGCTTCTTTCCAGTTTTGAACGGAAGATATTTCCTTTTTCACCATAGGCCTCTATGGGCTTCCAAATATCCCTTTGCCAATTCCTCAAGAACAGCCTTAGCGAAAGGCTTCTTGAAGGGAAAGATGTAACTCTGTGAGATAAATTAACAGAACACAGAGCAGTTTCTCAGGAAGCTTCTTTCCAGTTTTGCACGGAAGATATTTCCTTTCTAACCATAGCCCTCTATGGGCTTCCAAATATCCCTTTGCCAATTCCACAAGAAGAGCCTTAGCGAAAGGCTTCTTGAAGGGAAAGATGTAACTCTGTGAGATGAATTAACAGAACACAGAGCAGTTTCTCATAAAGCTTCTTTCCAGTTTTGAACGTAAGATATTTCCTTTTTCACCAAAGCCCTCTATGGGCTTCCAAATATCCCTTTGCCAATTCCACAAGAACAGCCTTAGCGAAAGGCTTCTTGAAGGGAAAGATGTAACCCTTTGAGATGCATTAACAGAACACAGAGCAGTTTCTCCGAAAGCTTCTTTCCAGTTTTGAACGGAAGATATTTCCTTTTTCACCGTAGCCCTCTATGGGCTTCCAAATATCGTTTTGCCAATTCCACAAGAACAGCCTTAGCGAAAGGCTTCTTGAAGGGAAAGATGTAACTCTGTGAGATGAATTAAGAGAACACAGAGCCGTTTCTCAGAAAGTTTCTTTCCAATTTTGAACGGATGTTATTTCCTTTTTCACCATAGCCCTCTATGGGCTTCCAAATATCCCTTTGCCAATTCCACAAGAACAGCCTTAGCGAAAGGCTTCTTGAAGGGAAAGATGTAACTCTGTGAGATGAATTAAGAGAACACAGAGGAGTTTCTCAGAATGCTTCTTTCCAGTTTTGAACGGAAGATATTTCCTTTTTCACCATAGCCCTCTATGGGCTTCCAAATATCCCTTTGCCAATTCCACAAGAACAGCCTTAGCGAAAGGCTTCTTGAAGGGAAAGATGTAACTCTGTGTGATGAATTAAAAGAACACAGAGCAGTTTCTCAGAAAGCTTCTTTCCAGTTTTGAACGGATGTTATTTCCTTTTTCACCATAGCCCTCTATGGGCTTCCAAATATCACTTTGCCAATTCCACAAGAACAGCCTTAGCGAAAGGCTTGTGGAAGGGAAAGAAGTAACTCTGTGAGATGAATTAACAGAACACAGAGCAGTTTCTCAGAAAGCTTCTTTCCAGTTATGAACGGAAGATATTTCCTTTTTCACCATAGCACTCTATGGGCTTCCAAATATCCCTTTGCCAATTCCACAAGAACAGCCTTAACGAAAGGCTTCTTGAAGGGAAAGATGTAACTCGGTGACATAAATTAACAGAACACAGAGCAGTTTCTCAGGAAGCTTCTTTCCAGTTTTGCACGGAAGATATTTCCTTTTTCACCATAGCCCTCTATGGGCTTCCAAATATCCCTTTGCCAATTCCACAAGAACAGCCTTAGCGAAAGGCTTCTTGAAGGGAAAGATGTAACTCGGTGAGATGAATTAACAGGACACAGAGCAGTTTCTCCGAAAGCTTCTTGCCAGTTTTGAACGGAAGATATTTCCTTTTTCACCGTAGCCCTCTATGGGCTTCCAAATATCGTTTTGCCAATTCCACAAGAACAGCCTTAGCGAAAGTCTTCTTGAAGGGAAAGATGTAACTCTGTGAGATGAATTAAAAAAACAAAGAGCAGTTTCTCAGAAAGCTTCTTTCCAGCTTTGAACGGAAGTTATTTCCTTTTTCACCATAGCCCTCTATGGGCTTCCAAATATCCCTTTGCCAATTCCAAAAGAACAGCCTTAGCGAAAGTCTTCTTGAAGGGAAAGATGTAACTCTGTGAGATGAATTAACAGAACACAGAGCAGTTTCTCAGAAAGCTTCTTTCCAGTTTTGAACGGAAGATATTTCCTTTTTCACCATAGCCCTCTATGGGCTTCCAAATATCCCTTTGCCAATTCCACAAGAACAGCCTTAGCGAAAGGCTTCTTGAAGGGAAAGATGTAACTCTGTGAGATGAATTAACAGAACACAGAGCAGTTTCTCCGAATGCTTCTTTCCAGTTTTGAACGGAAGATATTTCCTTTTTCACCGTAGCCCTCTATGGGCTTCCAAATATCGTTTTGCCAATTCCACAAGAACAGCCTTAGCGAAAGGCTTCCTGAAGGGAAAGATGTAACTCTGTGACATGAATTAAAGGAACACAGAGCAGTTTCTCAGAAAGCTTCTTTCCACTTTTGAACGGATGTTGTTTCCTTTTTCACCATAGCCCTCTATGGGCTTCCAAATATCCCTTTGCCAATTCCACAAGAACAGCCTTAGCGAAAGGCTTCTTGAAGGGAAAGATGTAACTCTGTGAGATGAATTAACAGAACACAGAGCAGTTTCTCAGAAAGCTTCTTTCCAGTTTTGAACGGAAGATATTTCCTTTTTCACCATAGCCCTCAATGGGCTTTCAAATATCAATTTGCCAATTCCACAAGAACAGCCTTAGCGAAAGGCTTCTTGAAGGGAAAGATGTAACTCGGTGAGATGAATTAACAGAACACAGAGCAGTTTCTCCGAAAGCTTCTTTCCAGTTTTGAACGGAAGATATTTCCTTTTTCACCGTAGCCCTCTATGGGCTTCCAAATATCGTTTTGCCAATTCCAGAAGAACAGCCTTAGCGAAAGGCTTCTTGAAGGGAAAGATGTAACTCTGTGTGATGAATTAAAAGAACACAGAGCAGTTTCTCTGAAAGCTTCTTTCCAGTTTTGAACGGATGTTATTTCCTTTTTCACCATAGCCCTCTATGGGCTTCCAAATTTCACTTTGCCAAATCCACAAGAACAGCCTTAGCGAAAGGCTTCTTGAAGGGAAAGATGTAACTCTGTGAGATGAATTAACAGAACACAGAGTAGTTTCTCAGAAAGCTTCCTTCCAGTTTTGAACGGAAGATATTTCCTTTTTCACCATAGGCCTCTATGGGCTTCCAAATATCCCTTTGCCAATTCCTCAAGAACAGCCTTAGCGAAAGGCTTCTTGAAGGGAAAGATGTAACTCTGTGAGATAAATTAACAGAACACAGAGCAGTTTCTCAGGAAGCTTCTTTCCAGTTTTGCACGGAAGATATTTCCTTTTTCACCATAGCCCTCTATGGGCTTCCAAATATCCCTTTGCCAATTCCGCAAGAACTGCCTTAGCGAAAGGCTTCTTGAAGGGAAAGATGTAACTCGGTGAGATGAATTAACAGGACACAGAGCAGTTTCTCCGAAAGCTTCTTGCCAGTTTTGAACGGAAGATATTTCCTTTTTCACCGTAACCCTCTATGGGCTTCCAAATATCGTTTTGCCAATTCCAGAAGAACAGCCTTAGCGAAAGGCTTCTTGAAGGGAAAGATGTAACTCTGTGTGATGAATTAAAAGAACACAGAGCAGTTTCTCAGAAAGCTTCTTTCCAGTTTTGAACGGATGTTATTTCCTTTTTCACCATAGCCCTCTATGGGCTTCCAAATATCACTTTGCCAAATCCACAAGAACAGCCTTAGCGAAAGGCTTCTGGAAGGGAAAGGTGTAACTCTGTGAGATGAATTAACAGAACACAGAGCAGTTTCTCAGAAAGCTTCTTTCCAGTTTTGAACGGAAGATATTTCCTTTTTCACCATAGGCCTCTATGGGCTTCCAAATATCCCTTTGCCAATTCCTCAAGAACAGCCTTAGCGAAAGGCTTCTTGAAGGGAAAGATGTAACTCTGTGAGATAAATTAACAGAACACAGAGCAGTTTCTCAGGAAGCTTCTTTCCAGTTTTGCACGGAAGATATTTCCTTTCTAACCATAGCCCTCTATGGGCTTCCAAATATCCCTTTGCCAATTCCACAAGAAGAGCCTTAGCGAAAGGCTTCTTGAAGGGAAAGATGTAACTCTGTGAGATGAATTAACAGAACACAGAGCAGTTTCTCATAAAGCTTCTTTCCAGTTTTGAACGTAAGATATTTCCTTTTTCACCAAAGCCCTCTATGGGCTTCCAAATATCCCTTTGCCAATTCCACAAGAACAGCCTTAGCGAAAGGCTTCTTGAAGGGAAAGATGTAACCCTGTGAGATGCATTAACAGAACACAGAGCAGTTTCTCCGAAAGCTTCTTTCCAGTTTTGAACGGAAGATATTTCCTTTTTCACCGTAGCCCTCTATGGGCTTCCAAATATCGTTTTGCCAATTCCACAAGAACAGCCTTAGCGAAAGGCTTCTTGAAGGGAAAGATGTAACTCTGTGAGATGAATTAAGAGAACACAGAGCCGTTTCTCAGAAAGTTTCTTTCCAATTTTGAACGGATGTTATTTCCTTTTTCACCATAGCCCTCTATGGGCTTCCAAATATCCCTTTGCCAATTCCACAAGAACAGCCTTAGCGAAAGGCTTCTTGAAGGGAAAGATGTAACTCTGTGAGATGAATTAAGAGAACACAGAGGAGTTTCTCAGAATGCTTCTTTCCAGTTTTGAACGGAAGATATTTCCTTTTTCACCATAGCCCTCTATGGGCTTCCAAATATCCCTTTGCCAATTCCACAAGAACAGCCTTAGCGAAAGGCTTCTTGAAGGGAAAGATGTAACTCTGTGTGATGAATTAAAAGAACACAGAGCAGTTTCTCAGAAAGCTTCTTTCCAGTTTTGAACGGATGTTATTTCCTTTTTCACCATAGCCCTCTATGGGCTTCCAAATATCACTTTGCCAATTCCACAAGAACAGCCTTAGCGAAAGGCTTGTGGAAGGGAAAGAAGTAACTCTGTGAGATGAATTAACAGAACACAGAGCAGTTTCTCAGAAAGCTTCTTTCCAGTTATGAACGGAAGATATTTCCTTTTTCACCATAGCACTCTATGGGCTTCCAAATATCCCTTTGCCAATTCCACAAGAACAGCCTTAACGAAAGGCTTCTTGAAGGGAAAGATGTAACTCGGTGACATAAATTAACAGAACACAGAGCAGTTTCTCAGGAAGCTTCTTTCCAGTTTTGCACGGAAGATATTTCCTTTTTCACCATAGCCCTCTATGGGCTTCCAAATATCCCTTTGCCAATTCCACAAGAACAGCCTTAGCGAAAGGCTTCTTGAAGGGAAAGATGTAACTCGGTGAGATGAATTAACAGGACACAGAGCAGTTTCTCCGAAAGCTTCTTGCCAGTTTTGAACGGAAGATATTTCCTTTTTCACCGTAGCCCTCTATGGGCTTCCAAATATCGTTTTGCCAATTCCACAAGAACAGCCTTAGCGAAAGTCTTCTTGAAGGGAAAGATGTAACTCTGTGAGATGAATTAAAAAAACACAGAGCAGTTTCTCAGAAAGCTTCTTTCCAGCTTTGAACGGAAGTTATTTCCTTTTTCACCATAGCCCTCTATGGGCTTCCAAATATCCCTTTGCCATTTCCAAAAGAACAGCCTTAGCGAAAGTCTTCTTGAAGGGAAAGATGTAACTCTGTGAGATGAATTAACAGAACACAGAGCAGTTTCTCAGAAAGCTTCTTTCCAGTTTTGAACGGAAGATATTTCCTTTTTCACCATAGCCCTCTATGGGCTTCCAAATATCCCTTTGCCAATTCCACAAGAACAGCCTTAGCGAAAGGCTTCTTGAAGGGAAAGATGTAACTCTGTGAGATGAATTAACAGAACACAGAGCAGTTTCTCCGAATGCTTCTTTCCAGTTTTGAACGGAAGATATTTCCTTTTTCACCGTAGCCCTCTATGGGCTTCCAAATATCGTTTTGCCAATTCCACAAGAACAGCCTTAGCGAAAGGCTTCCTGAAGGGAAAGATGTAACTCTGTGACATGAATTAAAGGAACACAGAGCAGTTTCTCAGAAAGCTTCTTTCCACTTTTGAACGGATGTTGTTTCCTTTTTCACCATAGCCCTCTATGGGCTTCCAAATATCCCTTTGCCAATTCCACAAGAACAGCCTTAGCGAAAGGCTTCTTGAAGGGAAAGATGTAACTCTGTGAGATGAATTAACAGAACACAGAGCAGTTTCTCAGAAAGCTTCTTTCCAGTTTTGAACGGAAGATATTTCCTTTTTCACCATAGCCCTCAATGGGCTTTCAAATATCAATTTGCCAATTCCACAAGAACAGCCTTAGCGAAAGGCTTCTTGAAGGGAAAGATGTAACTCGGTGAGATGAATTAACAGAACACAGAGCAGTTTCTCCGAAAGCTTCTTTCCAGTTTTGAACGGAAGATATTTCCTTTTTCACCGTAGCCCTCTATGGGCTTCCAAATATCGTTTTGCCAATTCCAGAAGAACAGCCTTAGCGAAAGGCTTCTTGAAGGGAAAGATGTAACTCTGTGTGATGAATTAAAAGAACACAGAGCAGTTTCTCTGAAAGCTTCTTTCCAGTTTTGAACGGATGTTATTTCCTTTTTCACCATAGCCCTCTATGGGCTTCCAAATTTCACTTTGCCAAATCCACAAGAACAGCCTTAGCGAAAGGCTTCTTGAAGGGAAAGATGTAACTCTGTGAGATGAATTAACAGAACACAGAGTAGTTTCTCAGAAAGCTTCCTTCCAGTTTTGAACGGAAGATATTTCCTTTTTCACCATAGGCCTCTATGGGCTTCCAAATATCCCTTTGCCAATTCCTCAAGAACAGCCTTAGCGAAAGGCTTCTTGAAGGGAAAGATGTAACTCTATGAGATAAATTAACAGAACACAGAGCAGTTTCTCAGGAAGCTTCTTTCCAGTTTTGCACGGAAGATATTTCCTTTTTCACCATAGCCCTCTATGGGCTTCCAAATATCCCTTTGCCAATTCCACAAGAACAGCCTTAGCGAAAGGCTTCTTGAAGGGAAAGATGTAACTCTGTGAGATGAATTAACAGAACACGGAGCAGTTTCTCAGAAAGCTTCTTTCCAGTTTTGAACGTAAGATATTTCCTTTTTCACCAAAGCCCTCTATGGGCTTCCAAATATCCCTTTGCCAATTCCACAAGAACAGCCTTAGCGAAAGGCTTCTTGAAGGGAAAGATGTAACTCTGTGAGATGAATTAACAGAACACAGAGCAGTTTCTCAGAAAGCTTCTTTCCAGTTTTGAACGGAAGATATATCCTTTTTCACCATAGGCCTCTATGGGCTTCCAAATATCCCTTTGCCAATTCCACAAGAACAGAATTAGCGAAAGGCTTCTTGAAGGGAAAGTTGTAACTCTGTGAGGTGAATGAACAGAACACAGAGCAGTTACTCAGAAAGCTTCTTTCCAGTTTGGAACGGAAGATATTTCCGTTTTCACCGTAGCCCTCTATGGGCTTCCAAATATCGTTTTGCCAATTCCACAAGAACAGCCTTAGCGAAAGACTTCTTGAAGGGAAAGATGTAACTCTGTGAGATGAATTAAAAAAACACAGAGCAGGTTCTCAGAAAGCTTCTTTCCAGCTTTGAACGGAAGTTATTTCCTTTTTCACCATAGCACTCTATGGGCTTCCAAATATCCCTTTGCCAATTCCAAAAGAACAGCCTTAGCGAAAGTCTTCTTGAAGGGAAAGATGTAACTCTGTGAGATGAATTAACAGAACACAGAGCAGTTTCTCAGAAAGCTTCTTTCCAGTTTTGAACGGAAGATATTTCCTTTTTCACCATAGCCCTCTATGGGCTTCCAAATATCCCTTTTCCAATTCCACAAGAACAGCCTTAGCGAAAGGCTTCTCGAAGGGAAAGGTGTAACTCTGTGAGGTGAATTAACAGAACACAGAGGAGTTTCTCAGAAAGCTTCTTTCCAGTTTTGAACGGAAGATATTTCCTTTTTCACCATAGCCCTCTATGGGCTTCCAAATATCCCTTTGCCAATTCCACAAGAACAGCCTTAGCGAAAGGCTTCTTGAAGGGAAAGATGTAACTCTGTGAGATGAATGAACAGAACACAGAGCAGTTTCTCCGAAAGCTTCTTTCCAGTTTTGAACGGAAGATATTTCCTTTTTCACCGTAGCTCTCTATGGGCTTCCAAATATCGTTTTGCCAATTCCACAAGAACAGCCTTAGCGAAAGGCTTCCTGAAGGGAAAGATGTAACTCTGTGACATGAATTAAAGGAACACAGAGCAGTTTCTCAGAAAGCTTCTTTCCAGTTTTGAACGGATGTTATTTCCTTTTTCACCATAGCCCTCTATGGGCTTCCAAATATCCCTTTGCCAATTCCACAAGAACAGCCTTAGCGAAAGGCTTCTTGAAGGGAAAGATGTAACTCTGTGAGATGAATTAACAGAACACAGATCAGTTTATCAGAAAGCTTCTTTCCAGTTTTGCACGGAATATATTTCCTTTTTCACGATAGCCCTCTATGGGCTTCCAAATATCCCTTTGCCAATTCCACAAGAACAGCCTTAGCGAAAGGCTTCTTGAAGGGAAAGATGTAACTCTGTGAGATGAATTAACAGAACACAGAGCAGCTTCTCAGAAAGCTTCCTTCCAGTTTTCAACGTAAGATATTTCCTTTTTCACCATAGGCCTCTATGGGCTTCCAAATATCCCTTTGCCAATTCCACAAGAACAGCCTTAGCGAAAGGCTTGTTGAAGGGAAAGAAGTAACTCTGTGAGGTGAATGAACAGAACACAGAGCAGTTTCTCAGAAAGCTTCTTTCCAGTTTTGAACGGAAGATATTTCCTTTTTCACCGTAGCCCTCTATGGGCTTCCAAATATCGTTTTGCCAATTCCACAAGAACAGCCTTAGCGAAAGGCTTCTTGAAGGGAAAGATGTAACTCTGTGAGATGAATTAAAAGAACACAGAGCAGTTTCTCAGAAAGCTTCTTTCCAGTTTTGAACGGAAGTTATTTCCTTTTTCACCATAGCCCTCTATGGGCTTCCAAATATCCCTTTGCCAATTCCACAAGAACAGCCTTAGCGAAAGGCTTCTTGAAGGGAAAGATGTAACCCTGTGAGATGAATTAACAGAACACAGAGCAGTTTCTCCGAAAGCTTCTTTCCAGTTTTGAACGGAAGGTATTTCCTTTTTCACCGTAGCCCTCTATGGGCTTCCAAATATCGTTTTGCCAATTCCACAAGAACAGCCTTAGCGAAAGGCTTCTTGAAGGGAAAGATGTAACTCTGTGAGATGAATTAACAGAACACAGAGCAGTTTCTCCGAAAGCTTCTTTCCAGTTTTGAACGGAAGATATTTCCTTTTTCACCGTAGCCCTCTATGGGCTTCCAAATATCGTTTTGCCAATTCCACAAGAACAGCCTTAGCGAAAGGCTTCCTGAAGGGAAAGATGTAACTCTGTGACATGAATTAAAGGAACACAGAGCAGTTTCTCAGAAAGCTTCTTTCCACTTTTGAACGGATGTTATTTCCTTTTTCACCATAGCCATCTATGGGCTTCCAAATATCCCTTTGCCAATTCCACAAGAACAGCCTTAGCGAAAGGCTTCTTGAAGGGTAAGATGTAACTCTGTGAGATGAATTAACAGAACACAGAGCAGTTTCTCGGAAAGCTTCTTTCCAGTTTTGAACGGAAGATATTTCCTTTTTCACCATTAGCCTCTATGGGCTTCCAAATATCCCTTTGCCAATTCCACAAGAACAGCCTTAGTGAAAGGCTTCTTGAAGGGAAAGATGTAACTCTGTGAGATAAATTAACAGAACACAGAGCAGTTTCTCAGAAAGCTTCTTTCCAGTTTTGCACGGAAGATATTTCCTTTTTCACCATAGCCCTCTATGGGCTTCCAAATATCCCTTTGCCAATTCCACAAGAACAGCCTTAGCGAAAGGCTTCTTGAAGGGAAAGATGTAACTCTGTGAGATGAATTAACAGAACACAGAGCAGTTTCTCAGAAAGCTTCTTTCCAGTTTTGAACGGAAGATATTTCCTTTTTCACCATAGCCCTCTATGGGCTTCCAAATATCCCTTTGCCAATTCCACAAGAACAGCCTTAGCGAAAGGCTTCTTGAAGGGAAAGATGTAACTCGGTGAGATGAATTAACAGGACACAGAGCAGTTTCTCCGAAAGCTTCTTGCCAGTTTTGAACGGAAGATATTTCCTTTTTCACCGTAACCCTCTATGGGCTTCCAAATATCGTTTTGCCAATTCCAGAAGAACAGCCTTAGCGAAAGGCTTCTTGAAGGGAAAGATGTAACTCTGTGTGATGAATTAAAAGAACACAGAGCAGTTTCTCAGAAAGCTTCTTTCCAGTTTTGAACGGATGTTATTTCCTTTTTCACCATAGCCCTCTATGGGCTTCCAAATATCACTTTGCCAAATCCACAAGAACAGCCTTAGCGAAAGGCTTCTGGAAGGGAAAGATGTAACTCTGTGAGATGAATTAACAGAACACAGAGCAGTTTCTCAGAAAGCTTCTTTCCAGTTTTCAAGGGAAGATATTTCCTTTTTCACCATAGGCCTCTATGGGCTTCCAAATATCCCTTTGCCAATTCCTCAAGAACAGCCTTAGCGAAAGGCTTCTTGAAGGGAAAGATGTAACTCTGTGAGATAAATTAACAGAACACAGAGCAGTTTCTCAGGAAGCTTCTTTCCAGTTTTGCACGGAAGATATTTCCTTTCTCACCATAGCCCTCTATGGGCTTCCAAATATCCCTTTGCCAATTCCACAAGAACAGCCTTAGCGAAAGGCTTCTTGAAGGGAAAGATGTAACTCTGTGAGATGAATTAACAGAACACAGAGCAGTTTCTCAGAAAGCTTCTTTCCAGTTTTGAACGTAAGATATTTCCTTTTTCACCAAAGCCCTCTATGGGCTTCCAAATATCCCTTTGCCAATTCCACAAGAACAGCCTTAGCGAAAGGCTTCTTGAAGGGAAAGATGTAACCCTGTGAGATGCATTAACAGAACACAGAGCAGTTTCTCCGAAAGCTTCTTTCCAGTTTTGAACGTAAGATATTTCCTTTTTCACCGTAACCCTCTATGGGCTTCCAAATATCGTTTTGCCAATTCCAGAAGAACAGCCTTAGCGAAAGGCTTCTTGAAGGGAAAGATGTAACTCTGTGTGATGAATTAGAAGAACACAGAGCAGTTTCTCAGAAAGCTTCTTTCCAGTTTTGAACGGATGTTATTTCCTTTTGCACCATAGCCCTCTATGGGCTTCCAAATATCACTTTGCCAAATCCACAAAAACAGCCTTAGCGAAAGGCTTCTTGAAGGGAAAGATGTAACTCTGTGAGATGAATTAACAGAACACAGAGCAGTTTCTCAGAAAGCTTCTTTCCAGTTTTGAACGGAAGATATTTCCTTTTTCACCATAGGCCTCTATGGGCTTCCAAATATCCCTTTGCCAATTCCTCAACAACAGCCTTAGCGAAAGGCTTCTTGGAGTGAAAGATGTAACTCTGTGAGATAAATTAACAGAACACAGAGCAGTTTCTCAGGAAGCTTCTTTCCAGTTTTGCACGGAAGATATTTCCTTTTTCACCGTAGCCCTCTATGGGCTTTCAAATATCGTTTTGCCAATTCCACAAGAACAGCCTTAGCGAAAGGCTTCTTGAAGGGAAAGATGTAACTCTGTGAGATGAATTAAAAAAACACAGAGCAGTTTCTCAGAAAGCTTCTTTCCAGCTTTGAACGGAAGTTATTTCCTTTTTCACCATAGCCCTCTATGGGCTTCCAAATATCCCTTTGCCAATTCCAAAAGAACAGCCTTAGCGAAAGTCTTCTTGAAGGGAAAGATGTAACTCTGTGAGATGAATTAACAGAACACAGAGCAGTTTCTCAGAAAGCTTCTTTCCAGTTTTGAACGGAAGATATTTCCTTTTTCACCATAGCCCTCTATGGGCTTCCAAATATCCCTTTGCCAATTCCACAAGAACAGCCTTAGCGAAAGGCTTCTTGAACGGAAAGATGTAACTCTGTGAGATGAATTAACAGAACACAGAGCAGTTTCTCAGAAAGCTTCTTTCCACTTTTGAACGGATGTTGTTTCCTTTTTCACCATAGCCCTCTATGGGCTTCCAAATATCCCTTTGCCAATTCCACAAGAACAGCCTTAGCGAAAGGCTTCTTGAAGGGAAAGATGTAACTCTGTGAGATGAATTAACAGAACACAGAGCAGTTTCTCATAAAGCTTCTTTCCAGTTCTGAACGGAAGATATTTCCTTTTTCACCATAGCCCTCAATGGGCTTCCAAATATCAATTTGCCAATTCCACAAGAACAGCCTTAGCGAAAGGCTTCTTGAAGGGAAAGATGTAACTCGGTGAGATGAATTAACAGAACACAGAGCAGTTTCTCCGAAAGCTTCTTTCCAGTTTTGAACGGAAGATATTTCCTTTTTCACCGTAGCCCTCTATGGGCTTCCAAATATCGTTTTGCCAATTCCAGAAGAACAGCCTTAGCGAAAGGCTTCTTGAAGGGAAAGATGTAACTCTGTGAGATGAATTAACAGAACACAGAGCAGTTTCTCAGAAAGCTTCTTTCCAGTTTTGAACGGAAGATATTTCCTTTTTCACCATAGCCCTCTATGGGCTTCCAAATATCCCTTTTCCAATTCCAAAAGAACAGCCTTAGCGAAAGGCTTCTCGAAGGGAAAGGTGTAACTCTGTGAGGTGAATTAACAGAACACAGAGGAGTTTCTCAGAAAGCTTCTTTCCAGTTTTGAACGGAAGATATTTCCTTTTTCACCATAGCCCTCTATGGGCTTCCAAATATCCCTTTGCCAATTCCACAAGAACAGCCTTAGCGAAAGGCTTCTTGAAGGGAAAGATGTAACTCTGTGAGATGAATGAACAGAACACAGAGCAGTTTCTCCGAAAGCTTCTTTCCAGTTTTGAACGGAAGATATTTCCTTTTTCACCGTTGCCCTCTATGGGCTTCCAAATATCGTTTTGCCAATTCCACAAGAACAGCCTTAGCGAAAGGCTTCCTGAAGGGAAAGATGTAACGCTGTGACATGAATTAAAGGAACACAGAGCAGTTTCTCAGAAAGCTTCTTTCCACTTTTGAACGGATGTTATTTCCTTTTTCACCATAGCCCTCTATGGGCCTCCAAATATCCCTTTGCCAATTCCACAAGAACAGCCTTAGCGAAAGGCTTCTTGAAGGGAAAGATGTAACTCTGTGAGATGAATTAACAGAACACAGAGCAGTTTCTCAGAAAGCTTCTTTCCAGTTTTGAACGGAAGATATATCCTTTTTCACCATAGGCCTCTATGGGCTTCCAAATATCCCTTTGCCAATTCCACAAGAACAGAATTAGCGAAAGGCTTCTTGAAGGGAAAGTTGTAACTCTTTGAGGTGAATGAACAGAACACAGAGCAGTTTCTCAGAAAGCTTCTTTCCAGTTTGGAACGGAAGATATTTCCGTTTTCACCGTAGCCCTCTATGGGCTTCCAAATATCGTTTTGCCAATTCCACAAGAACAGCCTTAGCGAAAGGCTTCTTGAAGGGAAACATGTAACTCTGTGAGATGAATTAAAAGAACACTGAGCAGTTTCTCAGAAAGCTTCTTTCCAGTTTTGAACGGAAGTTATTTCCTTTTTCACCATAGCCCTCTATGGGCTTCCAAATATCCCTTTGCCTATTCCACAAGAACAGCCTTAGCGAAAGGCTTCTTGAAGGGAAAGATGTAACACTGTGAGATGAATTAAGAGAACACAGAGGAGTTTCTCAGAAAGATTCTTTCCAGTTTTGAACGGAAGATATTTCCTTTTTCACCATAGCCCTCTAAGGGCTTCCAAACATCCCTTTGCCAATTCCACAAGAACAGCCTTAGTGAAAGGCTTCTTGAAGGGAAAGATGTAACTCTGTGAGATGAATTAACAGAACACAGAGCAGTTTCTCAGAAAGCTTCTTTCCAGTTTTGAACGGAAGATATTTCCTTTTTTACCATAGCCCTCTATGGGCTTCCAAATATCCCTTTGCCAATTCCACAAGAACAGCCTTAGCGAAAGGCTTCTTGAAGGGAAAGATGTAACTCTGTGAGATGAATGAACAGAACACAGAGCAGTTTCTCAGAAAGCTTCTTTCCAGCTTTGAACGGAAGATATTTCCTTTTTTACCGTAGCCCTCTATGGGCTTCCAAATATCCCTTTGCCAATTCCACAAGAACAGCCTTAGCGAAAGGCTTCTTGAAGGGAAAGATGTAACCCTGTGAGATGAATTAACAGAACACAGAGAAGTTTCTCCGAAGGCTTCTTTCCAGTTTTGAACGGAAGATATTTCCTTTTTCACCGTAGCCCTCTATGGGCTTCCAAATATCGTTTTGCCAATTCCACAAGAACGGCCTTAGCGAAAGGCTTCTTGAAGGGAAAGATGTAACTCTGTGAGATGAATTAAGAGAACACAGAGCCGTTTCTCAGAAAGCTTCTTTCCAGTTTTGAACGGATGTTATTTCCTTTTTCACCATAGCCCTCTATGGGCTTCCAAATATCCCTTTGCCAATTCCACAAGAACAGAATTAGCGAAAGGCTTGTTGAAGGGAAAGATGTAACTCTGTGAGGTGAATGAACAGAACACAGAGCAGTTTCTCAGAAAGCTTCTTTCCAGTTTGGAACGGAAGATATTTCCGTTTTCACCGTAGCCCTCTATGGGCTTCCAAATATCCCTTTTCCAATTCCACAAGAACCGCCTTAGCGAAAGGCTTCTTGAAGGGAAAGATGTAACTCTGTGAGATGAATTAACAGAACACAGAGCAGTTTCTCAGAAAGCTTCTTTCCAGTTTTGAACGGAGGATATTTCCTTTTTCACCGTAGCCCTCTATGGGCTTCCAAATATCGTTTTGCCAATTCCAGAAGAACAGCCTTAGCGAAAGGCTTCTTGAAGGGAAAGATGTAACTCTGTGAGATGAATTAACAGAACACAGAGCAGTTTCTCAGAAAGCTTCCTTCCAGTTTTGAACGGAAGATATTTCCTTTTTCACCATAGGCCTCTATGGGCTTCCAAATATCCCTTTGCCAATTCCTCAAGAACAGCCTTAGCGAAAGGCTTCTTGAAGGGAAAGATGTAACTCTATGAGATAAATTAACAGAACACAGAGCAGTTTCTCAGGAAGCTTCTTTCCAGTTTTGCACGGAAGATATTTCCTTTTTCACCATAGCCCTCTATGGGCTTCCAAATATCCCTTTGCCAATTCCACAAGAACAGCCTTAGCGAAAGGCTTCTTGAAGGGAAAGATGTAACTCTGTGAGATGAATTAACAGAACACGGAGCAGTTTCTCAGAAAGCTTCTTTCCAGTTTTGAACGTAAGATATTTCCTTTTTCACCAAAGCCCTCTATGGGCTTCCAAATATCCCTTTGCCAATTCCACAAGAACAGCCTTAGCGAAAGGCTTCTTGAAGGGAAAGATGTAACTCTGTGAGATGAATTAACAGAACACAGAGCAGTTTCTCAGAAAGCTTCTTTCCAGTTTTGAACGGAAGATATATCCTTTTTCACCATAGGCCTCTATGGGCTTCCAAATATCCCTTTGCCAATTCCACAAGAACAGAATTAGCGAAAGGCTTCTTGAAGGGAAAGTTGTAACTCTGTGAGGTGAATGAACAGAACACAGAGCAGTTACTCAGAAAGCTTCTTTCCAGTTTGGAACGGAAGATATTTCCGTTTTCACCGTAGCCCTCTATGGGCTTCCAAATATCGTTTTGCCAATTCCACAAGAACAGCCTTAGCGAAAGACTTCTTGAAGGGAAAGATGTAACTCTGTGAGATGAATTAAAAAAACACAGAGCAGGTTCTCAGAAAGCTTCTTTCCAGCTTTGAACGGAAGTTATTTCCTTTTTCACCATAGCACTCTATGGGCTTCCAAATATCCCTTTGCCAATTCCAAAAGAACAGCCTTAGCGAAAGTCTTCTTGAAGGGAAAGATGTAACTCTGTGAGATGAATTAACAGAACACAGAGCAGTTTCTCAGAAAGCTTCTTTCCAGTTTTGAACGGAAGATATTTCCTTTTTCACCATAGCCCTCTATGGGCTTCCAAATATCCCTTTTCCAATTCCACAAGAACAGCCTTAGCGAAAGGCTTCTCGAAGGGAAAGGTGTAACTCTGTGAGGTGAATTAACAGAACACAGAGGAGTTTCTCAGAAAGCTTCTTTCCAGTTTTGAACGGAAGATATTTCCTTTTTCACCATAGCCCTCTATGGGCTTCCAAATATCCCTTTGCCAATTCCACAAGAACAGCCTTAGCGAAAGGCTTCTTGAAGGGAAAGATGTAACTCTGTGAGATGAATGAACAGAACACAGAGCAGTTTCTCCGAAAGCTTCTTTCCAGTTTTGAACGGAAGATATTTCCTTTTTCACCGTAGCTCTCTATGGGCTTCCAAATATCGTTTTGCCAATTCCACAAGAACAGCCTTAGCGAAAGGCTTCCTGAAGGGAAAGATGTAACTCTGTGACATGAATTAAAGGAACACAGAGCAGTTTCTCAGAAAGCTTCTTTCCAGTTTTGAACGGATGTTATTTCCTTTTTCACCATAGCCCTCTATGGGCTTCCAAATATCCCTTTGCCAATTCCACAAGAACAGCCTTAGCGAAAGGCTTCTTGAAGGGAAAGATGTAACTCTGTGAGATGAATTAACAGAACACAGATCAGTTTATCAGAAAGCTTCTTTCCAGTTTTGCACGGAATATATTTCCTTTTTCACGATAGCCCTCTATGGGCTTCCAAATATCCCTTTGCCAATTCCACAAGAACAGCCTTAGCGAAAGGCTTCTTGAAGGGAAAGATGTAACTCTGTGAGATGAATTAACAGAACACAGAGCAGCTTCTCAGAAAGCTTCCTTCCAGTTTTCAACGTAAGATATTTCCTTTTTCACCATAGGCCTCTATGGGCTTCCAAATATCCCTTTGCCAATTCCACAAGAACAGCCTTAGCGAAAGGCTTGTTGAAGGGAAAGAAGTAACTCTGTGAGGTGAATGAACAGAACACAGAGCAGTTTCTCAGAAAGCTTCTTTCCAGTTTTGAACGGAAGATATTTCCTTTTTCACCGTAGCCCTCTATGGGCTTCCAAATATCGTTTTGCCAATTCCACAAGAACAGCCTTAGCGAAAGGCTTCTTGAAGGGAAAGATGTAACTCTGTGAGATGAATTAAAAGAACACAGAGCAGTTTCTCAGAAAGCTTCTTTCCAGTTTTGAACGGAAGTTATTTCCTTTTTCACCATAGCCCTCTATGGGCTTCCAAATATCCCTTTGCCAATTCCACAAGAACAGCCTTAGCGAAAGGCTTCTTGAAGGGAAAGATGTAACCCTGTGAGATGAATTAACAGAACACAGAGCAGTTTCTCCGAAAGCTTCTTTCCAGTTTTGAACGGAAGGTATTTCCTTTTTCACCGTAGCCCTCTATGGGCTTCCAAATATCGTTTTGCCAATTCCACAAGAACAGCCTTAGCGAAAGGCTTCTTGAAGGGAAAGATGTAACTCTGTGAGATGAATTAACAGAACACAGAGCAGTTTCTCCGAAAGCTTCTTTCCAGTTTTGAACGGAAGATATTTCCTTTTTCACCGTAGCCCTCTATGGGCTTCCAAATATCGTTTTGCCAATTCCACAAGAACAGCCTTAGCGAAAGGCTTCCTGAAGGGAAAGATGTAACTCTGTGACATGAATTAAAGGAACACAGAGCAGTTTCTCAGAAAGCTTCTTTCCACTTTTGAACGGATGTTATTTCCTTTTTCACCATAGCCATCTATGGGCTTCCAAATATCCCTTTGCCAATTCCACAAGAACAGCCTTAGCGAAAGGCTTCTTGAAGGGTAAGATGTAACTCTGTGAGATGAATTAACAGAACACAGAGCAGTTTCTCGGAAAGCTTCTTTCCAGTTTTGAACGGAAGATATTTCCTTTTTCACCATTAGCCTCTATGGGCTTCCAAATATCCCTTTGCCAATTCCACAAGAACAGCCTTAGTGAAAGGCTTCTTGAAGGGAAAGATGTAACTCTGTGAGATAAATTAACAGAACACAGAGCAGTTTCTCAGAAAGCTTCTTTCCAGTTTTGCACGGAAGATATTTCCTTTTTCACCATAGCCCTCTATGGGCTTCCAAATATCCCTTTGCCAATTCCACAAGAACAGCCTTAGCGAAAGGCTTCTTGAAGGGAAAGATGTAACTCTGTGAGATGAATTAACAGAACACAGAGCAGTTTCTCAGAAAGCTTCTTTCCAGTTTTGAACGGAAGATATTTCCTTTTTCACCATAGCCCTCTATGGGCTTCCAAATATCCCTTTGCCAATTCCACAAGAACAGCCTTAGCGAAAGGCTTCTTGAAGGGAAAGATGTAACTCGGTGAGATGAATTAACAGGACACAGAGCAGTTTCTCCGAAAGCTTCTTGCCAGTTTTGAACGGAAGATATTTCCTTTTTCACCGTAACCCTCTATGGGCTTCCAAATATCGTTTTGCCAATTCCAGAAGAACAGCCTTAGCGAAAGGCTTCTTGAAGGGAAAGATGTAACTCTGTGTGATGAATTAAAAGAACACAGAGCAGTTTCTCAGAAAGCTTCTTTCCAGTTTTGAACGGATGTTATTTCCTTTTTCACCATAGCCCTCTATGGGCTTCCAAATATCACTTTGCCAAATCCACAAGAACAGCCTTAGCGAAAGGCTTCTGGAAGGGAAAGATGTAACTCTGTGAGATGAATTAACAGAACACAGAGCAGTTTCTCAGAAAGCTTCTTTCCAGTTTTCAAGGGAAGATATTTCCTTTTTCACCATAGGCCTCTATGGGCTTCCAAATATCCCTTTGCCAATTCCTCAAGAACAGCCTTAGCGAAAGGCTTCTTGAAGGGAAAGATGTAACTCTGTGAGATAAATTAACAGAACACAGAGCAGTTTCTCAGGAAGCTTCTTTCCAGTTTTGCACGGAAGATATTTCCTTTCTCACCATAGCCCTCTATGGGCTTCCAAATATCCCTTTGCCAGTTCCACAAGAACAGCCTTAGCGAAAGGCTTCTTGAAGGGAAAGATGTAACTCTGTGAGATGAATTAACAGAACACAGAGCAGTTTCTCAGAAAGCTTCTTTCCAGTTTTGAACGTAAGATATTTCCTTTTTCACCAAAGCCCTCTATGGGCTTCCAAATATCCCTTTGCCAATTCCACAAGAACAGCCTTAGCGAAAGGCTTCTTGAAGGGAAAGATGTAACCCTGTGAGATGCATTAACAGAACACAGAGCAGTTTCTCCGAAAGCTTCTTTCCAGTTTTGAACGTAAGATATTTCCTTTTTCACCGTAACCCTCTATGGGCTTCCAAATATCGTTTTGCCAATTCCAGAAGAACAGCCTTAGCGAAAGGCTTCTTGAAGGGAAAGATGTAACTCTGTGTGATGAATTAGAAGAACACAGAGCAGTTTCTCAGAAAGCTTCTTTCCAGTTTTGAACGGATGTTATTTCCTTTTGCACCATAGCCCTCTATGGGCTTCCAAATATCACTTTGCCAAATCCACAAAAACAGCCTTAGCGAAAGGCTTCTTGAAGGGAAAGATGTAACTCTGTGAGATGAATTAACAGAACACAGAGCAGTTTCTCAGAAAGCTTCTTTCCAGTTTTGAACGGAAGATATTTCCTTTTTCACCATAGGCCTCTATGGGCTTCCAAATATCCCTTTGCCAATTCCTCAACAACAGCCTTAGCGAAAGGCTTCTTGGAGTGAAAGATGTAACTCTGTGAGATAAATTAACAGAACACAGAGCAGTTTCTCAGGAAGCTTCTTTCCAGTTTTGCACGGAAGATATTTCCTTTTTCACCGTAGCCCTCTATGGGCTTTCAAATATCGTTTTGCCAATTCCAGAAGAACAGCCTTAGCGAAAGGCTTCTTGAAGGGAAAGATGTAACTCTGTGAGATGAATTAAAAAAACACAGAGCAGTTTCTCAGAAAGCTTCTTTCCAGCTTTGAACGGAAGTTATTTCCTTTTTCACCATAGCCCTCTATGGGCTTCCAAATATCCCTTTGCCAATTCCAAAAGAACAGCCTTAGCGAAAGTCTTCTTGAAGGGAAAGATGTAACTCTGTGAGATGAATTAACAGAACACAGAGCAGTTTCTCAGAAAGCTTCTTTCCAGTTTTGAACGGAAGATATTTCCTTTTTCACCATAGCCCTCTATGGGCTTCCAAATATCCCTTTGCCAATTCCACAAGAACAGCCTTAGCGAAAGGCTTCTTGAACGGAAAGATGTAACTCTGTGAGATGAATTAACAGAACACAGAGCAGTTTCTCAGAAAGCTTCTTTCCACTTTTGAACGGATGTTGTTTCCTTTTTCACCATAGCCCTCTATGGGCTTCCAAATATCCCTTTGCCAATTCCACAAGAACAGCCTTAGCGAAAGGCTTCTTGAAGGGAAAGATGTAACTCTGTGAGATGAATTAACAGAACACAGAGCAGTTTCTCATAAAGCTTCTTTCCAGTTCTGAACGGAAGATATTTCCTTTTTCACCATAGCCCTCAATGGGCTTCCAAATATCAATTTGCCAATTCCACAAGAACAGCCTTAGCGAAAGGCTTCTTGAAGGGAAAGATGTAACTCGGTGAGATGAATTAACAGAACACAGAGCAGTTTCTCCGAAAGCTTCTTTCCAGTTTTGAACGGAAGATATTTCCTTTTTCACCGTAGCCCTCTATGGGCTTCCAAATATCGTTTTGCCAATTCCAGAAGAACAGCCTTAGCGAAAGGCTTCTTGAAGGGAAAGATGTAACTCTGTGAGATGAATTAACAGAACACAGAGCAGTTTCTCAGAAAGCTTCTTTCCAGTTTTGAACGGAAGATATTTCCTTTTTCACCATAGCCCTCTATGGGCTTCCAAATATCCCTTTTCCAATTCCAAAAGAACAGCCTTAGCGAAAGGCTTCTCGAAGGGAAAGGTGTAACTCTGTGAGGTGAATTAACAGAACACAGAGGAGTTTCTCAGAAAGCTTCTTTCCAGTTTTGAACGGAAGATATTTCCTTTTTCACCATAGCCCTCTATGGGCTTCCAAATATCCCTTTGCCAATTCCACAAGAACAGCCTTAGCGAAAGGCTTCTTGAAGGGAAAGATGTAACTCTGTGAGATGAATGAACAGAACACAGAGCAGTTTCTCCGAAAGCTTCTTTCCAGTTTTGAACGGAAGATATTTCCTTTTTCACCGTTGCCCTCTATGGGCTTCCAAATATCGTTTTGCCAATTCCACAAGAACAGCCTTAGCGAAAGGCTTCCTGAAGGGAAAGATGTAACGCTGTGACATGAATTAAAGGAACACAGAGCAGTTTCTCAGAAAGCTTCTTTCCACTTTTGAACGGATGTTATTTCCTTTTTCACCATAGCCCTCTATGGGCCTCCAAATATCCCTTTGCCAATTCCACAAGAACAGCCTTAGCGAAAGGCTTCTTGAAGGGAAAGATGTAACTCTGTGAGATGAATTAACAGAACACAGAGCAGTTTCTCAGAAAGCTTCTTTCCAGTTTTGAACGGAAGATATATCCTTTTTCACCATAGGCCTCTATGGGCTTCCAAATATCCCTTTGCCAATTCCACAAGAACAGAATTAGCGAAAGGCTTCTTGAAGGGAAAGTTGTAACTCTGTGAGGTGAATGAACAGAACACAGAGCAGTTTCTCAGAAAGCTTCTTTCCAGTTTGGAACGGAAGATATTTCCGTTTTCACCGTAGCCCTCTATGGGCTTCCAAATATCGTTTTGCCAATTCCACAAGAACAGCCTTAGCGAAAGGCTTCTTGAAGGGAAACATGTAACTCTGTGAGATGAATTAAAAGAACACTGAGCAGTTTCTCAGAAAGCTTCTTTCCAGTTTTGAACGGAAGTTATTTCCTTTTTCACCATAGCCCTCTATGGGCTTCCAAATATCCCTTTGCCTATTCCACAAGAACAGCCTTAGCGAAAGGCTTCTTGAAGGGAAAGATGTAACACTGTGAGATGAATTAAGAGAACACAGAGGAGTTTCTCAGAAAGATTCTTTCCAGTTTTGAACGGAAGATATTTCCTTTTTCACCATAGCCCTCTAAGGGCTTCCAAACATCCCTTTGCCAATTCCACAAGAACAGCCTTAGTGAAAGGCTTCTTGAAGGGAAAGATGTAACTCTGTGAGATGAATTAACAGAACACAGAGCAGTTTCTCAGAAAGCTTCTTTCCAGTTTTGAACGGAAGATATTTCCTTTTTTACCATAGCCCTCTATGGGCTTCCAAATATCCCTTTGCCAATTCCACAAGAACAGCCTTAGCGAAAGGCTTCTTGAAGGGAAAGATGTAACTCTGTGAGATGAATGAACAGAACACAGAGCAGTTTCTCAGAAAGCTTCTTTCCAGCTTTGAACGGAAGATATTTCCTTTTTTACCGTAGCCCTCTATGGGCTTCCAAATATCCCTTTGCCAATTCCACAAGAACAGCCTTAGCGAAAGGCTTCTTGAAGGGAAAGATGTAACCCTGTGAGATGAATTAACAGAACACAGAGAAGTTTCTCCGAAGGCTTCTTTCCAGTTTTGAACGGAAGATATTTCCTTTTTCACCGTAGCCCTCTATGGGCTTCCAAATATCGTTTTGCCAATTCCACAAGAACAGCCTTAGCGAAAGGCTTCTTGAAGGGAAAGATGTAACTCTGTGAGATGAATTAAGAGAACACAGAGCCGTTTCTCAGAAAGCTTCTTTCCAGTTTTGAACGGATGTTATTTCCTTTTTCACCATAGCCCTCTATGGGCTTCCAAATATCCCTTTGCCAATTCCACAAGAACAGAATTAGCGAAAGGCTTGTTGAAGGGAAAGATGTAACTCTGTGAGGTGAATGAACAGAACACAGAGCAGTTTCTCAGAAAGCTTCTTTCCAGTTTGGAACGGAAGATATTTCCGTTTTCACCGTAGCCCTCTATGGGCTTCCAAATATCCCTTTTCCAATTCCACAAGAACCGCCTTAGCGAAAGGCTTCTTGAAGGGAAAGATGTAACTCTGTGAGATGAATTAACAGAACACAGAGCAGTTTCTCAGAAAGCTTCTTTCCAGTTTTGAACGGAGGATATTTCCTTTTTCACCGTAGCCCTCTATGGGCTTCCAAATATCGTTTTGCCAATTCCAGAAGAACAGCCTTAGCGAAAGGCTTCTTGAAGGGAAAGATGTAACTCTGTGAGATGAATTAACAGAACACAGAGCAGTTTCTCAGAAAGCTTCTTTCCAGTTTTGAACGGAAGATATTTCCTTTTTCACCATAGCCCTCTATGGGCTTCCAAATATCCCTTTTCCAATTCCAAAAGAACAGCCTTAGCGAAAGGCTTCTCGAAGGGAAAGGTGTAACTCTGTGAGGTGAATTAACAGAACACAGAGGAGTTTCTCAGAAAGCTTCTTTCCAGTTTTGAACGGAAGATATTTCCTTTTTCACCATAGCCCTCTATGGGCTTCCAAATATCCCTTTGCCAATTCCACAAGAACAGCCTTAGCGAAAGGCTTCTTGAAGGGAAAGATGTAACTCTGTGAGATGAATGAACAGAACACAGAGCAGTTTCTCCGAAAGCTTCTTTCCAGTTTTGAACGGAAGATATTTCCTTTTTCACCGTTGCCCTCTATGGGCTTCCAAATATCGTTTTGCCAATTCCACAAGAACAGCCTTAGCGAAAGGCTTCCTGAAGGGAAAGATGTAACGCTGTGACATGAATTAAAGGAACACAGAGCAGTTTCTCAGAAAGCTTCTTTCCACTTTTGAACGGATGTTATTTCCTTTTTCACCATAGCCCTCTATGGGCCTCCAAATATCCCTTTGCCAATTCCACAAGAACAGCCTTAGCGAAAGGCTTCTTGAAGGGAAAGATGTAACTCTGTGAGATGAATTAACAGAACACAGAGCAGTTTCTCAGAAAGCTTCTTTCCAGTTTTGAACGGAAGATATATCCTTTTTCACCATAGGCCTCTATGGGCTTCCAAATATCCCTTTGCCAATTCCACAAGAACAGAATTAGCGAAAGGCTTCTTGAAGGGAAAGTTGTAACTCTGTGAGGTGAATGAACAGAACACAGAGCAGTTTCTCAGAAAGCTTCTTTCCAGTTTGGAACGGAAGATATTTCCGTTTTCACCGTAGCCCTCTATGGGCTTCCAAATATCGTTTTGCCAATTCCACAAGAACAGCCTTAGCGAAAGGCTTCTTGAAGGGAAACATGTAACTCTGTGAGATGAATTAAAAGAACACTGAGCAGTTTCTCAGAAAGCTTCTTTCCAGTTTTGAACGGAAGTTATTTCCTTTTTCACCATAGCCCTCTATGGGCTTCCAAATATCCCTTTGCCTATTCCACAAGAACAGCCTTAGCGAAAGGCTTCTTGAAGGGAAAGATGTAACACTGTGAGATGAATTAAGAGAACACAGAGGAGTTTCTCAGAAAGATTCTTTCCAGTTTTGAACGGAAGATATTTCCTTTTTCACCATAGCCCTCTAAGGGCTTCCAAACATCCCTTTGCCAATTCCACAAGAACAGCCTTAGTGAAAGGCTTCTTGAAGGGAAAGATGTAACTCTGTGAGATGAATTAACAGAACACAGAGCAGTTTCTCAGAAAGCTTCTTTCCAGTTTTGAACGGAAGATATTTCCTTTTTTACCATAGCCCTCTATGGGCTTCCAAATATCCCTTTGCCAATTCCACAAGAACAGCCTTAGCGAAAGGCTTCTTGAAGGGAAAGATGTAACTCTGTGAGATGAATGAACAGAACACAGAGCAGTTTCTCAGAAAGCTTCTTTCCAGCTTTGAACGGAAGTTATTTCCTTTTTTACCGTAGCCCTCTATGGGCTTCCAAATATCCCTTTGCCAATTCCACAAGAACAGCCTTAGCGAAAGGCTTCTTGAAGGGAAAGATGTAACCCTGTGAGATGAATTAACAGAACACAGAGAAGTTTCTCCGAAGGCTTCTTTCCAGTTTTGAACGGAAGATATTTCCTTTTTCACCGTAGCCCTCTATGGGCTTCCAAATATCGTTTTGCCAATTCCACAAGAACAGCCTTAGCGAAAGGCTTCTTGAAGGGAAAGATGTAACTCTGTGAGATGAATTAAGAGAACACAGAGCCGTTTCTCAGAAAGCTTCTTTCCAGTTTTGAACGGATGTTATTTCCTTTTTCACCATAGCCCTCTATGGGCTTCCAAATATCCCTTTGCCAATTCCACAAGAACAGAATTAGCGAAAGGCTTGTTGAAGGGAAAGATGTAACTCTGTGAGGTGAATGAACAGAACACAGAGCAGTTTCTCAGAAAGCTTCTTTCCAGTTTGGAACGGAAGATATTTCCGTTTTCACCGTAGCCCTCTATGGGCTTCCAAATATCCCTTTTCCAATTCCACAAGAACCGCCTTAGCGAAAGGCTTCTTGAAGGGAAAGATGTAACTCTGTGAGATGAATTAACAGAACACAGAGCAGTTTCTCAGAAAGCTTCTTTCCAGTTTTGAACGGAGGATATTTCCTTTTTCACCGTAGCCCTCTATGGTCTTCCAGATATCCCTTTGCAAATTGCACATGAACAGCCTTAGCGAAAGGCTTCTTGAAGGGAAACATGTAACTCTGTGAGATGAATTAACAGAACACAGAGCAGTTTCTCAGAAAGCTTCTTTCCAGTTTTGAACGGAAGATATTTCCGTTTTCTCCATAGCCCTCCATGGGCTTCCAAATATCCCTTTGCCAATTCCACAAGAACAGCCTTAGCGAAAGGCTTCTTGAAGGGAAAGATATAACTCTGTGAGAAGAATTAACAGAACACAGAGCAGTTTCTCAGAAATCTTCGTTCCAGTTTTGAACGGAAGATATTTCCTTTTTCACCATAGCCCTCTATGGGCTTCCAAATATCCCTTTGCCAATTGCACAAGAACAGCCTTAGCGAAAGGCTTCTTGAAGGGAAAGATGTAACTCTGTGAGATGAATTAAGAGAACACAGAGCAGTTTCTCAGAAAGCTTCTTTCCAGTTTTGAACGGAAGATATTTCCTTTTTCACCATAGCCCTCTACGGGCTTCCAAATATCATTTTGCCAATTCCACAAGAACAGCCTTAGCGAAAGGCTTCTTGAAAGGAAAGATGTAACTCTGTGAGGTGAATGAACAGAACACAGAGCAGTTTCTCAGAAAGCTTCTTTCCAGTTTGGAACGGAAGATATTTCCTTTTTCACCGTAGCCCTCTATGGGCTTCCAAATATCATTTTGCCAATTCCACAAGAACAGCCTTAGCGAAAGGCTTCTTGAAGGGAAAGATGTAACTCTGTGAGATGAATTAAAAAAACACAGAGCAGTTTCTCAGAAAGCTTCTTTCCAGCTTTGAACGGAAGTTATTTCCTTTTTCACCATAGCCCTCTATGGGCTTCCAAATATCCCTTTGCCAATTCCAAAAGAACAGCCTTAGCGAAAGTCTTCTTGAAGGGAAAGATGTAACTCTGTGAGATGAATTAACAGAACACAGAGCAGTTTCTCAGAAAGCTTCTTTCCAGTTTTCAACGGAAGATATTTCCTTTTTCACCATAGCCCTCTATGGGCTTCCAAATATCCCTTTTCCAATTCCACAAGAACAGCCTTAGCGAAAGGCTTCTCGAAGGGAAAGATGTAACTCTGTGAGATGATTTAACAGAACACAGAGGAGTTTCTCAGAAAGCTTCTTTCCAGTTTTGAACGGAAGATATTTCCTTTTTCACCATAGCCCTCTATGGGCTTCCAAATATCCCTTTGCCAATTCCACAAGAACAGCCTTAGCGAAAGGCTTCTTGAAGGGAAAGATGTAATTCTGTGAGATGAATTAACAGAACACAGAGCAGTTTCTCAGAAAGCTTCTTTCCAGTTTTGAACGGAAGATCTTTCCTTTTTCACCATAGGCCACTATGTGCTTCCAAATATCATTTTGTCAATTCCACAAGAACGGCCTTAACGAAAGGCTTCTTGAAGGGAAAGATATAACTCTATGAGATGAATGAACAGAACACAGAGCAGTTTCTCAGAAAGCTTCTTTCCAGTTTTGAACGGAAGTTATTTCCTTTTTCACCATAGCCCTCTATGGGCTTCCAAATATCATTTTGCCAATTCCACAAGAACAGCCTTAGCGAAAGGCTTCTTGAAAGGAAAGATGTAACTCTGTGAGATGAATTAACAGAACACAGAGCAGTTTCTCAGAAAGCTTCTTTCCAGTTTTGAACGGATGTTATTTCCTTTTCCACCATAGCCCTCTATGGGCTTCCAAATATCCCTTTGCCAATTCCACAAGAACAGCCTTAGCGAAAGGCGTCTTGAAGGGAAAGATGTAACTCGGTGAGATGAATTAACAGAACACAGAGCAGTTTCTCAGAAAGCTTCTTTCCAGTTTTGAACGGAAGATATTTCCTTTTTCACCATAGCCCTCTATGGGCTTCCAAATATCCCTTTGCCAATTCCACAAGAACAGCCTTAGCGAAAGGCTTCTTGAAGGGAAAGATGTAACTCTGTGAGGTGAATGAACAGAACACAGAGCAGTTTCTCAGAAAGCTTCTTTCCAGTTTGGAACGGAAGATATTTCCTTTTTCACCGTAGCCCTCTATGGGCTTCCAAATATCATTTTGCCAATTCCACAAGAACAGCCTTAGCGAAAGGCTTCTTGAAGGGAAAGATGTAACTCTGTGAGATGAATTAAAAAAACACAGAGCAGTTTCTCAGAAAGCTTCTTTCCAGCTTTGAACGGAAGTTATTTCCTTTTTCACCATAGCCCTCTATGGGCTTCCAAATATACCTTTGCCAATTCCAAAAGAACAGCCTTAGCGAAAGTCTTCTTGAAGGGAAAGATGTAACTCTGTGAGATGAATTAACAGAACACAGAGCAGTTTCTCAGAAAGCTTCTTTCCAGTTTTGAACGGAAGATATTTCCTTTTTCACCATAGCCCTCTATGGGCTTCCAAATATCCCTTTTCCAATTCCACAAGAACAGCCTTAGCGAAAGGCTTCTCGAAGGGAAAGATGTAACTCTGTGAGATGATTTAACAGAACACAGAGGAGTTTCTCAGAAAGCTTCTTTCCAGTTTTGAACGGAAGATATTTCCTTTTTCAACATAGCCCTCTATGGGCTTCCAAATATCCCTTTGCCAATTCCACAAGAACAGCCTTAGCGAAAGGTTTCTTGAAGGGAAAGATGAAACTCTGTGAGATGAATTAACAGAACACAGAGCAGTTTCTCCGAAAGCTTCTTTCCAGTTTTGAACGGAAGATATTTCCTTTTTCACCGTAGCCCTCTATTGGCTTCCAAATATCGTTTTGTCAATTCCACAAGAACAGCCTTAGCGAAAGGCTTCCTTAAGGGAAAGATGTAATTCTGTGACATGAATTAAAGGAACACAGAGCAGTTTCTCAGAAAGCTTCTTTCCAGTTTTGAACGCATGTTATTTCCTTTTTCACCATAGCCCTCTAAGGGCTTCCAAATATCCCTTTGCCAATTCCACAAGAACAGCCTTAGCGAAAGGCTTCTTGAAGGGAACGATGTAACTCTGTGAGATGAATTAACAGAACACAGAGCAGATTCTCAGAAAGCTTCTTTCCAGTTTTGAAAGGAAGATATTTCCTTTTTCACCATAGGCCTGTATGGGCTTCCAAATATCCCTTTCCCAATTCCAGAAGAACAGCCTTAACGAAAGGCTTCTCGAAGGGAAAGATGTAACTCTGTGAGATAAATTAACAGAACACAGATCAGTTTATCAGAAAGCTTCTTTCCAGTTTTGCACGCAATATATTTCCTTTTTCACTATAGCCCTCTATGGGCTTCCAAATATCCCTTTGCCAATTCCACAAGAACAGACTTAGCGAAAGGCTTCTTGAAGGGAAAGATGTAACTCTGTGAGATGAATTAACAGAACACAGAGCAGCTTCTCAGAAAGCTTCTTTCCAGTTTTCAACGTAAGATATTTCCTTTTTCACCATAGGCCTCTATGGGCTTCCAAATATCCCTTTGCCAATTCCACAAGAACAGCCTTAGCGAAAGGCTTTTTGAAGGGAAGGAAGTAACTCTGTGAGGTGAATGAACAGAACACAGAGCAGTTTCTCAGAAAGCTTCTTTCCAGTTTGGAACGGAAATATTTCCTTTTTCACCGTAGCCCTCTATGGGCTTCCAAATATCGTTTTGCCAATTCCACAAGAACAGCCTTAGCGAAAGGCTTCTTGAAGGGAAAGATGTAACTCTGTGAGATGAATTAAAAGAACACAGGGCAGTTTCGCAGAAAGCTTCTTTCCAGTTTTGAACGGAAGTTATTTCCTTTTTCACCATAGCCCTCTAAGGGCTTCCAAATATCCCTTTGCCAATTCCACAAGAACAGCCTTAGCGAAAGGCTTCTTGAAGGGAAAGATGTAACTCTGTGAGATGAATTAACAGAACACAGAGCAGTTTCTCCGAAAGCTTCTTTCCACTTTTGAACGGAAGATATTTCCTTTTTCACCATAGGCCTCTATGGGCTTCCAAATATCCCTTTGCCAATTCCACAAGAACAGCCTTAGCGAAAGGCTTCTTGAAGGGAAAGATGTAACTCTGTGAGATAAATTAACAGAACACAGAGCAGTTTCTCAGAAAGCTTCTTTCCAATTTTGCACGGAAGATATTTCCTTTTTCACCATAGCCCTCTATGGGCTTCCAAATATCCCTTTGCCAATTCCACAAGAACAGCCTTATCGAAAGGCTTCTTGAAGGGAAAGATGTAACTCTGTGAGATGAATTAACAGAACACAGAGGAGTTTCTCAGAAAGCTTCTTTCCAGTTTTGAACGGAAGATATTTCCTTTTTCAACATAGCCCTCTATGGGCTTCCAAATATCCCTTTGCCAATTCCACAAGAACAGCCTTAGCGAAAGGCTTCTTGAAGGGAAAGATGTAACTCTGTGAGTTGAATTAACAGAACACAGAGCAGTTTCTCCGAAAGCTTCTTTCCAGTTTTGAACGGAAGATATTTCCTTTTTCACCGTAGCCCTCTATTGGCCTCCAAATATCCCTTTGCCAATTCCACAAGAACAGCTTTAGCGAAAGGCTTCCTTAAGGGAAAGATGTAACTCTGTGACATGAATTAAAGGAACACAGAGCAGTTTCTCAGAAAGCTTCTTTCCAGTTTTGAACGGATGTTATTTCCTTTTTCACCATAGCCCTCTATGGGCTTCCAAATATCCCTTTGCCAATTCCACAAGAACAGCCTTAGCGAAAGGCTTCTTGAAGGGAAAGATGTAACTCTGTGAGATGAATTAACAGAACACAGAGCAGTTTCTCAGAAAGCTTCTTTCCAGTTTTGAACGGAAGATATTTCCTTTTTCACCGTAGCCCTCTATGGGCTTCCAAATATCGTTTTGCCAATTCCACAAGAACAGCCTTAGCGAAAGGCTCCTGAAGGGAAAGATGTAATTCTGTGACATGAATTAAAGGAACACAGAGCAGTTTCTCAGAAAGCTTCTTTCCAGTTTTGCACGGAATATATTTCCTGTTTCACCATAGCCCTCTATGGGCTTCCAAATATCCCTTTGCCAATTCCACAAGAACAGCCTTAGCGAAAGGCTTCTTGAAGGGAAAGATGTAACTCTGTGAGAAGAATTAACAGAACACAGAGCAGCTTCTCAGAAAGCTTCTTTCCAGTTTTCAACGTAAGATATTTCCTTTTTCACCCTAGGCCTCTATGGGCTTCCAAATATCCCTTTGCCAATTCCACAAGAACAGCCTTAGCGAAAGGCTTTTGAAGGGAAAGAAGTAGCTCTGTGAGGTGAATGAACAGAACACAGAGCAGTTTCTCAGAAAGCTTCTTTCCAGTTTGGAACGGAAGATATTTCCTTTTTCACCGTAGCCCTCTATGGGCTTCCAAATATCCCTTTTCCAATTCCACAAGAACAGCCTTAGCGAAAGGCTTCTCGAAGGGAAAGGTGTAACTCTGTGAGATGAATTAACAGAACACAGAAGAGTTTCTCAGAAAGCTTCTTTCCAGTTTTGAACGGAAGATATTTCCTTTTTCACCATAGCCCTCAATGGGCTTCCAAATATCCCTTTGCCAATTCCACAAGAACAGCCTTAGCGAAAGGCTTCTTGAAGGGAAAGATGTAACTCTGTGAGATGAATTAACAGAACACAGAGCAGTTTCTCCGAAAGCTTCTTTCCAGTTTTGAACGGAAGTTATTTCCTTTTTCACCGTAGCCCTCTATGGGCTTCCAAATATCGTTTTGCCAATTCCACAAGAACAGCCTTAGCGAAAGGCTTCCTGAAGGGAAAGATGTAACTCTGTGACATGAATTAAAGGAACACAGAGCAGTTTCTCAGAAAGCTTCTTTCCAGTTTTGAACGGATGTTATTTCCTTTTTCACCATAGCCCTCTATGGGCTTCCAAATATCCCTTTGCCAATTCCACAAGAACAGCCTTAGCGAAAGGCTTCTTGAAGGGAGAGATGTAACTCTGTGAGATGAATTAACAGAACACAGAGCAGTTTCTCCGAAAGCCTCTTTCCAGTTTTGAACGGAAGGTATTTCCTTTTTCACCGTAGCCCCCTATGGGCTTCCAAATATCGTTTTGCCAATTCCACAAGAACAGCCTTAGCGAAAGGCTTCTTGAAGGGAAACATGTAACTCTGTGAGATGAATTAAAAGAACACAGAGCAGTTTCTCAGAAAGCTTCTTCCCAGTTTTGAACGGATGTTATTTCCTTTTTCACCATAGCCCTCTATGGGCTTCCAAATATCCCTTTTCCAATTCCACAAGAACAGCCTTAGCGAAAGGCTTCTCGAAGAGAAAGATGTAACTCTGTGAGATGAATTAACAGAACACAGAAGAGTTTCTCAGAAAGCTTCTTTCCAGTTTTGAACGGAAGATATTTCCTTTTTCACCATAGCCCTCAATGGGCTTCCAAATATCCCTTTGCCAATTCCACAAGAGCATCCTTAGCGAAAGGCTTCTTGAAGGGAAAGATGTAACTCTGTGAGATGAATTAACAGAACACAGAGCAGTTTCTCCGAAAGCCTCTTTCCAGTTTTGAACGTAAGTTATTTCCTTTTTCACCGTAGCCCTCTATGGGCTTCCAAATATCGTTTTGCCAATTCCACAAGAACAGCCTTAGCGAAAGGCTTCCTGAAGGGAAAGATGTAACTCTGTGACATGAATTAAAGGAACACAGAGCGGTTTCTCAGAAAGCTTCTTTCCAGTTTTGAAAGGATGTTATTTCCTTTTTCACCATAGCCCTCTATGGGCTTCCAAATATCCCTTTGCCAATTCCACAAGAACAGCCTTAGCGAAAGGCTTCTTGAAGGGAAAGATGTACCTCTGTGAGATGAATTAACAGAACACAGAGCAGTTTCTCAGAAATCTTCTTTCCAGTTTTGAACGGAAGATATTTCCTTTTTCACCATAGGCCTCTATGGGCTTCCAAATATCCCTTTGCCAATTCCACAAGAACAGCCTTAACTAAAGGCTTCTCGAAGGGAAAGATGTAACTCTGTGAGATAAATTAACAGAACACAGATCAGTTTATCAGAAAGCTTCTTTCCAGTTTTGCACGGAATATATTTCCTTTTTCACCATAGCCCTCTATGGGCTTCCAAATATCCCTTTGCCAATTCCACAAGAACAGCCTTAACGAAAGGCTTCTCGAAGGGAAAGATGTAACTCTGTGAGATAAATTAAGAGAACACAGATCAGTTTATCAGAAAGCTTCTTTCCAGTTTTGCACGGAATATATTTCCTTTTTCACCATAGCCCTCTATGGGCTTCCAAATATCCCTTTGCCAATTCCACAAGAACAGCCTTAGCGAAAGGCTTCTTGAAGGGAAAGATGTATCTCTGTGAGATGAATTAACAGAACACAGAGCAGCTTCTCAGAAAGCTTCTTTCCAGTTTTCAACGTAAGGTATTTCCTTTTTCACCATAGGCCTCTATGGGCTTCCAAATATCCCTTTGCCAATTCCACAAGAACAGCCTTAGCGAAAGACTTGTTGAAGGGAAAGAAGTAACTCTGTGAGGTGAATGAACAGAACACAGAGCAGTTTCTCAGAAAGCTTCTTTCCAGTTTTGAACGGAAGATATTTCCTTTTTCACCATAGGCCTCTATGGGCTTCCAAATATCCCTTTGCCAATTCCACAAGAACAGCCTTAACTAAAGGCTTCTCGAAGGAAAAGATGTAACTTTGTGAGATAAATTAACAGAACACAGATCAGTTTATCAGAAAGCTTCTTTCCAGTTTTGCACGGAATATATTTCCTTTTTCACCCTAGCCCTCTATGGGCTTCCAAATATCCCTTTGCCAATTCCACAAGAACAGCCTTAGCGAAAGGCTTGTTGAAGGGAAAGAAGTAACTCTGTGAGGTGAATAAACAGAACACAGAGCAGTTTCTCAGAAGGCTTCTTTCCAGTTTGGAACGGAAGATATTTCCTTTTTCACCGTAGCCCTCTAAGGGCTTCCAAATATCGTTTTGCCAATTCCACAAGAACAGCCTTAGCGAAAGGCTTCTTGAAGGGAAAGATGTAACTCTGTGAGATGAATTAAAAGAGCACAGAGCAGTTTCTCCGAAAGCTTCTTTCCAGTTTTGAACGGAAGGTATTTCCTTTTTCACCGTAGCCCCCTATGGGCTTCCAAATATCGTTTTGCCAATTCCACAAGAACAGCCTTAGCGAAAGGCTTCTTGAAGGGAAACATGTAACTCTGTGAGATGAATTAAAAGAACACAGAGCAGTTTCTCAGAAAGCTTCTTCCCAGTTTTGAACGGATGTTATTTCCTTTTTCACCATAGCCCTCTATGGGCTTCCAAATATCCCTTTTCCAATTCCACAAGAACAGCCTTAGCGAAAGGCTTCTCGAAGAGAAAGATGTAACTCTGTGAGATGAATTAACAGAACACAGAAGAGTTTCTCAGAAAGCTTCTTTCCAGTTTTGAACGGAAGATATTTCCTTTTTCACCATAGCCCTCAATGGGCTTCCAAATATCCCTTTGCCAATTCCACAAGAGCATCCTTAGCGAAAGGCTTCTTGAAGGGAAAGATGTAACTCTGTGAGATGAATTAACAGAACACAGAGCAGTTTCTCCGAAAGCCTCTTTCCAGTTTTGAACGTAAGTTATTTCCTTTTTCACCGTAGCCCTCTATGGGCTTCCAAATATCACTTTGCCAAATCCACAAGAACAGCCTTAGCGAAAGGCTTCTTGAAGGGAAAGATGTAATTCTGTGAGATGAATTAACAGAACACAGAGCAGTTTCTCCGAAAGCTTCTTTCCAGTTTTGAACGGAAGATATTTCCTTTTTCACCATAGGCCTCTATGGGCTTCCAAATATCCCTTTGCCAATTCCACAAGAACAGCCTTAGCGAAAGGCTTCTTGAAGGGAAAGATGTAACTCTCTGAGATGAATGAACAGAACACAGAGCAGTTTCTCAGAAAGCTTCTTTCCAGGCTTAGCTAAAGGCTTCTTGAAGGGAAAGATGTAACTCTGTGAGATGAATTCACAGAACACAGAGCAGTTTCTCAGAAAGCTTCCTTCCAGGTTTGAACGGAAGATATTTCCTTTTTCACCATAGCCCTCTATGGGCTTCCAAATATCCCTTTGCCAATTCCACAAGAACAGCCTTAGCGAAAAGCTTCTTGAAGGGAAAGATATAACTCTGTGAGATGAATTAACAGAACACAGAGCAGTTTCTCAGAAAGCTTCTTTCCAGTTTTGAACGGAAGATATTTCCTTTTTCACCATAGCCCTCTATGGGCTTCCAAATATCACTTTGCAATTCCACAAGAACAGCCTTAGCGAAAGGCTTCTTGAAGGGAAAGATGTAACTCTGCGAGATGAATTAACAGAACACAGAGAAGTTTCTCAGAAAGCTTCTTTCCAGTTTTGAACGGAAGTTATTTCCTTTTTCACCGTAGCCTTCTATGGGCTTCCAAATATCCCTTTGCCAATTCCACAAGAACAGCCTTAGCGAAAGGCTTCTTGAAGGGAAAGATGTAACTCTGTGAGATGAATTAACAGAACACAGAGAAGTTTCTCAAAAAGCTTCTTTCCAGTTTTGAACGGAAGATATTTCCTTTTTCACCATAGCCCTATATGGGCTTCCAAATATATCTTTGCCAATTCCACAAGAACAGCCTTAGCGAAAGGCTTCTTGAAGGGAAAGATGTAACTCGGTGAGATGAATTAACAGAACACAGAGCAGTTTCTCATAAAGCTTCTTTCCAGTTTTGAACGGAAGATATTTCCTTTTTCACCATAGGCCTCTATGGGCTTCCAAATATCCCTATGCCAATTTCACAAGAACAGCCTTAGCAAAAGGCTTCTTGAAGGGAAAGATGTAACTCTGTGAGATGAATTAACAGAACACAGAGCAGTTTCTCAGAAAGCTTCTTTCCAGTTTTGAACGGAAGATATATCCTTTTTCACCGTAGCCCAATATGGGCTTCCAAATATCGTTTTGCCCATTCCACAAGAACACCCTTAGCGAAAGGCTTCTTGAAGGGAAAGATGTAACTCTGTGAGATGAATTAACAGAACACAGAGCAGTTTCTCAGAATGCTTCTTTCCAGTTTTGAACGGAAGATATTTCCTTTTTCACCGTAGTCCTCTATGGGCTTCCAAGTACCCCTTTGCCAATTCCACAAGAACAGCCTTAGCGAAAGGTTTCTTGAAGGGAAAGATGTAACTCTGTGAGATGAATTAACAGAACACAGAGCAGTTTCTCAGAAAGCTTCTTTCCAGTTTTGAACGGAGGATATTTCCTATTTCACCATAGCCCTCTATGGGCTTCCAGATATCACTTGGCCAATTCCACAAGAACAGCCTTAGCGAAAGGCTTCTTGAAGGGAAAGATGTAACTCTGTGAGATGAATTAACAGAACACAGAGCAGTTTCTCAGAAAGCTTCTTTCCAGTTTTGAACGGAAGATATTTCCTTTTTCACCGTAGCCCTCTATGGGCTTCCAAATATCCCTTTGACAATTCCACAAGAACAGCCTTAACGAAAGGCTTCTTGAAGGGAAAGATGTAACTCTGTGAGATGAATTAACAGAACACAAGCAGTTTCTCAGAAAGCTTCTTTCCAGTTTTGAACGGAAGATATTTCCTTTTTCACCGTAGCCCTCTATGGGCTTCCAAATATCCCTTTGCCAATTCCACAAGAACAGCCTTAGCGAAAGGCTTCTTGAAGGGAAACATGTAACTCTGTGAGTTGAATTAACAGAACACAGAGCAGTTTCTCAGAAAGCTTCTTCCCAGTTTTGAACGGAAGATATTTCCTTTTTCACCGTAGCCCTCTATGGGCTTCCAAATATCCCTTTGCCAAATCCACAAGAACAGCCTTAGCGAAAGGCTTCTTGAAGGGAAAGGTGTAACTCTGTGAGATGAATGAACAGAACACAGAGAAGTTTCTCAAAAAGCTTCTTTCCAGTTTTCAACGGAGGATATTTCCTTTTTCACCGTAGCCCTCTATGGGCTTCCAAATATCACTTTGCCAATTCCACAAGAACAGCCTTAGCGAAAGGCTTCTTGAAGGGAAAGATATAACTCTGTGAGATGAATTAACAGAACACAGAGCAGTTTCTCAGAAAGCTTCTTTTCAGTTTTGAACGGAATATATTTCCATTTTCACCATAGCCCTCTATGGGCTTCCAAATATCCCTTTGCCAATTCCACAAGAACAGCCTTAGCGAAAGGCTTCTTGAAGGGAAAGATGTAACTCGGTGAGATGAATTAACAGAATACAGAGCAGTCTCTCAGAAAGCTTCTTTCCAGTTTTGAACGGAAGATATTTCCTTTTTCACCATAGCCCTCTATGGGCTTCTAGATATCACTTTGCCAATTCCACAAGAACAGCCTTAGCGATAGGCTTCTTGAAGGGAAAGATGTAACTCTGTGAGATAAGTTAACAGAACACAGAGCAGTTTCTCCAAAAGCTTCTTTCCAGTTTTGAACGGAAGATATTTCCTTTTTCACCATAGCCCTCTATGGGCTTCCAAATATCCCTTTGCCAATTCCACAAGAACAGCCTTAGCGAAAGGCTTCTTGAAGGGAAAGATGTAAGTCTGTGAGATGAATGAACAGAACACAGAGCAGTTTCTCAGAAATCTTCTTTCCACTTTTCAACGGAAGATATTTCCTTTTTCACCATAGCCCTCTATGGGCTTCCAAATATCCCTTTGACAATTCCACAAGAACAGCCTTAGCGAAAGGCTTCTTGAAGGGAGAGATATAACTCTGTGAGGTGAATGAAGAGAACACAGAGCAGTTTCTCAAAAAGCTTCTTTCCAGTTTTGAACGGAAGATATTTCCTTTTTCACCGTAGCCCTCTATGGGCTTCCAAATATCCCTTTGCCAATTCCACAAGAACAGCCTTGGCGAAAGGCTTCTTGAAGGTAAAGATGTAACTCTGTGAGATGAATTAACAGAACACAGAGCAGTTTCTCAGAAAGCTTCTTTCCAGTTTTGAACGAAAGATATTTCCTTTTTCACCGTAGCCCTCTATTGGCTTCCAAATATCGTTTTGCCAATTCCACAAGAACAGCCTTAGCGAAAGGCTTGTTGAAGGGAAAGATGTAACTCTGTGAGATGAATGAACAGAACACAGAGCAGTTTCTCAAAAAGTTTCTTTCCAGTTTTGAACGGAAGATATTTCCGTTTTCACCGTAGCCCTCTATGGCCTTCCAAATATCACTTTGCCAATTCCACAAGAACAGCCTTAGCGAAAGGCTTCTTGAAGGGAAAGATGTAACTCTGTGAGATGAATTAACAGAACACAGAGCAGTTTCTCAGAAAGCTTCTTTCCACTTTTGAACGGAAGATACTTCCTTTTTCACCATAGCCCTCTATGGGCTTCCAAATATCCCTCCGCTAATTCCACAAGAACAGCCGTAGCGAAAGGCTTCTTGAAGGGTAAGATGTATCTCTGTGAGATGAATGAACAGAACACAGAGCAGTTTCTCAGAAAGCTTCTGTCCAGTTTTGAACGGAAGATATTTCCTTTTTCACCCTAGGCCTCTATGGGCTTCCAAATATCCCTTTGCCAATTCCAGAACAGCCTTAGCGAAAGGCTTGTTGAAGGGAAAGATGTAACTCTGTGAGATGAATGAACAGAACACAGAGCAGTTTCTCAGAAAGCTTCTTTCCAGGCTTAGCTAAAGGCTTCTTGAAGGGAAAGATGTAACTCTGTGAGATGAATTCACAGAACACAGAGCAGTTTCTCAGAAAGCTTCTTTCCAGGTTTGAACGGAAGATATTTCCTTTTTCACCATAGCCCTCTATGGGCTTCCAAATATCCCTTTGCCAATTCCACAAGAACAGCCTTAGCGAAAGGCTTCTTGAAAGGAAAGATATAACTCTGTGAGATGAATTAACAGAACACAGAGCAGTTTCTCAGAAAGCTTCTTTCCAGTTTTGAACGGAAGATATTTCCTTTTCACCGTGGCCCTCTATGGGCTTCCAAATATCCCTTTGCCAATTCCACAAGAAAAGCCTTAGCGAAAGGCTTCTTGAAGGGAAAGATGTAACTCGGTGAGATGAATTAACAGAACACAGAGCAGTTTCTCAGAAAGCTTCTTTCCAGTTTTGAACGGAAGATATTTCCTTTTTCACCTTAGCCAACTATGGGCTTCCAAATATCACTTTGCCAATTCCACAAGAACAGCCTTAGCGAAAGGCTTGTTGAAGGGAAAGATGTAACTCGGTGAGATGAATTAACAGAACACAGAGCAGTTTCTCAGAGAGCTTCTTTCCAGTTTTGAACGGATGATATTTCCTTTTTCACCGTAGTCCTCTATGGCCTTCCAAATATCCCTTTACCAATTCCACAAGAACCACCTTAGGGAAAGGCTTCTTGAAGGGAAAGATGTAACTCTGTGAGATGAATTAACAGAACACAGAGCAGTTTCTCAAAAAGCTTCTTTCCAGTTTTGAACGGAAGATATTTCCTTTTTCACCATAGCCCTCTATGGGCTTCCAAATATCCCTTTGCCAATTCCACAAGAACAGCCTTAGCGAAAGGTTTCTTGAAGGGAAAGATGTAACTCTGTGAGATGAATTAACAGAACACAAAGCAGTTTCTCAGAAAGCTTCTTTCCACTTTTCAACGGAAGATATTTCCTTTTTCACCATAGCCCTCTATGGGCTTCCAAATATCCCTTTGCCAATTCCACAAGAACCGCCTTAGCGAAAGGCTTCTTGAAGGGAAAGATGTAACTCTGTGAGATGAATTAACAGAACACAGAGCAGTTTCTCAAAAAACTTCTTTCCAGTATTGACCGGAAGATATTTCCTTTTTCACCATAGCCCTCTATGGGCTTCCAAATATCCCTATGCCAATTCCACAAGAACAGCCTTAGCGAAAGGCTTCTTGAAGGGAAAGATGTAACACTGTGAGATGAATTAACAGAACACAGAGCAGTTTCTCAGAAAGCTTCTTTCCACTTTTCAACGGAAGATATTTTCTTTTTCACCATAGCCCTCTATGGGCTTCCAAATATCCCTCTGCCAATTCCACAAGAACAGCCTTAGCGAAAGGCTTCTTGAAGGGTAAGATGTAACTCTGTGAGATGAATTAAGAGAACACAGAGCAGTTTCTCAGAAAGCTTCTTTCCAGTTTTGAACGGAAGATACTTCCTTTTTCACCGTAGGCCTCTAAGGGCTTCCAAATATCCCTTTGCCAATTCCACCGGAACAGCCTTAGCGAAAGGCTTCTTGAAGGGAAAGATGTAACTCTGTGAGATGAATTAACAGAACACAGAGCACTTTCTCAGAAAGCTTCTTTCCAGTTTTGAACGGAAGATATTTCCTTTTTCACCATAGCCCTCTATGGGCTCCAAATATCCCTTTGCCATTTCCACAAGAACAGACTTAGTGAAAGGCTCTTGAAGGGAAAGATGTAACTCGGTGAGATGAATTAAGAGAACACAGAGCAGTTTCTCAGAAAGCTTCTATCCACTTTTGAACGGAAGATATTTCCTTTTTCACCATAGCCCTCTATGGGCTTCCAAATATCCCTTTGCCAATTCCACAAGAACAGCCTTAGCGAAAGGCTTCTTGAAGGGTAAGATGTAACTCTGTGAGATGAATTAAGAGAACACAGAGCAGTTTCTCAGAAAGCTTCTTTCCAGGTTTGAACGGAAGATATTTCCTTTTTCACCGTAGCCCTCTATGGGCTTCCAAATATCCCTTTGCCAATTCCACAAGAACAGCCTTAGCGAAAGGCTTCATGAAGGGAAACATGTAACTCTGTGAGTTGAATTAACAGAACACAGAGCAGTTTCTCAGAAAGCTTCTTCCCAGTTTTGAACGGAAGATATTTCCTTTTTCACCGTAGCCCTCTATGGGCTTCCAAATATCCCTTTGCCAATTCCACAAGAACAGCCTTAGCGAAAGGCTTCTTGAAGGGAAAGGTGTAACTCTGTGAGATGAATTAACAGAACACAGAGCAATTTCTCAGAAAGCTTCTTTCCAGTTTTGAACGGAAGATATTTCCTTTTTCACCGTAGCGCTCTATGGGCTTCCAAGTATCCCTTTGCCAATACCACAAGAACAGCCTTAGCGAAAGGCTTCTTGAAGGGAAAGATGTAACTCTGTGAGATGAATTAACAGAACACAGAGCAGTTTCTCAGAAAGCTTCTTTCCAGTTTTGAACGGAAGATATTTCCTTTTTCAGCATAGGCGTCTATGGGCTTCCAAATATCCCTTTGCCAATTCCACAAGAACAGCCTTAGCAAAAGGCTTCTTGAAGGGAAAGATGTAACTCTGTGAGATGAATTAACAGAACACAGAGCAGTTTCTCAGAAAGCTTCTTTCCAGTTTTGAACGGAAGATATATCCTTTTTCACCGTAGCCCAATATGGGCTTCCAAATATCGTTTTGCCCATTCCACAAGAACACCCTTAGCGAAAGGCTTCTTGAAGGGAAAGATGTAACTCTGTGAGATGAATTAACAGAACACAGAGCAGTTTCTCAGAATGCTTCTTTCCAGTTTTGAACGGAAGATATTTCCTTTTTCACCGTAGTCCTCTATGGGCTTCCAAGTACCCCTTTGCCAATTCCACAAGAACAGCCATAGCGAAAGGTTTCTTGAAGGGAAAGATGTAACTCTGTGAGATGAATTAACAGTACACAGAGCAGTTTCTCAGAAAGCTTCTTTCCAGTTTTGAACGGAGGATATTTCCTATTTCACCATAGCCCTCTATGGGCTTCCAGATATCACTTGGCCAATTCCACAAGAACAGCCTTAGCGAAAGGCTTCTTGAAGGGAAAGATGTAACTCTGTGAGATGAATTAACAGAACACAGAGCAGTTTCTCAGAAAGCTTCTTTCCAGTTTTGAACGGAAGATATTTCCTTTTTCACCGTAGCCCTCTATGGGCTTCCAAATATCCCTTTGACAATTCCACAAGAACAGCCTTAACGAAAGGCTTCTTGAAGGGAAAGATGTAACTCTGTGAGATGAATTAACAGAACACAAGCAGTTTCTCAGAAAGCTTCTTTCCAGTTTTGAACGGAAGATATTTCCTTTTTCACCGTAGCCCTCTATGGGCTTCCAAATATCCCTTTGCCAATTCCACAAGAACAGCCTTAGCGAAAGGCTTCTTGAAGGGAAACATGTAACTCTGTGAGTTGAATTAACAGAACACAGAGCAGTTTCTCAGAAAGCTTCTTCCCAGTTTTGAACGGAAGATATTTCCTTTTTCACCGTAGCCCTCTATGGGCTTCCAAATATCCCTTTGCCAAATCCACAAGAACAGCCTTAGCGAAAGGCTTCTTGAAGGGAAAGGTGTAACTCTGTGAGATGAATGAACAGAACACAGAGAAGTTTCTCAAAAAGCTTCTTTCCAGTTTTCAACGGAGGATATTTCCTTTTTCACCGTAGCCCTCTATGGGCTTCCAAATATCACTTTGCCAATTCCACAAGAACAGCCTTAGCGAAAGGCTTCTTGAAGGGAAAGATATAACTCTGTGAGATGAATTAACAGAACACAGAGCAGTTTCTCAGAAAGCTTCTTTTCAGTTTTGAACGGAATATATTTCCATTTTCACCATAGCCCTCTATGGGCTTCCAAATATCCCTTTGCCAATTCCACAAGAACAGCCTTAGCGAAAGGCTTCTTGAAGGGAAAGATGTAACTCGGTGAGATGAATTAACAGAATACAGAGCAGTCTCTCAGAAAGCTTCTTTCCAGTTTTGAACGGAAGATATTTCCTTTTTCACCATAGCCCTCTATGGGCTTCTAGATATCACTTTGCCAATTCCACAAGAACAGCCTTAGCGATAGGCTTCTTGAAGGGAAAGATGTAACTCTGTGAGATAAGTTAACAGAACACAGAGCAGTTTCTCCAAAAGCTTCTTTCCAGTTTTGAACGGAAGATATTTCCTTTTTCACCATAGCCCTCTATGGGCTTCCAAATATCCCTTTGCCAATTCCACAAGAACAGCCTTAGCGAAAGGCTTCTTGAAGGGAAAGATGTAAGTCTGTGAGATGAATGAACAGAACACAGAGCAGTTTCTCAGAAATCTTCTTTCCACTTTTCAACGGAAGATATTTCCTTTTTCACCATAGCCCTCTATGGGCTTCCAAATATCCCTTTGACAATTCCACAAGAACAGCCTTAGCGAAAGGCTTCTTGAAGGGAGAGATATAACTCTGTGAGGTGAATGAAGAGAACACAGAGCAGTTTCTCAAAAAGCTTCTTTCCAGTTTTGAACGGAAGATATTTCCTTTTTCACCGTAGCCCTCTATGGGCTTCCAAATATCCCTTTGCCAATTCCACAAGAACAGCCTTGGCGAAAGGCTTCTTGAAGGTAAAGATGTAACTCTGTGAGATGAATTAACAGAACACAGAGCAGTTTCTCAGAAAGCTTCTTTCCAGTTTTGAACGAAAGATATTTCCTTTTTCACCGTAGCCCTCTATTGGCTTCCAAATATCGTTTTGCCAATTCCACAAGAACAGCCTTAGCGAAAGGCTTGTTGAAGGGAAAGATGTAACTCTGTGAGATGAATGAACAGAACACAGAGCAGTTTCTCAAAAAGTTTCTTTCCAGTTTTGAACGGAAGATATTTCCGTTTTCACCGTAGCCCTCTATGGCCTTCCAAATATCACTTTGCCAATTCCACAAGAACAGCCTTAGCGAAAGGCTTCTTGAAGGGAAAGATGTAACTCTGTGAGATGAATTAACAGAACACAGAGCAGTTTCTCAGAAAGCTTCTTTCCACTTTTGAACGGAAGATACTTCCTTTTTCACCATAGCCCTCTATGGGCTTCCAAATATCCCTCCGCTAATTCCACAAGAACAGCCGTAGCGAAAGGCTTCTTGAAGGGTAAGATGTATCTCTGTGAGATGAATGAACAGAACACAGAGCAGTTTCTCAGAAAGCTTCTGTCCAGTTTTGAACGGAAGATATTTCCTTTTTCACCCTAGGCCTCTATGGGCTTCCAAATATCCCTTTGCCAATTCCAGAACAGCCTTAGCGAAAGGCTTGTTGAAGGGAAAGATGTAACTCTGTGAGATGAATGAACAGAACACAGAGCAGTTTCTCAGAAAGCTTCTTTCCAGGCTTAGCTAAAGGCTTCTTGAAGGGAAAGATGTAACTCTGTGAGATGAATTCACAGAACACAGAGCAGTTTCTCAGAAAGCTTCTTTCCAGGTTTGAACGGAAGATATTTCCTTTTTCACCATAGCCCTCTATGGGCTTCCAAATATCCCTTTGCCAATTCCACAAGAACAGCCTTAGCGAAAGGCTTCTTGAAAGGAAAGATATAACTCTGTGAGATGAATTAACAGAACACAGAGCAGTTTCTCAGAAAGCTTCTTTCCAGTTTTGAACGGAAGATATTTCCTTTTCACCGTGGCCCTCTATGGGCTTCCAAATATCCCTTTGCCAATTCCACAAGAAAAGCCTTAGCGAAAGGCTTCTTGAAGGGAAAGATGTAACTCGGTGAGATGAATTAACAGAACACAGAGCAGTTTCTCAGAAAGCTTCTTTCCAGTTTTGAACGGAAGATATTTCCTTTTTCACCTTAGCCAACTATGGGCTTCCAAATATCACTTTGCCAATTCCACAAGAACAGCCTTAGCGAAAGGCTTGTTGAAGGGAAAGATGTAACTCGGTGAGATGAATTAACAGAACACAGAGCAGTTTCTCAGAGAGCTTCTTTCCAGTTTTGAACGGATGATATTTCCTTTTTCACCGTAGTCCTCTATGGCCTTCCAAATATCCCTTTACCAATTCCACAAGAACCACCTTAGGGAAAGGCTTCTTGAAGGGAAAGATGTAACTCTGTGAGATGAATTAACAGAACACAGAGCAGTTTCTCAAAAAGCTTCTTTCCAGTTTTGAACGGAAGATATTTCCTTTTTCACCATAGCCCTCTATGGGCTTCCAAATATCCCTTTGCCAATTCCACAAGAACAGCCTTAGCGAAAGGTTTCTTGAAGGGAAAGATGTAACTCTGTGAGATGAATTAACAGAACACAAAGCAGTTTCTCAGAAAGCTTCTTTCCACTTTTCAACGGAAGATATTTCCTTTTTCACCATAGCCCTCTATGGGCTTCCAAATATCCCTTTGCCAATTCCACAAGAACCGCCTTAGCGAAAGGCTTCTTGAAGGGAAAGATGTAACTCTGTGAGATGAATTAACAGAACACAGAGCAGTTTCTCAAAAAACTTCTTTCCAGTATTGACCGGAAGATATTTCCTTTTTCACCATAGCCCTCTATGGGCTTCCAAATATCCCTATGCCAATTCCACAAGAACAGCCTTAGCGAAAGGCTTCTTGAAGGGAAAGATGTAACACTGTGAGATGAATTAACAGAACACAGAGCAGTTTCTCAGAAAGCTTCTTTCCACTTTTCAACGGAAGATATTTTCTTTTTCACCATAGCCCTCTATGGGCTTCCAAATATCCCTCTGCCAATTCCACAAGAACAGCCTTAGCGAAAGGCTTCTTGAAGGGTAAGATGTAACTCTGTGAGATGAATTAAGAGAACACAGAGCAGTTTCTCAGAAAGCTTCTTTCCAGTTTTGAACGGAAGATACTTCCTTTTTCACCGTAGGCCTCTAAGGGCTTCCAAATATCCCTTTGCCAATTCCACCGGAACAGCCTTAGCGAAAGGCTTCTTGAAGGGAAAGATGTAACTCTGTGAGATGAATTAACAGAACACAGAGCACTTTCTCAGAAAGCTTCTTTCCAGTTTTGAACGGAAGATATTTCCTTTTTCACCATAGCCCTCTATGGGCTCCAAATATCCCTTTGCCATTTCCACAAGAACAGACTTAGTGAAAGGCTCTTGAAGGGAAAGATGTAACTCGGTGAGATGAATTAAGAGAACACAGAGCAGTTTCTCAGAAAGCTTCTATCCACTTTTGAACGGAAGATATTTCCTTTTTCACCATAGCCCTCTATGGGCTTCCAAATATCCCTTTGCCAATTCCACAAGAACAGCCTTAGCGAAAGGCTTCTTGAAGGGTAAGATGTAACTCTGTGAGATGAATTAAGAGAACACAGAGCAGTTTCTCAGAAAGCTTCTTTCCAGGTTTGAACGGAAGATATTTCCTTTTTCACCGTAGCCCTCTATGGGCTTCCAAATATCCCTTTGCCAATTCCACAAGAACAGCCTTAGCGAAAGGCTTCATGAAGGGAAACATGTAACTCTGTGAGTTGAATTAACAGAACACAGAGCAGTTTCTCAGAAAGCTTCTTCCCAGTTTTGAACGGAAGATATTTCCTTTTTCACCGTAGCCCTCTATGGGCTTCCAAATATCCCTTTGCCAATTCCACAAGAACAGCCTTAGCGAAAGGCTTCTTGAAGGGAAAGGTGTAACTCTGTGAGATGAATTAACAGAACACAGAGCAATTTCTCAGAAAGCTTCTTTCCAGTTTTGAACGGAAGATATTTCCTTTTTCACCGTAGCGCTCTATGGGCTTCCAAGTATCCCTTTGCCAATACCACAAGAACAGCCTTAGCGAAAGGCTTCTTGAAGGGAAAGATGTAACTCTGTGAGATGAATTAACAGAACACAGAGCAGTTTCTCAGAAAGCTTCTTTTCAGTTTTGACCGGAATATATTTCCATTTTCACCATAGCCCTCTATGGGCTTCCAAATATCCCTTTGCCAATTCCACAAGAACAGCCTTAGCGAAAGGCTTCTTGAAGGGAAAGATGTAACTCGGTGAGATGAATTAACAGAATACAGAGCAGTTTCTCAGAAAGCTTCTTTCCAGTTTTGAACGGAAGATATTTCCTTTTTCAGCATAGGCGTCTATGGGCTTCCAAATATCCCTTTGCCAATTCCACAAGAACAGCCTTAGCAAAAGGCTTCTTGAAGGGAAAGATGTAACTCTGTGAGATGAATTAACAGAACACAGAGCAGTTTCTCAGAAAGCTTCTTTCCAGTTTTGAACGGAAGATATTTCCTTTTTCACCATTGCCTTCTATGGGCTTCCAAATATCACTTTGCCAATTCCACAAGAACAGCCTCAGTGAAAGGCTTCTTGTAGGGAAAGATGTAACTCGGTGAGATGAATTAACAGAACACAGAGCAGTTTCTCAGAAAGCTTCTTTCCACTTATGAACGGAAGATTCTTCCTTTTTCACCATAGCCCTCTATGGGCTTCCAAATATCCCTTTGCCAATTCCACAAGAACAGCCTTAGCGAAAGGCTTCTTGAAGGGAAAGATGTACCTCTGTGAGATGAATTAACAGAACACAGAGCAGTTTCTCAGAAATCTTCTTTCCAGTTTTGAACGGAAGATATTTCCTTTTTCACCATAGGCCTCTATGGGCTTCCAAATATCCCTTTGCCAATTCCACAAGAACAGCCTTAACTAAAGGCTTCTCGAAGGGAAAGATGTAACTCTGTGAGATAAATTAACAGAACACAGATCAGTTTATCAGAAAGCTTCTTTCCAGTTTTGCACGGAATATATTTCCTTTTTCACCATAGCCCTCTATGGGCTTCCAAATATCCCTTTGCCAATTCCACAAGAACAGCCTTAACGAAAGGCTTCTCGAAGGGAAAGATGTAACTCTGTGAGATAAATTAAGAGAACACAGATCAGTTTATCAGAAAGCTTCTTTCCAGTTTTGCACGGAATATATTTCCTTTTTCACCATAGCCCTCTATGGGCTTCCAAATATCCCTTTGCCAATTCCACAAGAACAGCCTTAGCGAAAGGCTTCTTGAAGGGAAAGATGTATCTCTGTGAGATGAATTAACAGAACACAGAGCAGCTTCTCAGAAAGCTTCTTTCCAGTTTTCAACGTAAGGTATTTCCTTTTTCACCATAGGCCTCTATGGGCTTCCAAATATCCCTTTGCCAATTCCACAAGAACAGCCTTAGCGAAAGACTTGTTGAAGGGAAAGAAGTAACTCTGTGAGGTGAATGAACAGAACACAGAGCAGTTTCTCAGAAAGCTTCTTTCCAGTTTTGAACGGAAGATATTTCCTTTTTCACCATAGGCCTCTATGGGCTTCCAAATATCCCTTTGCCAATTCCACAAGAACAGCCTTAACTAAAGGCTTCTCGAAGGAAAAGATGTAACTTTGTGAGATAAATTAACAGAACACAGATCAGTTTATCAGAAAGCTTCTTTCCAGTTTTGCACGGAATATATTTCCTTTTTCACCCTAGCCCTCTATGGGCTTCCAAATATCCCTTTGCCAATTCCACAAGAACAGCCTTAGCGAAAGGCTTGTTGAAGGGAAAGAAGTAACTCTGTGAGGTGAATAAACAGAACACAGAGCAGTTTCTCAGAAGGCTTCTTTCCAGTTTGGAACGGAAGATATTTCCTTTTTCACCGTAGCCCTCTAAGGGCTTCCAAATATCGTTTTGCCAATTCCACAAGAACAGCCTTAGCGAAAGGCTTCTTGAAGGGAAAGATGTAACTCTGTGAGATGAATTAAAAGAGCACAGAGCAGTTTCTCCGAAAGCTTCTTTCCAGTTTTGAACGGAAGGTATTTCCTTTTTCACCGTAGCCCCCTATGGGCTTCCAAATATCGTTTTGCCAATTCCACAAGAACAGCCTTAGCGAAAGGCTTCTTGAAGGGAAACATGTAACTCTGTGAGATGAATTAAAAGAACACAGAGCAGTTTCTCAGAAAGCTTCTTCCCAGTTTTGAACGGATGTTATTTCCTTTTTCACCATAGCCCTCTATGGGCTTCCAAATATCCCTTTTCCAATTCCACAAGAACAGCCTTAGCGAAAGGCTTCTCGAAGAGAAAGATGTAACTCTGTGAGATGAATTAACAGAACACAGAAGAGTTTCTCAGAAAGCTTCTTTCCAGTTTTGAACGGAAGATATTTCCTTTTTCACCATAGCCCTCAATGGGCTTCCAAATATCCCTTTGCCAATTCCACAAGAGCATCCTTAGCGAAAGGCTTCTTGAAGGGAAAGATGTAACTCTGTGAGATGAATTAACAGAACACAGAGCAGTTTCTCCGAAAGCCTCTTTCCAATTTTGAACGTAAGTTATTTCCTTTTTCACCGTAGCCCTCTATGGGCTTCCAAATATCACTTTGCCAAATCCACAAGAACAGCCTTAGCGAAAGGCTTCTTGAAGGGAAAGATGTAATTCTGTGAGATGAATTAACAGAACACAGAGCAGTTTCTCCGAAAGCTTCTTTCCAGTTTTGAACGGAAGATATTTCCTTTTTCACCATAGGCCTCTATGGGCTTCCAAATATCCCTTTGCCAATTCCACAAGAACAGCCTTAGCGAAAGGCTTCTTGAAGGGAAAGATGTAACTCTCTGAGATGAATGAACAGAACACAGAGCAGTTTCTCAGAAAGCTTCTTTCCAGGCTTAGCTAAAGGCTTCTTGAAGGGAAAGATGTAACTCTGTGAGATGAATTCACAGAACACAGAGCAGTTTCTCAGAAAGCTTCCTTCCAGGTTTGAACGGAAGATATTTCCTTTTTCACCATAGCCCTCTATGGGCTTCCAAATATCCCTTTGCCAATTCCACAAGAACAGCCTTAGCGAAAAGCTTCTTGAAGGGAAAGATATAACTCTGTGAGATGAATTAACAGAACACAGAGCAGTTTCTCAGAAAGCTTCTTTCCAGTTTTGAACGGAAGATATTTCCTTTTTCACCATAGCCCTCTATGGGCTTCCAAATATCACTTTGCAATTCCACAAGAACAGCCTTAGCGAAAGGCTTCTTGAAGGGAAAGATGTAACTCTGCGAGATGAATTAACAGAACACAGAGAAGTTTCTCAGAAAGCTTCTTTCCAGTTTTGAACGGAAGTTATTTCCTTTTTCACCGTAGCCTTCTATGGGCTTCCAAATATCCCTTTGCCAATTCCACAAGAACAGCCTTAGCGAAAGGCTTCTTGAAGGGAAAGATGTAACTCTGTGAGATGAATTAACAGAACACAGAGAAGTTTCTCAAAAAGCTTCTTTCCAGTTTTGAACGGAAGATATTTCCTTTTTCACCATAGCCCTATATGGGCTTCCAAATATATCTTTGCCAATTCCACAAGAACAGCCTTAGCGAAAGGCTTCTTGAAGGGAAAGATGTAACTCGGTGAGATGAATTAACAGAACACAGAGCAGTTTCTCATAAAGCTTCTTTCCAGTTTTGAACGGAAGATATTTCCTTTTTCACCATAGGCCTCTATGGGCTTCCAAATATCCCTATGCCAATTTCACAAGAACAGCCTTAGCAAAAGGCTTCTTGAAGGGAAAGATGTAACTCTGTGAGATGAATTAACAGAACACAGAGCAGTTTCTCAGAAAGCTTCTTTCCAGTTTTGAACGGAAGATATATCCTTTTTCACCGTAGCCCAATATGGGCTTCCAAATATCGTTTTGCCCATTCCACAAGAACACCCTTAGCGAAAGGCTTCTTGAAGGGAAAGATGTAACTCTGTGAGATGAATTAACAGAACACAGAGCAGTTTCTCAGAATGCTTCTTTCCAGTTTTGAACGGAAGATATTTCCTTTTTCACCGTAGTCCTCTATGGGCTTCCAAGTACCCCTTTGCCAATTCCACAAGAACAGCCTTAGCGAAAGGTTTCTTGAAGGGAAAGATGTAACTCTGTGAGATGAATTAACAGAACACAGAGCAGTTTCTCAGAAAGCTTCTTTCCAGTTTTGAACGGAGGATATTTCCTATTTCACCATAGCCCTCTATGGGCTTCCAGATATCACTTGGCCAATTCCACAAGAACAGCCTTAGCGAAAGGCTTCTTGAAGGGAAAGATGTAACTCTGTGAGATGAATTAACAGAACACAGAGCAGTTTCTCAGAAAGCTTCTTTCCAGTTTTGAACGGAAGATATTTCCTTTTTCACCGTAGCCCTCTATGGGCTTCCAAATATCCCTTTGACAATTCCACAAGAACAGCCTTAACGAAAGGCTTCTTGAAGGGAAAGATGTAACTCTGTGAGATGAATTAACAGAACACAAGCAGTTTCTCAGAAAGCTTCTTTCCAGTTTTGAACGGAAGATATTTCCTTTTTCACCGTAGCCCTCTATGGGCTTCCAAATATCCCTTTGCCAATTCCACAAGAACAGCCTTAGCGAAAGGCTTCTTGAAGGGAAACATGTAACTCTGTGAGTTGAATTAACAGAACACAGAGCAGTTTCTCAGAAAGCTTCTTCCCAGTTTTGAACGGAAGATATTTCCTTTTTCACCGTAGCCCTCTATGGGCTTCCAAATATCCCTTTGCCAAATCCACAAGAACAGCCTTAGCGAAAGGCTTCTTGAAGGGAAAGGTGTAACTCTGTGAGATGAATGAACAGAACACAGAGAAGTTTCTCAAAAAGCTTCTTTCCAGTTTTCAACGGAGGATATTTCCTTTTTCACCGTAGCCCTCTATGGGCTTCCAAATATCCCTTTGCCAATTCCACAAGAACAGCCTTAGCGAAAGGCTTCTTGAAGGGAAAGATGTAAGTCTGTGAGATGAATGAACAGAACACAGAGCAGTTTCTCAGAAATCTTCTTTCCACTTTTCAACGGAAGATATTTCCTTTTTCACCATAGCCCTCTATGGGCTTCCAAATATCCCTTTGACAATTCCACAAGAACAGCCTTAGCGAAAGGCTTCTTGAAGGGAGAGATATAACTCTGTGAGGTGAATGAAGAGAACACAGAGCAGTTTCTCAAAAAGCTTCTTTCCAGTTTTGAACGGAAGATATTTCCTTTTTCACCGTAGCCCTCTATGGGCTTCCAAATATCCCTTTGCCAATTCCACAAGAACAGCCTTGGCGAAAGGCTTCTTGAAGGTAAAGATGTAACTCTGTGAGATGAATTAACAGAACACAGAGCAGTTTCTCAGAAAGCTTCTTTCCAGTTTTGAACGAAAGATATTTCCTTTTTCACCGTAGCCCTCTATTGGCTTCCAAATATCGTTTTGCCAATTCCACAAGAACAGCCTTAGCGAAAGGCTTGTTGAAGGGAAAGATGTAACTCTGTGAGATGAATGAACAGAACACAGAGCAGTTTCTCAAAAAGTTTCTTTCCAGTTTTGAACGGAAGATATTTCCGTTTTCACCGTAGCCCTCTATGGCCTTCCAAATATCACTTTGCCAATTCCACAAGAACAGCCTTAGCGAAAGGCTTCTTGAAGGGAAAGATGTAACTCTGTGAGATGAATTAACAGAACACAGAGCAGTTTCTCAGAAAGCTTCTTTCCACTTTTGAACGGAAGATACTTCCTTTTTCACCATAGCCCTCTATGGGCTTCCAAATATCCCTCCGCTAATTCCACAAGAACAGCCGTAGCGAAAGGCTTCTTGAAGGGTAAGATGTATCTCTGTGAGATGAATGAACAGAACACAGAGCAGTTTCTCAGAAAGCTTCTGTCCAGTTTTGAACGGAAGATATTTCCTTTTTCACCCTAGGCCTCTATGGGCTTCCAAATATCCCTTTGCCAATTCCAGAACAGCCTTAGCGAAAGGCTTGTTGAAGGGAAAGATGTAACTCTGTGAGATGAATGAACAGAACACAGAGCAGTTTCTCAGAAAGCTTCTTTCCAGGCTTAGCTAAAGGCTTCTTGAAGGGAAAGATGTAACTCTGTGAGATGAATTCACAGAACACAGAGCAGTTTCTCAGAAAGCTTCTTTCCAGGTTTGAACGGAAGATATTTCCTTTTTCACCATAGCCCTCTATGGGCTTCCAAATATCCCTTTGCCAATTCCACAAGAACAGCCTTAGCGAAAGGCTTCTTGAAAGGAAAGATATAACTCTGTGAGATGAATTAACAGAACACAGAGCAGTTTCTCAGAAAGCTTCTTTCCAGTTTTGAACGGAAGATATTTCCTTTTCACCGTGGCCCTCTATGGGCTTCCAAATATCCCTTTGCCAATTCCACAAGAAAAGCCTTAGCGAAAGGCTTCTTGAAGGGAAAGATGTAACTCGGTGAGATGAATTAACAGAACACAGAGCAGTTTCTCAGAAAGCTTCTTTCCAGTTTTGAACGGAAGATATTTCCTTTTTCACCTTAGCCAACTATGGGCTTCCAAATATCACTTTGCCAATTCCACAAGAACAGCCTTAGCGAAAGGCTTGTTGAAGGGAAAGATGTAACTCGGTGAGATGAATTAACAGAACACAGAGCAGTTTCTCAGAGAGCTTCTTTCCAGTTTTGAACGGATGATATTTCCTTTTTCACCGTAGTCCTCTATGGCCTTCCAAATATCCCTTTACCAATTCCACAAGAACCACCTTAGGGAAAGGCTTCTTGAAGGGAAAGATGTAACTCTGTGAGATGAATTAACAGAACACAGAGCAGTTTCTCAAAAAGCTTCTTTCCAGTTTTGAACGGAAGATATTTCCTTTTTCACCATAGCCCTCTATGGGCTTCCAAATATCCCTTTGCCAATTCCACAAGAACAGCCTTAGCGAAAGGTTTCTTGAAGGGAAAGATGTAACTCTGTGAGATGAATTAACAGAACACAAAGCAGTTTCTCAGAAAGCTTCTTTCCACTTTTCAACGGAAGATATTTCCTTTTTCACCATAGCCCTCTATGGGCTTCCAAATATCCCTTTGCCAATTCCACAAGAACCGCCTTAGCGAAAGGCTTCTTGAAGGGAAAGATGTAACTCTGTGAGATGAATTAACAGAACACAGAGCAGTTTCTCAAAAAACTTCTTTCCAGTATTGACCGGAAGATATTTCCTTTTTCACCATAGCCCTCTATGGGCTTCCAAATATCCCTATGCCAATTCCACAAGAACAGCCTTAGCGAAAGGCTTCTTGAAGGGAAAGATGTAACACTGTGAGATGAATTAACAGAACACAGAGCAGTTTCTCAGAAAGCTTCTTTCCACTTTTCAACGGAAGATATTTTCTTTTTCACCATAGCCCTCTATGGGCTTCCAAATATCCCTCTGCCAATTCCACAAGAACAGCCTTAGCGAAAGGCTTCTTGAAGGGTAAGATGTAACTCTGTGAGATGAATTAAGAGAACACAGAGCAGTTTCTCAGAAAGCTTCTTTCCAGTTTTGAACGGAAGATACTTCCTTTTTCACCGTAGGCCTCTAAGGGCTTCCAAATATCCCTTTGCCAATTCCACCGGAACAGCCTTAGCGAAAGGCTTCTTGAAGGGAAAGATGTAACTCTGTGAGATGAATTAACAGAACACAGAGCACTTTCTCAGAAAGCTTCTTTCCAGTTTTGAACGGAAGATATTTCCTTTTTCACCATAGCCCTCTATGGGCTCCAAATATCCCTTTGCCATTTCCACAAGAACAGACTTAGTGAAAGGCTCTTGAAGGGAAAGATGTAACTCGGTGAGATGAATTAAGAGAACACAGAGCAGTTTCTCAGAAAGCTTCTATCCACTTTTGAACGGAAGATATTTCCTTTTTCACCATAGCCCTCTATGGGCTTCCAAATATCCCTTTGCCAATTCCACAAGAACAGCCTTAGCGAAAGGCTTCTTGAAGGGTAAGATGTAACTCTGTGAGATGAATTAAGAGAACACAGAGCAGTTTCTCAGAAAGCTTCTTTCCAGGTTTGAACGGAAGATATTTCCTTTTTCACCGTAGCCCTCTATGGGCTTCCAAATATCCCTTTGCCAATTCCACAAGAACAGCCTTAGCGAAAGGCTTCATGAAGGGAAACATGTAACTCTGTGAGTTGAATTAACAGAACACAGAGCAGTTTCTCAGAAAGCTTCTTCCCAGTTTTGAACGGAAGATATTTCCTTTTTCACCGTAGCCCTCTATGGGCTTCCAAATATCCCTTTGCCAATTCCACAAGAACAGCCTTAGCGAAAGGCTTCTTGAAGGGAAAGGTGTAACTCTGTGAGATGAATTAACAGAACACAGAGCAATTTCTCAGAAAGCTTCTTTCCAGTTTTGAACGGAAGATATTTCCTTTTTCACCGTAGCGCTCTATGGGCTTCCAAGTATCCCTTTGCCAATACCACAAGAACAGCCTTAGCGAAAGGCTTCTTGAAGGGAAAGATGTAACTCTGTGAGATGAATTAACAGAACACAGAGCAGTTTCTCAGAAAGCTTCTTTTCAGTTTTGACCGGAATATATTTCCATTTTCACCATAGCCCTCTATGGGCTTCCAAATATCCCTTTGCCAATTCCACAAGAACAGCCTTAGCGAAAGGCTTCTTGAAGGGAAAGATGTAACTCGGTGAGATGAATTAACAGAATACAGAGCAGTTTCTCAGAAAGCTTCTTTCCAGTTTTGAACGGAAGATATTTCCTTTTTCAGCATAGGCGTCTATGGGCTTCCAAATATCCCTTTGCCAATTCCACAAGAACAGCCTTAGCAAAAGGCTTCTTGAAGGGAAAGATGTAACTCTGTGAGATGAATTAACAGAACACAGAGCAGTTTCTCAGAAAGCTTCTTTCCAGTTTTGAACGGAAGATATTTCCTTTTTCACCATTGCCTTCTATGGGCTTCCAAATATCACTTTGCCAATTCCACAAGAACAGCCTCAGTGAAAGGCTTCTTGTAGGGAAAGATGTAACTCGGTGAGATGAATTAACAGAACACAGAGCAGTTTCTCAGAAAGCTTCTTTCCACTTATGAACGGAAGATTCTTCCTTTTTCACCATAGCCCTCTATGGGCTTCCAAATATCCCTTTGCCAATTCCACAAGAACAGCCTTAGCGAAAGGCTTCTTGAAGGGAAAGATGTAACTATGTGAGATGAATTAACAGAACACAGAGCAGTTTCTCAGAAAGCTTCTTTCCACTTATGAACGGAAGATATTTCCTTTTTCACCATAGCCCTCTATGGGCTTCCAAATATCCCTTTGCCAATTCCACAAGAACAGCCTTAGCGAAAGGCTTCTTGAAGGGAAAGGTGTAACTCTGTGAGATGAATTAACACAACACAGAGCAGTTTCTCAGAAAGCTTCTTTCCAGTTTTGAACGGAAGATATTTCCTTTTTCACCATAGCCCTCTATGGGCTTCCAGATATCACTTTGCCAATTCCACAAGAACAGCCTTAGCGATAGGCTTCTTGAAGGGAAAGATGTAACTCTGTGAGATGAATTAACAGAACACAGAGCAGTTTCTCAAAAAGCTTCTTTCCAGTTTTGAACGGAAGATATTTCCTTTTTCACCATAGCCCTCTATGGGCTTCCAAATATCCCTTTGCCAATTCCACAGGAAGAGCCTTAGCGAAAGGCTTCTTGAAGGGAAAGATGTAACTCTGTGAGATGAATTAACAGAACACAGAGCAGTTTCTCAGAAAGCTTCTTTCCACTTTTCAACGGAAGATATTTCCTTTTTCACCATAGCCCTCTATGGGCTTCCAAATATCCCTCTGCCAATTCCACAAGAACAGCCTTAGCGAAAGGCTTCTTGAAGGTTAAGATGTAACTCTGTGAGATTAATTTAGAGAACACAGAGCAGTTTCTCAGAAAGCTTCTTTCCAGTTTTGAACGGAAGATATTTCCTTTTCACCATAGCGCTCTATGGTCTTCCAAATATCCGTTTGCCAATTCCACAAGAACAGCCTTAGCGAAAGGCTTCTTGAAGGGAAAGATGTATCTCTGTGAGATGAGTTAACAGAACACAGAGCAGTTTCTCAGAAAGCTTCTTTCCAGTTTTGAACGGAAGATATTTCCTTTTTCACCATAGCCCTCTATGGGCTTCCAAATATCCCTTTGCCAATTCCACAAAAACCGCCTTAGCGAAAGGCTTCTTGATGGGAAAGATGTAACTCTGTGAGATGAATTAACACAACACAGAGCAGTTTCTCAGAAAGCTTCTTTCCACTTTTCAACGGAAGATATTTCCTTTTTCACCATAGCCCTCTATGGGCTTCCAAATATCCCTCTGCCAATTCCACAAGAATAGCCTTAGCGAAAGGCTTCTTGAAGGGTAAGATGTAACTCTGTGAGATTAATAAAGAGAACACAGAGCAGTTTCTCAGAAAGCTTCTTTCCAGTTTTGAACGGAAGTTATTTCCTTTTTCACCATAGCCCTCTATGGGCTTCCAAATATCCCTTTGCCAATTCCACAAGAACAGCCGTAGCGAATGGCTTCTTGAAGGGAAAGATGTAACTCTGTGAGATGAATTAAGAGAACACAGAGCAGTTTCTCAGAAAGCTTCTTTCCAGTTTTGAACGGAAGATATTTCCTTTTTCACCATAGCCCTCTATGGGCTTCCAAATATCCCTTTGCCAATTCCACAAAAACCGCCTTAGCCAGAGGCTTCTTGATGTTAAAGATGTAACTCTCTGAGATGAATTAACACAACACAGAGCAGTTTCTCAGAAAGCTTCTTTCCAGATTTGAACGGAAGATATTTCCTTTTTCACCATAGCCCTCTATGGGCTTCCAAATATCCCTTTGCCAATTCCTCATGAATAGCCTTAGCGAAAGGCTTTTTGAAGGGAAAGATGTAACTCTATGAGATGAATTAACACAACACAGAGCAGTTTCTCAGAAAGCTTCTTTCCAGTTTTGAACGGAAGATATTTCCTTTTCACCGTGGCCCTCTATGGGCTTCCAAATATCCCTTTGCCAATTCCACAAGAAAAGCCTTAGCGAAAGGCTTCTTGAAGGGAAAGATGTAACTCTGTGAGATGAATTAACAGAACACAGAGCAGTTTCTCAGAAAGCTTCTTTCCAGTTTTGAACGGAAGATATTTCCTTTTTCACCTTAGCCATCTGTGGGCTTCCAAATATCACTTTGCCAATTCCACAAGAACAGCCTTAGCGAAAGGCTTGTTGAAGGGAAAGATGTAACTCGGTGAGATGAATTAACAGAACACAGAGCAGTTTCTCAGAGAGCTTCTTTCCAGTTTTGAACGGATGATATTTCCTTTTTCACCGTAGTCCTCTATGGCCTTCCAAATATCCCTTTGCCAATTCCACAAGAACCACCTTAAGGAAAGGCTTCTTGAAGGGAAAGATGTAACTCTGTGAGATGAATTAACAGAACACAGAGCAGTTTCTCAAAAAGCTTCTTTCCAGTTTTGAACGGAAGATATTTCCTTTTTCACCATAGCCCTCTATGGGCTTCCAAATATTCCTTTGCCAATTCCACAAGAACAGCCTTAGCGAAAGGTTTCTTGAAGGGAAAGATGTAACTCTGTGAGATGAATTAACACAACACAAAGCAGTTTCTCAGAAATCTTCTTTCCACTTTTCAACGGAAGATATGTCCTTTTTCACCTTAGCCATCTGTGGGCTTCCAAATATCCCTTTGCCAATTCCACAAGAACAGCCTTAGCGAAAGGCTTCTTGAAGGGAAAGATGTAACTCTGTGAGATGAATTAACAGAACACAGAGCAGTTTCTCAAAAAACTTCTTTCCAGTTTTGACCGGAAGATATTTCCTTTTTCACCATAGCCCTCTATGGGCTTCCAAATATCCCTTTGCCATTTCCACAAGAACAGCCTTAGCGAAAGGCTTCTTGAAGGGAAAGATGTAACACTGTGAGATGAATTAACAGAACACAGAGCAGTTTCTCAAAAAACTTCTTTCCAGTTTTGAACGGAAGATATTTCCTTTTAGACCATAGCCCTCTATGGGCTCCAAATATCCCTTTGCCATTTCCACAAGAACAGCCTTAGTGAAAGGCTTCTTGAAGGGAAAGATGTAACTCGGTGAGATGAATTAAGAGAACACAGAGCAATTTCTCAGAAAGCTTCTTTCCACTTTTGAACGGAAGATATTTCCTTTTTCACCATAGCCCTCTATGGGCTTCCAAATATCCCTTTGCCAATTACACAAGAACAGCCTTAGCGAAAGGCTTCTTGAAGGGTAAGATGTAACTCTGTGAGATGAATTAAGAGAACACAGAGCAGTTTCTCAGAAAGCTTCTTTCCAGGTTTGAACGGAAGATATTTCCTTTTTCACCGTAGCCCTCTATTGGCTTCCAAATATCCCTTTGCCAATTCCACAAGAACCGCCTTAGCGAAAGGCTTCTTGAAGGGAAAGATGTAACTCTGTGAGATGAATTAACAGAACACAGAGCAGTTTCTCAGAAAGATTCTTTCCAATTTTGAACGGAAGATATATCCTTTTTCACCGTAGCCCAATATGGGCTTCCAAATATCGTTTTGCCCATTCCACAAGAACACCCTTAGCGAAAGGCTTCTTGAAGGGAAAGATGTAACTCTGTGAGATGAATTAACAGAACACAGAGCAGTTTCTCAGAAAGCTTCTTTCCAGTTTTGAACGGAAGATATTTCCTTTTCACCGTGGCCCTCTATGGGCTTCCAAATATCCCTTTGCCAATTCCACAAGAAAAGCCTTAGCGAAAGGCTTCTTGAAGGGAAAGATGTAACTCTGTGAGATGAATTAACAGAACACAGAGCAGTTTCTCAGAAAGCTTCTTTCCAGTTTTGAACGGAAGATATTTCCTTTTTCACCTTAGCCAACTATGGGCTTCCAAATATCACTTTGCCAATTCCACAAGAACAGCCTTAGCGAAAGGCTTGTTGAAGGGAAAGATGTAACTCGGTGAGATGAATTAACAGAACACAGAGCAGTTTCTCAGAGAGCTTCTTTCCAGTTTTGAACGGATGATATTTCCTTTTTCACCGTAGTCCTCTATGGCCTTCCAAATATCCCTTTACCAATTCCACAAGAACCACCTTAGGGAAAGGCTTCTTGAAGGGAAAGATGTAACTCTGTGAGATGAATTAACAGAACACAGATCAGTTTATCAGAAAGCTTCTTTCCAGTTTTGCACGCAATATATTTCCTTTTTCACTATAGCCCTCTATGGGCTTCCAAATATCCCTTTGCCAATTCCACAAGAACAGACTTAGCGAAAGGCTTCTTGAAGGGAAAGATGTAACTCTGTGAGATGAATTAACAGAACACAGAGCAGCTTCTCAGAAAGCTTCTTTCCGGTTTTCAACGTAAGATATTTCCTTTTTCACCATAGGCCTCTATGGGCTTCCAAATATCCCTTTGCCAATTCCACAAGAACAGCCTTAGCGAAAGGCTTTTTGAAGGGAAGGAAGTAACTCTGTGAGGTGAATGAACAGAACACAGAGCAGTTTCTCAGAAAGCTTCTTTCCAGTTTGGAACGGAAATATTTCCTTTTTCACCGTAGCCCTCTATGGGCTTCCAAATATCGTTTTGCCAATTCCACAAGAACAGCCTTAGCGAAAGGCTTCTTGAAGGGAAAGATGTAACTCTGTGAGATGAATTAAAAGAACACAGGGCAGTTTCGCAGAAAGCTTCTTTCCAGTTTTGAACGGAAGTTATTTCCTTTTTCACCATAGCCCTCTAAGGGCTTCCAAATATCCCTTTGCCAATTCCACAAGAACAGCCTTAGCGAAAGGCTTCTTGAAGGGAAAGATGTAACTCTGTGAGATGAATTAACAGAACACAGAGCAGTTTCTCCGAAAGCTTCTTTCCACTTTTGAACGGAAGATATTTCCTTTTTCACCATAGGCCTCTATGGGCTTCCAAATATCCCTTTGCCAATTCCACAAGAACAGCCTTAGCGAAAGGCTTCTTGAAGGGAAAGATGTAACTCTGTGAGATAAATTAACAGAACACAGAGCAGTTTCTCAGAAAGCTTCTTTCCAGTTTTGCACGGAAGATATTTCCTTTTTCACCATAGCCCTCTATGGGCTTCCAAATATCCCTTTGCCAATTCCACAAGAACAGCCTTATCGAAAGGCTTCTTGAAGGGAAAGATGTAACTCTGTGAGATGAATTAACAGAACACAGAGGAGTTTCTCAGAAAGCTTCTTTCCAGTTTTGAACGGAAGATATTTCCTTTTTCAACATAGCCCTCTATGGGCTTCCAAATATCCCTTTGCCAATTCCACAAGAACAGCCTTAGCGAAAGGCTTCTTGAAGGGAAAGATGTAACTCTGTGAGTTGAATTAACAGAACACAGAGCAGTTTCTCCGAAAGCTTCTTTCCAGTTTTGAACGGAAGATATTTCCTTTTTCACCGTAGCCCTCTATTGGCCTCCAAATATCCCTTTGCCAATTCCACAAGAACAGCTTTAGCGAAAGGCTTCCTTAAGGGAAAGATGTAACTCTGTGACATGAATTAAAGGAACACAGAGCAGTTTCTCAGAAAGCTTCTTTCCAGTTTTGAACGGATGTTATTTCCTTTTTCACCATAGCCCTCTATGGGCTTCCAAATATCCCTTTGCCAATTCCACAAGAACAGCCTTAGCGAAAGGCTTCTTGAAGGGAAAGATGTAACTCTGTGAGATGAATTAACAGAACACAGAGCAGTTTCTCAGAAAGCTTCTTTCCAGTTTTGAACGGAAGATATTTCCTTTTTCACCGTAGCCCTCTATGGGCTTCCAAATATCGTTTTGCCAATTCCACAAGAACAGCCTTAGCGAAAGGCTCCTGAAGGGAAAGATGTAATTCTGTGACATGAATTAAAGGAACACAGAGCAGTTTCTCAGAAAGCTTCTTTCCAGTTTTGCACGGAATATATTTCCTGTTTCACCATAGCCCTCTATGGGCTTCCAAATATCCCTTTGCCAATTCCACAAGAACAGCCTTAGCGAAAGGCTTCTTGAAGGGAAAGATGTAACTCTGTGAGAAGAATTAACAGAACACAGAGCAGCTTCTCAGAAAGCTTCTTTCCAGTTTTCAACGTAAGATATTTCCTTTTTCACCCTAGGCCTCTATGGGCTTCCAAATATCCCTTTGCCAATTCCACAAGAACAGCCTTAGCGAAAGGCTTTTGAAGGGAAAGAAGTAGCTCTGTGAGGTGAATGAACAGAACACAGAGCAGTTTCTCAGAAAGCTTCTTTCCAGTTTGGAACGGAAGATATTTCCTTTTTCACCGTAGCCCTCTATGGGCTTCCAAATATCCCTTTTCCAATTCCACAAGAACAGCCTTAGCGAAAGGCTTCTCGAAGGGAAAGGTGTAACTCTGTGAGATGAATTAACAGAACACAGAAGAGTTTCTCAGAAAGCTTCTTTCCAGTTTTGAACGGAAGATATTTCCTTTTTCACCATAGCCCTCAATGGGCTTCCAAATATCCCTTTGCCAATTCCACAAGAACAGCCTTAGCGAAAGGCTTCTTGAAGGGAAAGATGTAACTCTGTGAGATGAATTAACAGAACACAGAGCAGTTTCTCCGAAAGCTTCTTTCCAGTTTTGAACGGAAGTTATTTCCTTTTTCACCGTAGCCCTCTATGGGCTTCCAAATATCGTTTTGCCAATTCCACAAGAACAGCCTTAGCGAAAGGCTTCCTGAAGGGAAAGATGTAACTCTGTGACATGAATTAAAGGAACACAGAGCAGTTTCTCAGAAAGCTTCTTTCCAGTTTTGAACGGATGTTATTTCCTTTTTCACCATAGCCCTCTATGGGCTTCCAAATATCCCTTTGCCAATTCCACAAGAACAGCCTTAGCGAAAGGCTTCTTGAAGGGAGAGATGTAACTCTGTGAGATGAATTAACAGAACACAGAGCAGTTTCTCCGAAAGCCTCTTTCCAGTTTTGAACGGAAGGTATTTCCTTTTTCACCGTAGCCCCCTATGGGCTTCCAAATATCGTTTTGCCAATTCCACAAGAACAGCCTTAGCGAAAGGCTTCTTGAAGGGAAACATGTAACTCTGTGAGATGAATTAAAAGAACACAGAGCAGTTTCTCAGAAAGCTTCTTCCCAGTTTTGAACGGATGTTATTTCCTTTTTCACCATAGCCCTCTATGGGCTTCCAAATATCCCTTTTCCAATTCCACAAGAACAGCCTTAGCGAAAGGCTTCTCGAAGAGAAAGATGTAACTCTGTGAGATGAATTAACAGAACACAGAAGAGTTTCTCAGAAAGCTTCTTTCCAGTTTTGAACGGAAGATATTTCCTTTTTCACCATAGCCCTCAATGGGCTTCCAAATATCCCTTTGCCAATTCCACAAGAGCATCCTTAGCGAAAGGCTTCTTGAAGGGAAAGATGTAACTCTGTGAGATGAATTAACAGAACACAGAGCAGTTTCTCCGAAAGCCTCTTTCCAGTTTTGAACGTAAGTTATTTCCTTTTTCACCGTAGCCCTCTATGGGCTTCCAAATATCGTTTTGCCAATTCCACAAGAACAGCCTTAGCGAAAGGCTTCCTGAAGGGAAAGATGTAACTCTGTGACATGAATTAAAGGAACACAGAGCGGTTTCTCAGAAAGCTTCTTTCCAGTTTTGAAAGGATGTTATTTCCTTTTTCACCATAGCCCTCTATGGGCTTCCAAATATCCCTTTGCCAATTCCACAAGAACAGCCTTAGCGAAAGGCTTCTTGAAGGGAAAGATGTACCTCTGTGAGATGAATTAACAGAACACAGAGCAGTTTCTCAGAAATCTTCTTTCCAGTTTTGAACGGAAGATATTTCCTTTTTCACCATAGGCCTCTATGGGCTTCCAAATATCCCTTTGCCAATTCCACAAGAACAGCCTTAACTAAAGGCTTCTCGAAGGGAAAGATGTAACTCTGTGAGATAAATTAACAGAACACAGATCAGTTTATCAGAAAGCTTCTTTCCAGTTTTGCACGGAATATATTTCCTTTTTCACCATAGCCCTCTATGGGCTTCCAAATATCCCTTTGCCAATTCCACAAGAACAGCCTTAACGAAAGGCTTCTCGAAGGGAAAGATGTAACTCTGTGAGATAAATTAAGAGAACACAGATCAGTTTATCAGAAAGCTTCTTTCCAGTTTTGCACGGAATATATTTCCTTTTTCACCATAGCCCTCTATGGGCTTCCAAATATCCCTTTGCCAATTCCACAAGAACAGCCTTAGCGAAAGGCTTCTTGAAGGGAAAGATGTATCTCTGTGAGATGAATTAACAGAACACAGAGCAGCTTCTCAGAAAGCTTCTTTCCAGTTTTCAACGTAAGGTATTTCCTTTTTCACCATAGGCCTCTATGGGCTTCCAAATATCCCTTTGCCAATTCCACAAGAACAGCCTTAGCGAAAGACTTGTTGAAGGGAAAGAAGTAACTCTGTGAGGTGAATGAACAGAACACAGAGCAGTTTCTCAGAAAGCTTCTTTCCAGTTTTGAACGGAAGATATTTCCTTTTTCACCATAGGCCTCTATGGGCTTCCAAATATCCCTTTGCCAATTCCACAAGAACAGCCTTAACTAAAGGCTTCTCGAAGGAAAAGATGTAACTTTGTGAGATAAATTAACAGAACACAGATCAGTTTATCAGAAAGCTTCTTTCCAGTTTTGCACGGAATATATTTCCTTTTTCACCCTAGCCCTCTATGGGCTTCCAAATATCCCTTTGCCAATTCCACAAGAACAGCCTTAGCGAAAGGCTTGTTGAAGGGAAAGAAGTAACTCTGTGAGGTGAATAAACAGAACACAGAGCAGTTTCTCAGAAGGCTTCTTTCCAGTTTGGAACGGAAGATATTTCCTTTTTCACCGTAGCCCTCTAAGGGCTTCCAAATATCGTTTTGCCAATTCCACAAGAACAGCCTTAGCGAAAGGCTTCTTGAAGGGAAAGATGTAACTCTGTGAGATGAATTAAAAGAGCACAGAGCAGTTTCTCCGAAAGCTTCTTTCCAGTTTTGAACGGAAGGTATTTCCTTTTTCACCGTAGCCCCCTATGGGCTTCCAAATATCGTTTTGCCAATTCCACAAGAACAGCCTTAGCGAAAGGCTTCTTGAAGGGAAACATGTAACTCTGTGAGATGAATTAAAAGAACACAGAGCAGTTTCTCAGAAAGCTTCTTCCCAGTTTTGAACGGATGTTATTTCCTTTTTCACCATAGCCCTCTATGGGCTTCCAAATATCCCTTTTCCAATTCCACAAGAACAGCCTTAGCGAAAGGCTTCTCGAAGAGAAAGATGTAACTCTGTGAGATGAATTAACAGAACACAGAAGAGTTTCTCAGAAAGCTTCTTTCCAGTTTTGAACGGAAGATATTTCCTTTTTCACCATAGCCCTCAATGGGCTTCCAAATATCCCTTTGCCAATTCCACAAGAGCATCCTTAGCGAAAGGCTTCTTGAAGGGAAAGATGTAACTCTGTGAGATGAATTAACAGAACACAGAGCAGTTTCTCCGAAAGCCTCTTTCCAGTTTTGAACGTAAGTTATTTCCTTTTTCACCGTAGCCCTCTATGGGCTTCCAAATATCACTTTGCCAAATCCACAAGAACAGCCTTAGCGAAAGGCTTCTTGAAGGGAAAGATGTAATTCTGTGAGATGAATTAACAGAACACAGAGCAGTTTCTCCGAAAGCTTCTTTCCAGTTTTGAACGGAAGATATTTCCTTTTTCACCATAGGCCTCTATGGGCTTCCAAATATCCCTTTGCCAATTCCACAAGAACAGCCTTAGCGAAAGGCTTCTTGAAGGGAAAGATGTAACTCTCTGAGATGAATGAACAGAACACAGAGCAGTTTCTCAGAAAGCTTCTTTCCAGGCTTAGCTAAAGGCTTCTTGAAGGGAAAGATGTAACTCTGTGAGATGAATTCACAGAACACAGAGCAGTTTCTCAGAAAGCTTCCTTCCAGGTTTGAACGGAAGATATTTCCTTTTTCACCATAGCCCTCTATGGGCTTCCAAATATCCCTTTGCCAATTCCACAAGAACAGCCTTAGCGAAAAGCTTCTTGAAGGGAAAGATATAACTCTGTGAGATGAATTAACAGAACACAGAGCAGTTTCTCAGAAAGCTTCTTTCCAGTTTTGAACGGAAGATATTTCCTTTTTCACCATAGCCCTCTATGGGCTTCCAAATATCACTTTGCAATTCCACAAGAACAGCCTTAGCGAAAGGCTTCTTGAAGGGAAAGATGTAACTCTGCGAGATGAATTAACAGAACACAGAGAAGTTTCTCAGAAAGCTTCTTTCCAGTTTTGAACGGAAGTTATTTCCTTTTTCACCGTAGCCTTCTATGGGCTTCCAAATATCCCTTTGCCAATTCCACAAGAACAGCCTTAGCGAAAGGCTTCTTGAAGGGAAAGATGTAACTCTGTGAGATGAATTAACAGAACACAGAGAAGTTTCTCAAAAAGCTTCTTTCCAGTTTTGAACGGAAGATATTTCCTTTTTCACCATAGCCCTATATGGGCTTCCAAATATATCTTTGCCAATTCCACAAGAACAGCCTTAGCGAAAGGCTTCTTGAAGGGAAAGATGTAACTCGGTGAGATGAATTAACAGAACACAGAGCAGTTTCTCATAAAGCTTCTTTCCAGTTTTGAACGGAAGATATTTCCTTTTTCACCATAGGCCTCTATGGGCTTCCAAATATCCCTATGCCAATTTCACAAGAACAGCCTTAGCAAAAGGCTTCTTGAAGGGAAAGATGTAACTCTGTGAGATGAATTAACAGAACACAGAGCAGTTTCTCAGAAAGCTTCTTTCCAGTTTTGAACGGAAGATATATCCTTTTTCACCGTAGCCCAATATGGGCTTCCAAATATCGTTTTGCCCATTCCACAAGAACACCCTTAGCGAAAGGCTTCTTGAAGGGAAAGATGTAACTCTGTGAGATGAATTAACAGAACACAGAGCAGTTTCTCAGAATGCTTCTTTCCAGTTTTGAACGGAAGATATTTCCTTTTTCACCGTAGTCCTCTATGGGCTTCCAAGTACCCCTTTGCCAATTCCACAAGAACAGCCTTAGCGAAAGGTTTCTTGAAGGGAAAGATGTAACTCTGTGAGATGAATTAACAGAACACAGAGCAGTTTCTCAGAAAGCTTCTTTCCAGTTTTGAACGGAGGATATTTCCTATTTCACCATAGCCCTCTATGGGCTTCCAGATATCACTTGGCCAATTCCACAAGAACAGCCTTAGCGAAAGGCTTCTTGAAGGGAAACATGTAACTCTGTGAGATGAATTAACAGAACACAGAGCAGTTTCTCAGAAAGCTTCTTTCCAGTTTTGAACGGAAGATATTTCCTTTTTCACCGTAGCCCTCTATGGGCTTCCAAATATCCCTTTGACAATTCCACAAGAACAGCCTTAACGAAAGGCTTCTTGAAGGGAAAGATGTAACTCTGTGAGATGAATTAACAGAACACAAGCAGTTTCTCAGAAAGCTTCTTTCCAGTTTTGAACGGAAGATATTTCCTTTTTCACCGTAGCCCTCTATGGGCTTCCAAATATCCCTTTGCCAATTCCACAAGAACAGCCTTAGCGAAAGGCTTCTTGAAGGGAAACATGTAACTCTGTGAGTTGAATTAACAGAACACAGAGCAGTTTCTCAGAAAGCTTCTTCCCAGTTTTGAACGGAAGATATTTCCTTTTTCACCGTAGCCCTCTATGGGCTTCCAAATATCCCTTTGCCAAATCCACAAGAACAGCCTTAGCGAAAGGCTTCTTGAAGGGAAAGGTGTAACTCTGTGAGATGAATGAACAGAACACAGAGAAGTTTCTCAAAAAGCTTCTTTCCAGTTTTCAACGGAGGATATTTCCTTTTTCACCGTAGCCCTCTATGGGCTTCCAAATATCACTTTGCCAATTCCACAAGAACAGCCTTAGCGAAAGGCTTCTTGAAGGGAAAGATATAACTCTGTGAGATGAATTAACAGAACACAGAGCAGTTTCTCAGAAAGCTTCTTTTCAGTTTTGAACGGAATATATTTCCATTTTCACCATAGCCCTCTATGGGCTTCCAAATATCCCTTTGCCAATTCCACAAGAACAGCCTTAGCGAAAGGCTTCTTGAAGGGAAAGATGTAACTCGGTGAGATGAATTAACAGAATACAGAGCAGTCTCTCAGAAAGCTTCTTTCCAGTTTTGAACGGAAGATATTTCCTTTTTCACCATAGCCCTCTATGGGCTTCTAGATATCACTTTGCCAATTCCACAAGAACAGCCTTAGCGATAGGCTTCTTGAAGGGAAAGATGTAACTCTGTGAGATAAGTTAACAGAACACAGAGCAGTTTCTCCAAAAGCTTCTTTCCAGTTTTGAACGGAAGATATTTCCTTTTTCACCATAGCCCTCTATGGGCTTCCAAATATCCCTTTGCCAATTCCACAAGAACAGCCTTAGCGAAAGGCTTCTTGAAGGGAAAGATGTAAGTCTGTGAGATGAATGAACAGAACACAGAGCAGTTTCTCAGAAATCTTCTTTCCACTTTTCAACGGAAGATATTTCCTTTTTCACCATAGCCCTCTATGGGCTTCCAAATATCCCTTTGACAATTCCACAAGAACAGCCTTAGCGAAAGGCTTCTTGAAGGGAGAGATATAACTCTGTGAGGTGAATGAAGAGAACACAGAGCAGTTTCTCAAAAAGCTTCTTTCCAGTTTTGAACGGAAGATATTTCCTTTTTCACCGTAGCCCTCTATGGGCTTCCAAATATCCCTTTGCCAATTCCACAAGAACAGCCTTGGCGAAAGGCTTCTTGAAGGTAAAGATGTAACTCTGTGAGATGAATTAACAGAACACAGAGCAGTTTCTCAGAAAGCTTCTTTCCAGTTTTGAACGAAAGATATTTCCTTTTTCACCGTAGCCCTCTATTGGCTTCCAAATATCGTTTTGCCAATTCCACAAGAACAGCCTTAGCGAAAGGCTTGTTGAAGGGAAAGATGTAACTCTGTGAGATGAATGAACAGAACACAGAGCAGTTTCTCAAAAAGTTTCTTTCCAGTTTTGAACGGAAGATATTTCCGTTTTCACCGTAGCCCTCTATGGCCTTCCAAATATCACTTTGCCAATTCCACAAGAACAGCCTTAGCGAAAGGCTTCTTGAAGGGAAAGATGTAACTCTGTGAGATGAATTAACAGAACACAGAGCAGTTTCTCAGAAAGCTTCTTTCCACTTTTGAACGGAAGATACTTCCTTTTTCACCATAGCCCTCTATGGGCTTCCAAATATCCCTCCGCTAATTCCACAAGAACAGCCGTAGCGAAAGGCTTCTTGAAGGGTAAGATGTATCTCTGTGAGATGAATGAACAGAACACAGAGCAGTTTCTCAGAAAGCTTCTGTCCAGTTTTGAACGGAAGATATTTCCTTTTTCACCCTAGGCCTCTATGGGCTTCCAAATATCCCTTTGCCAATTCCAGAACAGCCTTAGCGAAAGGCTTGTTGAAGGGAAAGATGTAACTCTGTGAGATGAATGAACAGAACACAGAGCAGTTTCTCAGAAAGCTTCTTTCCAGGCTTAGCTAAAGGCTTCTTGAAGGGAAAGATGTAACTCTGTGAGATGAATTCACAGAACACAGAGCAGTTTCTCAGAAAGCTTCTTTCCAGGTTTGAACGGAAGATATTTCCTTTTTCACCATAGCCCTCTATGGGCTTCCAAATATCCCTTTGCCAATTCCACAAGAACAGCCTTAGCGAAAGGCTTCTTGAAAGGAAAGATATAACTCTGTGAGATGAATTAACAGAACACAGAGCAGTTTCTCAGAAAGCTTCTTTCCAGTTTTGAACGGAAGATATTTCCTTTTTCACCATAGCCCTCTATGGGCTTCCAAATATCACTTTGCAATTCCACAAGAACAGCCTTAGCGAAAGGCTTCTTGAAGGGAAAGATGTAACTCTGCGAGATGAATTAACACAACACAGAGAAGTTTCTCAGAAAGCTTCTTTCCAGTTTTGAACGGAAGATATTTCCTTTTTCACCATAGGCCTCTATGGCCTTCCAAATATCCCTATGCCAATTCCACAAGAACAGCCTTAGCAAAAGGCTTCTTGAAGGGAAAGATGTAACTCTGTGAGATGAATTAACAGAACACAGAGCAGTTTCTCAGAAAGATTCTTTCCAGTTTTCAACGGAAGATATATCCTTTTTCACCGTAGCCCAATATGGGCTTCCAAATATCGTTTTGCCCATTCCACAAGAACACCCTTAGCGAAAGGCTTCTTGAAGGGAAAGATGTAACTCTGTGAGATGAATTAACAGAACACAGAGCAGTTTCTCAGAAAGCTTCTTTCCAGTTTTGAACGGAAGATATTTCCTTTTCACCGTGGCCCTCTATGGGCTTCCAAATATCCCTTTGCCAATTCCACAAGAAAAGCCTTAGCGAAAGGCTTCTTGAAGGGAAAGATGTAACTCGGTGAGATGAATTAACAGAACACAGAGCAGTTTCTCAGAAAGCTTCTTTCCAGTTTTGAACGGAAGATATTTCCTTTTTCACCTTAGCCAACTATGGGCTTCCAAATATCACTTTGCCAATTCCACAAGAACAGCCTTAGCGAAAGGCTTGTTGAAGGGAAAGATGTAACTCGGTGAGATGAATTAACAGAACACAGAGCAGTTTCTCAGAGAGCTTCTTTCCAGTTTTGAACGGATGATATTTCCTTTTTCACCGTAGTCCTCTATGGCCTTCCAAATATCCCTTTACCAATTCCACAAGAACCACCTTAGGGAAAGGCTTCTTGAAGGGAAAGATGTAACTCTGTGAGATGAATTAACAGAACACAGAGCAGTTTCTCAAAAAGCTTCTTTCCAGTTTTGAACGGAAGATATTTCCTTTTTCACCATAGCCCTCTATGGGCTTCCAAATATCCCTTTGCCAATTCCACAAGAACAGCCTTAGCGAAAGGTTTCTTGAAGGGAAAGATGTAACTCTGTGAGATGAATTAACAGAACACAAAGCAGTTTCTCAGAAAGCTTCTTTCCACTTTTCAACGGAAGATATTTCCTTTTTCACCATAGCCCTCTATGGGCTTCCAAATATCCCTTTGCCAATTCCACAAGAACCGCCTTAGCGAAAGGCTTCTTGAAGGGAAAGATGTAACTCTGTGAGATGAATTAACAGAACACAGAGCAGTTTCTCAAAAAACTTCTTTCCAGTATTGACCGGAAGATATTTCCTTTTTCACCATAGCCCTCTATGGGCTTCCAAATATCCCTATGCCAATTCCACAAGAACAGCCTTAGCGAAAGGCTTCTTGAAGGGAAAGATGTAACACTGTGAGATGAATTAACAGAACACAGAGCAGTTTCTCAGAAAGCTTCTTTCCACTTTTCAACGGAAGATATTTTCTTTTTCACCATAGCCCTCTATGGGCTTCCAAATATCCCTCTGCCAATTCCACAAGAACAGCCTTAGCGAAAGGCTTCTTGAAGGGTAAGATGTAACTCTGTGAGATGAATTAAGAGAACACAGAGCAGTTTCTCAGAAAGCTTCTTTCCAGTTTTGAACGGAAGATACTTCCTTTTTCACCGTAGGCCTCTAAGGGCTTCCAAATATCCCTTTGCCAATTCCACCGGAACAGCCTTAGCGAAAGGCTTCTTGAAGGGAAAGATGTAACTCTGTGAGATGAATTAACAGAACACAGAGCACTTTCTCAGAAAGCTTCTTTCCAGTTTTGAACGGAAGATATTTCCTTTTTCACCATAGCCCTCTATGGGCTCCAAATATCCCTTTGCCATTTCCACAAGAACAGACTTAGTGAAAGGCTTCTTGAAGGGAAAGATGTAACTCGGTGAGATGAATTAAGAGAACACAGAGCAGTTTCTCAGAAAGCTTCTATCCACTTTTGAACGGAAGATATTTCCTTTTTCACCATAGCCCTCTATGGGCTTCCAAATATCCCTTTGCCAATTCCACAAGAACAGCCTTAGCGAAAGGCTTCTTGAAGGGTAAGATGTAACTCTGTGAGATGAATTAAGAGAACACAGAGCAGTTTCTCAGAAAGCTTCTTTCCAGGTTTGAACGGAAGATATTTCCTTTTTCACCGTAGCCCTCTATGGGCTTCCAAATATCCCTTTGCCAATTCCACAAGAACAGCCTTAGCGAAAGGCTTCATGAAGGGAAACATGTAACTCTGTGAGTTGAATTAACAGAACACAGAGCAGTTTCTCAGAAAGCTTCTTCCCAGTTTTGAACGGAAGATATTTCCTTTTTCACCGTAGCCCTCTATGGGCTTCCAAATATCCCTTTGCCAATTCCACAAGAACAGCCTTAGCGAAAGGCTTCTTGAAGGGAAAGGTGTAACTCTGTGAGATGAATTAACAGAACACAGAGCAATTTCTCAGAAAGCTTCTTTCCAGTTTTGAACGGAAGATATTTCCTTTTTCACCGTAGCGCTCTATGGGCTTCCAAGTATCCCTTTGCCAATACCACAAGAACAGCCTTAGCGAAAGGCTTCTTGAAGGGAAAGATGTAACTCTGTGAGATGAATTAACAGAACACAGAGCAGTTTCTCAGAAAGCTTCTTTTCAGTTTTGACCGGAATATATTTCCATTTTCACCATAGCCCTCTATGGGCTTCCAAATATCCCTTTGCCAATTCCACAAGAACAGCCTTAGCGAAAGGCTTCTTGAAGGGAAAGATGTAACTCGGTGAGATGAATTAACAGAATACAGAGCAGTTTCTCAGAAAGCTTCTTTCCAGTTTTGAACGGAAGATATTTCCTTTTTCAGCATAGGCGTCTATGGGCTTCCAAATATCCCTTTGCCAATTCCACAAGAACAGCCTTAGCAAAAGGCTTCTTGAAGGGAAAGATGTAACTCTGTGAGATGAATTAACAGAACACAGAGCAGTTTCTCAGAAAGCTTCTTTCCAGTTTTGAACGGAAGATATTTCCTTTTTCACCATTGCCTTCTATGGGCTTCCAAATATCACTTTGCCAATTCCACAAGAACAGCCTCAGTGAAAGGCTTCTTGTAGGGAAAGATGTAACTCGGTGAGATGAATTAACAGAACACAGAGCAGTTTCTCAGAAAGCTTCTTTCCACTTATGAACGGAAGATTCTTCCTTTTTCACCATAGCCCTCTATGGGCTTCCAAATATCCCTTTGCCAATTCCACAAGAACAGCCTTAGCGAAAGGCTTCTTGAAGGGAAAGATGTAAGTCTGTGAGATGAATGAACAGAACACAGAGCAGTTTCTCAGAAATCTTCTTTCCACTTTTCAACGGAAGATATTTCCTTTTTCACCATAGCCCTCTATGGGCTTCCAAATATCCCTTTGACAATTCCACAAGAACAGCCTTAGCGAAAGGCTTCTTGAAGGGAGAGATATAACTCTGTGAGGTGAATGAAGAGAACACAGAGCAGTTTCTCAAAAAGCTTCTTTCCAGTTTTGAACGGAAGATATTTCCTTTTTCACCGTAGCCCTCTATGGGCTTCCAAATATCCCTTTGCCAATTCCACAAGAACAGCCTTGGCGAAAGGCTTCTTGAAGGTAAAGATGTAACTCTGTGAGATGAATTAACAGAACACAGAGCAGTTTCTCAGAAAGCTTCTTTCCAGTTTTGAACGAAAGATATTTCCTTTTTCACCGTAGCCCTCTATTGGCTTCCAAATATCGTTTTGCCAATTCCACAAGAACAGCCTTAGCGAAAGGCTTGTTGAAGGGAAAGATGTAACTCTGTGAGATGAATGAACAGAACACAGAGCAGTTTCTCAAAAAGTTTCTTTCCAGTTTTGAACGGAAGATATTTCCGTTTTCACCGTAGCCCTCTATGGCCTTCCAAATATCACTTTGCCAATTCCACAAGAACAGCCTTAGCGAAAGGCTTCTTGAAGGGAAAGATGTAACTCTGTGAGATGAATTAACAGAACACAGAGCAGTTTCTCAGAAAGCTTCTTTCCACTTTTGAACGGAAGATACTTCCTTTTTCACCATAGCCCTCTATGGGCTTCCAAATATCCCTCCGCTAATTCCACAAGAACAGCCGTAGCGAAAGGCTTCTTGAAGGGTAAGATGTATCTCTGTGAGATGAATGAACAGAACACAGAGCAGTTTCTCAGAAAGCTTCTGTCCAGTTTTGAACGGAAGATATTTCCTTTTTCACCCTAGGCCTCTATGGGCTTCCAAATATCCCTTTGCCAATTCCAGAACAGCCTTAGCGAAAGGCTTGTTGAAGGGAAAGATGTAACTCTGTGAGATGAATGAACAGAACACAGAGCAGTTTCTCAGAAAGCTTCTTTCCAGGCTTAGCTAAAGGCTTCTTGAAGGGAAAGATGTAACTCTGTGAGATGAATTCACAGAACACAGAGCAGTTTCTCAGAAAGCTTCTTTCCAGGTTTGAACGGAAGATATTTCCTTTTTCACCATAGCCCTCTATGGGCTTCCAAATATCCCTTTGCCAATTCCACAAGAACAGCCTTAGCGAAAGGCTTCTTGAAAGGAAAGATATAACTCTGTGAGATGAATTAACAGAACACAGAGCAGTTTCTCAGAAAGCTTCTTTCCAGTTTTGAACGGAAGATATTTCCTTTTTCACCATAGCCCTCTATGGGCTTCCAAATATCACTTTGCAATTCCACAAGAACAGCCTTAGCGAAAGGCTTCTTGAAGGGAAAGATGTAACTCTGCGAGATGAATTAACACAACACAGAGAAGTTTCTCAGAAAGCTTCTTTCCAGTTTTGAACGGAAGATATTTCCTTTTTCACCATAGGCCTCTATGGCCTTCCAAATATCCCTATGCCAATTCCACAAGAACAGCCTTAGCAAAAGGCTTCTTGAAGGGAAAGATGTAACTCTGTGAGATGAATTAACAGAACACAGAGCAGTTTCTCAGAAAGATTCTTTCCAGTTTTCAACGGAAGATATATCCTTTTTCACCGTAGCCCAATATGGGCTTCCAAATATCGTTTTGCCCATTCCACAAGAACACCCTTAGCGAAAGGCTTCTTGAAGGGAAAGATGTAACTCTGTGAGATGAATTAACAGAACACAGAGCAGTTTCTCAGAAAGCTTCTTTCCAGTTTTGAACGGAAGATATTTCCTTTTCACCGTGGCCCTCTATGGGCTTCCAAATATCCCTTTGCCAATTCCACAAGAAAAGCCTTAGCGAAAGGCTTCTTGAAGGGAAAGATGTAACTCGGTGAGATGAATTAACAGAACACAGAGCAGTTTCTCAGAAAGCTTCTTTCCAGTTTTGAACGGAAGATATTTCCTTTTTCACCTTAGCCAACTATGGGCTTCCAAATATCACTTTGCCAATTCCACAAGAACAGCCTTAGCGAAAGGCTTGTTGAAGGGAAAGATGTAACTCTGTGAGATGAATTAACAGAACACAGAGCAGTTTCTCAGAGAGCTTCTTTCCAGTTTTGAACGGATGATATTTCCTTTTTCACCGTAGTCCTCTATGGCCTTCCAAATATCCCTTTACCAATTCCACAAGAACCACCTTAGGGAAAGGCTTCTTGAAGGGAAAGATGTAACTCTGTGAGATGAATTAACAGAACACAGAGCAGTTTCTCAAAAAGCTTCTTTCCAGTTTTGAACGGAAGATATTTCCTTTTTCACCATAGCCCTCTATGGGCTTCCAAATATCCCTTTGCCAATTCCACAAGAACAGCCTTAGCGAAAGGTTTCTTGAAGGGAAAGATGTAACTCTGTGAGATGAATTAACAGAACACAAAGCAGTTTCTCAGAAAGCTTCTTTCCACTTTTCAACGGAAGATATTTCCTTTTTCACCATAGCCCTCTATGGGCTTCCAAATATCCCTTTGCCAATTCCACAAGAACCGCCTTAGCGAAAGGCTTCTTGAAGGGAAAGATGTAACTCTGTGAGATGAATTAACAGAACACAGAGCAGTTTCTCAAAAAACTTCTTTCCAGTATTGACCGGAAGATATTTCCTTTTTCACCATAGCCCTCTATGGGCTTCCAAATATCCCTATGCCAATTCCACAAGAACAGCCTTAGCGAAAGGCTTCTTGAAGGGAAAGATGTAACACTGTGAGATGAATTAACAGAACACAGAGCAGTTTCTCAGAAAGCTTCTTTCCACTTTTCAACGGAAGATATTTTCTTTTTCACCATAGCCCTCTATGGGCTTCCAAATATCCCTCTGCCAATTCCACAAGAACAGCCTTAGCGAAAGGCTTCTTGAAGGGTAAGATGTAACTCTGTGAGATGAATTAAGAGAACACAGAGCAGTTTCTCAGAAAGCTTCTTTCCAGTTTTGAACGGAAGATACTTCCTTTTTCACCGTAGGCCTCTAAGGGCTTCCAAATATCCCTTTGCCAATTCCACCGGAACAGCCTTAGCGAAAGGCTTCTTGAAGGGAAAGATGTAACTCTGTGAGATGAATTAACAGAACACAGAGCACTTTCTCAGAAAGCTTCTTTCCAGTTTTGAACGGAAGATATTTCCTTTTTCACCATAGCCCTCTATGGGCTCCAAATATCCCTTTGCCATTTCCACAAGAACAGACTTAGTGAAAGGCTTCTTGAAGGGAAAGATGTAACTCGGTGAGATGAATTAAGAGAACACAGAGCAGTTTCTCAGAAAGCTTCTATCCACTTTTGAACGGAAGATATTTCCTTTTTCACCATAGCCCTCTATGGGCTTCCAAATATCCCTTTGCCAATTCCACAAGAACAGCCTTAGCGAAAGGCTTCTTGAAGGGTAAGATGTAACTCTGTGAGATGAATTAAGAGAACACAGAGCAGTTTCTCAGAAAGCTTCTTTCCAGGTTTGAACGGAAGATATTTCCTTTTTCACCGTAGCCCTCTATGGGCTTCCAAATATCCCTTTGCCAATTCCACAAGAACAGCCTTAGCGAAAGGCTTCATGAAGGGAAACATGTAACTCTGTGAGTTGAATTAACAGAACACAGAGCAGTTTCTCAGAAAGCTTCTTCCCAGTTTTGAACGGAAGATATTTCCTTTTTCACCGTAGCCCTCTATGGGCTTCCAAATATCCCTTTGCCAATTCCACAAGAACAGCCTTAGCGAAAGGCTTCTTGAAGGGAAAGGTGTAACTCTGTGAGATGAATTAACAGAACACAGAGCAATTTCTCAGAAAGCTTCTTTCCAGTTTTGAACGGAAGATATTTCCTTTTTCACCGTAGCGCTCTATGGGCTTCCAAGTATCCCTTTGCCAATACCACAAGAACAGCCTTAGCGAAAGGCTTCTTGAAGGGAAAGATGTAACTCTGTGAGATGAATTAACAGAACACAGAGCAGTTTCTCAGAAAGCTTCTTTTCAGTTTTGACCGGAATATATTTCCATTTTCACCATAGCCCTCTATGGGCTTCCAAATATCCCTTTGCCAATTCCACAAGAACAGCCTTAGCGAAAGGCTTCTTGAAGGGAAAGATGTAACTCGGTGAGATGAATTAACAGAATACAGAGCAGTTTCTCAGAAAGCTTCTTTCCAGTTTTGAACGGAAGATATTTCCTTTTTCAGCATAGGCGTCTATGGGCTTCCAAATATCCCTTTGCCAATTCCACAAGAACAGCCTTAGCAAAAGGCTTCTTGAAGGGAAAGATGTAACTCTGTGAGATGAATTAACAGAACACAGAGCAGTTTCTCAGAAAGCTTCTTTCCAGTTTTGAACGGAAGATATTTCCTTTTTCACCATTGCCTTCTATGGGCTTCCAAATATCACTTTGCCAATTCCACAAGAACAGCCTCAGTGAAAGGCTTCTTGTAGGGAAAGATGTAACTCGGTGAGATGAATTAACAGAACACAGAGCAGTTTCTCAGAAAGCTTCTTTCCACTTATGAACGGAAGATTCTTCCTTTTTCACCATAGCCCTCTATGGGCTTCCAAATATCCCTTTGCCAATTCCACAAGAACAGCCTTAGCGAAAGGCTTCTTGAAGGGAAAGATGTAACTATGTGAGATGAATTAACAGAACACAGAGCAGTTTCTCAGAAAGCTTCTTTCCACTTATGAACGGAAGATATTTCCTTTTTCACCATAGCCCTCTATGGGCTTCCAAATATCCCTTTGCCAATTCCACAAGAACAGCCTTAGCGAAAGGCTTCTTGAAGGGAAAGGTGTAACTCTGTGAGATGAATTAACACAACACAGAGCAGTTTCTCAGAAAGCTTCTTTCCAGTTTTGAACGGAAGATATTTCCTTTTTCACCATAGCCCTCTATGGGCTTCCAGATATCACTTTGCCAATTCCACAAGAACAGCCTTAGCGATAGGCTTCTTGAAGGGAAAGATGTAACTCTGTGAGATGAATTAACAGAACACAGAGCAGTTTCTCAAAAAGCTTCTTTCCAGTTTTGAACGGAAGATATTTCCTTTTTCACCATAGCCCTCTATGGGCTTCCAAATATCCCTTTGCCAATTCCACAGGAAGAGCCTTAGCGAAAGGCTTCTTGAAGGGAAAGATGTAACTCTGTGAGATGAATTAACAGAACACAGAGCAGTTTCTCAGAAAGCTTCTTTCCACTTTTCAACGGAAGATATTTCCTTTTTCACCATAGCCCTCTATGGGCTTCCAAATATCCCTCTGCCAATTCCACAAGAACAGCCTTAGCGAAAGGCTTCTTGAAGGTTAAGATGTAACTCTGTGAGATTAATTTAGAGAACACAGAGCAGTTTCTCAGAAAGCTTCTTTCCAGTTTTGAACGGAAGATATTTCCTTTTCACCATAGCGCTCTATGGTCTTCCAAATATCCGTTTGCCAATTCCACAAGAACAGCCTTAGCGAAAGGCTTCTTGAAGGGAAAGATGTATCTCTGTGAGATGAGTTAACAGAACACAGAGCAGTTTCTCCGAAAGCTTCTTTCCAGTTTTGAACGGAAGATATTTCCTTTTTCACCATAGCCCTCTATGGGCTTCCAAATATCCCTTTGCCAATTCCACAAAAACCGCCTTAGCGAAAGGCTTCTTGATGGGAAAGATGTAACTCTGTGAGATGAATTAACACAACACAGAGCAGTTTCTCAGAAAGCTTCTTTCCACTTTTCAACGGAAGATATTTCCTTTTTCACCATAGCCCTCTATGGGCTTCCAAATATCCCTCTGCCAATTCCACAAGAATAGCCTTAGCGAAAGGCTTCTTGAAGGGTAAGATGTAACTCTGTGAGATTAATAAAGAGAACACAGAGCAGTTTCTCAGAAAGCTTCTTTCCAGTTTTGAACGGAAGTTATTTCCTTTTTCACCATAGCCCTCTATGGGCTTCCAAATATCCCTTTGCCAATTCCACAAGAACAGCCGTAGCGAATGGCTTCTTGAAGGGAAAGATGTAACTCTGTGAGATGAATTAAGAGAACACAGAGCAGTTTCTCAGAAAGCTTCTTTCCAGTTTTGAACGGAAGATATTTCCTTTTTCACCATAGCCCTCTATGGGCTTCCAAATATCCCTTTGCCAATTCCACAAAAACCGCCTTAGCCAGAGGCTTCTTGATGTTAAAGATGTAACTCTCTGAGATGAATTAACACAACACAGAGCAGTTTCTCAGAAAGCTTCTTTCCAGATTTGAACGGAAGATATTTCCTTTTTCACCATAGCCCTCTATGGGCTTCCAAATATCCCTTTGCCAATTCCTCAAGAATAGCCTTAGCGAAAGGCTTTTTGAAGGGAAAGATGTAACTCTATGAGATGAATTAACACAACACAGAGCAGTTTCTCAGAAAGCTTCTTTCCAGTTTTGAACGGAAGATATTTCCTTTTCACCGTGGCCCTCTATGGGCTTCCAAATATCCCTTTGCCAATTCCACAAGAAAAGCCTTAGCGAAAGGCTTCTTGAAGGGAAAGATGTAACTCTGTGAGATGAATTAACAGAACACAGAGCAGTTTCTCAGAAAGCTTCTTTCCAGTTTTGAACGGAAGATATTTCCTTTTTCACCTTAGCCATCTGTGGGCTTCCAAATATCACTTTGCCAATTCCACAAGAACAGCCTTAGCGAAAGGCTTGTTGAAGGGAAAGATGTAACTCGGTGAGATGAATTAACAGAACACAGAGCAGTTTCTCAGAGAGCTTCTTTCCAGTTTTGAACGGATGATATTTCCTTTTTCACCGTAGTCCTCTATGGCCTTCCAAATATCCCTTTGCCAATTCCACAAGAACCACCTTAAGGAAAGGCTTCTTGAAGGGAAAGATGTAACTCTGTGAGATGAATTAACAGAACACAGAGCAGTTTCTCAAAAAGCTTCTTTCCAGTTTTGAACGGAAGATATTTCCTTTTTCACCATAGCCCTCTATGGGCTTCCAAATATTCCTTTGCCAATTCCACAAGAACAGCCTTAGCGAAAGGTTTCTTGAAGGGAAAGATGTAACTCTGTGAGATGAATTAACACAACACAAAGCAGTTTCTCAGAAATCTTCTTTCCACTTTTCAACGGAAGATATGTCCTTTTTCACCTTAGCCATCTGTGGGCTTCCAAATATCCCTTTGCCAATTCCACAAGAACAGCCTTAGCGAAAGGCTTCTTGAAGGGAAAGATGTAACTCTGTGAGATGAATTAACAGAACACAGAGCAGTTTCTCAAAAAACTTCTTTCCAGTTTTGACCGGAAGATATTTCCTTTTTCACCATAGCCCTCTATGGGCTTCCAAATATCCCTTTGCCATTTCCACAAGAACAGCCTTAGCGAAAGGCTTCTTGAAGGGAAAGATGTAACACTGTGAGATGAATTAACAGAACACAGAGCAGTTTCTCAAAAAACTTCTTTCCAGTTTTGAACGGAAGATATTTCCTTTTAGACCATAGCCCTCTATGGGCTCCAAATATCCCTTTGCCATTTCCACAAGAACAGCCTTAGTGAAAGGCTTCTTGAAGGGAAAGATGTAACTCGGTGAGATGAATTAAGAGAACACAGAGCAATTTCTCAGAAAGCTTCTTTCCACTTTTGAACGGAAGATATTTCCTTTTTCACCATAGCCCTCTATGGGCTTCCAAATATCCCTTTGCCAATTACACAAGAACAGCCTTAGCGAAAGGCTTCTTGAAGGGTAAGATGTAACTCTGTGAGATGAATTAAGAGAACACAGAGCAGTTTCTCAGAAAGCTTCTTTCCAGGTTTGAACGGAAGATATTTCCTTTTTCACCGTAGCCCTCTATTGGCTTCCAAATATCCCTTTGCCAATTCCACAAGAACCGCCTTAGCGAAAGGCTTCTTGAAGGGAAAGATGTAACTCTGTGAGATGAATTAACAGAACACAGAGCAGTTTCTCAGAAAGATTCTTTCCAATTTTGAACGGAAGATATATCCTTTTTCACCGTAGCCCAATATGGGCTTCCAAATATCGTTTTGCCCATTCCACAAGAACACCCTTAGCGAAAGGCTTCTTGAAGGGAAAGATGTAACTCTGTGAGATGAATTAACAGAACACAGAGCAGTTTCTCAGAAAGCTTCTTTCCAGTTTTGAACGGAAGATATTTCCTTTTCACCGTGGCCCTCTATGGGCTTCCAAATATCCCTTTGCCAATTCCACAAGAAAAGCCTTAGCGAAAGGCTTCTTGAAGGGAAAGATGTAACTCTGTGAGATGAATTAACAGAACACAGAGCAGTTTCTCAGAAAGCTTCTTTCCAGTTTTGAACGGAAGATATTTCCTTTTTCACCTTAGCCAACTATGGGCTTCCAAATATCACTTTGCCAATTCCACAAGAACAGCCTTAGCGAAAGGCTTGTTGAAGGGAAAGATGTAACTCGGTGAGATGAATTAACAGAACACAGAGCAGTTTCTCAGAGAGCTTCTTTCCAGTTTTGAACGGATGATATTTCCTTTTTCACCGTAGTCCTCTATGGCCTTCCAAATATCCCTTTACCAATTCCACAAGAACCACCTTAGGGAAAGGCTTCTTGAAGGGAAAGATGTAACTCTGTGAGATGAATTAACAGAACACAGAGCAGTTTCTCAAAAAGCTTCTTTCCAGTTTTGAACGGAAGATATTTCCTTTTTCACCATAGCCCTCTATGGGCTTCCAAATATCCCTTTGCCAATTCCACAAGAACAGCCTTAGCGAAAGGTTTCTTGAAGGGAAAGATGTAACTCTGTGAGATGAATTAACAGAACACAAAGCAGTTTCTCAGAAAGCTTCTTTCCACTTTTCAACGGAAGATATTTCCTTTTTCACCATAGCCCTCTATGGGCTTCCAAATATCCCTTTGCCAATTCCACAAGAACCGCCTTAGCGAAAGGCTTCTTGAAGGGAAAGATGTAACTCTGTGAGATGAATTAACAGAACACAGAGCAGTTTCTCAAAAAACTTCTTTCCAGTTTTGACCGGAAGAGATTTCCTTTTTCACCATAGCCCTCTATGGGCTTCCAAATATCCCTATGCCAATTCCACAAGAACAGCCTTAGCGAAAGGCTTCTTGAAGGGAAAGATGTAACACTGTGAGATGAATTAACAGAACACAGAGCAGTTTCTCAGAAAGCTTCTTTCCACTTTTCAACGGAAGATATTTTCTTTTTCACCATAGCCCTCTATGGGCTTCCAAATATCCCTCTGCCAATTCCACAAGAACAGCCTTAGCGAAAGGCTTCTTGAAGGGTAAGATGTAACTCTGTGAGATGAATTAAGAGAACACAGAGCAGTTTCTCAGAAAGCTTCTTTCCAGATTTGAACGGAAGATACTTCCTTTTTCACCGTAGGCCTCTAAGGGCTTCCAAATATCCCTTTGCCAATTCCACCGGAACAGCCTTAGCGAAAGGCTTCTTGAAGGGAAAGATGTAACTCTGTGAGATGAATTAACAGAACACAGAGCACTTTGTCAGAAAGCTTCTTTCCAGTTTTGAACGGAAGATATTTCCTTTTTCACCATAGCCCTCTATGGGCTTCAAATATCCCTTTGCCATTTCCACAAGAACAGCCTTAGTGAAAGGCTTCTTGAAGGGAAAGATGTAACTCGGTGAGATGAATTAAGAGTACACAGAGGAGTTTCTCAGAAAGCTTCTATCCACTTTTGAACGGAAGATATTTCCTTTTTCACCATAGCCCTCTATGGGCTTCCAAATATCCCTTTGCCAATTCCACAAGAACAGCCTTAGCGAAAGGCTTCTTGAAGGGTAAGATGTAACTCTGTGAGATGAATTAAGAGAACACAGAGCAGTTTCTCAGAAAGCTTCTTTCCAGGTTTGAACGTAAGATACTTCCTTTTTCACCGTAGCCCTCTATGGGCTTCCAAATATCCCTTTGCCAATTCCACAAGAACCGCCTTAGCGAAAGGCTTCTTGAAGGGAAAGATGTAACTCTGTGAGATGAATTAACAGAACACAGAGCAGTTTCTCAGAAAGCTTCTTTCCAGTTTTGAACGGAAGATATTTCCTTTTTCACCATAGCCCTCTATGGGCTTCCAAATATCCCTTTTCCAATTCCACAAAAACCGCCTTAGTGAAAGGCTTCTTGAAGGGAAAGATGTAACTCTGTGAGATGAATTAACACAACACAGAGCAGTTTCTCAGAAAGCTTTTTTCCAGTTTTGAACGGAAGATATTTCCTTTTTCACCGTAGCCCTCTATGGGCTTCCAAATATCCCTTTGCCAATTCCACAAGAACAGCCTTAGCGAAAGGCTTCATGAAGGGAAACATGTAACTCTGTGAGTTGAATTAACAGAACACAGAGCAGTTTCTCAGAAAGCTTCTTTTCAGTTTTGACCGGAATATATTTCCATTTTCACCATAGCCCTCTATGGGCTTCCAAATATCCCTTTGCCAATTCCACAAGAACAGCCTTAGCGAAAGGCTTCTTGAAGGGAAAGATGTAACTCGGTGAGATGAATTAACAGAATACAGAGCAGTTTCTCAGAAAGCTTCTTTCCAGTTTTGAAAGGAAGATATTTCCTTTTTCAGCATAGGCGTCTATGGGCTTCCAAATATCCCTTTGCCAATTCCACAAGAACAGCCTTAGCAAAAGGCTTCTTGAAGGGAAAGATGTAACTCTGTGAGATGAATTAACAGAACACAGAGCAGTTTCTCAGAAAGCTTCTTTCCAGTTTTGAACGGAAGATATTTCCTTTTTCACCATTGCCTTCTATGGGCTTCCAAATATCACTTTGCCAATTCCACAAGAACAGCCTCAGTGAAAGGCTTCTTGAAGGGAAAGATGTAACTCGGTGAGATGAATTAACAGAACACAGAGCAGTTTCTCAGAAAGCTTCTTTCCACTTATGAACGGAAGATACTTCCTTTTTCACCATAGCCCTCTATGGGCTTCCAAATATCCCTTTGCCAATTCCACAAGAACAGCCTTAGCGAAAGGCTTCTTGAAGGGAAAGATGTAACTATGTGAGATGAATTAACAGAACACAGAGCAGTTTCTCAGAAAGCTTCTTTCCACTTATGAACGGAAGATATTTCCTTTTTCACCATAGCCCTCTATGGGCTCCCAAATATCCCTTTGCCAATTCCACAAGAACAGCCTTAGCGAAAGGCTTCTTGAAGGGAAAGGTGTAACTCTGTGAGATGAATTAACACAACACAGAGCAGTTTCTCAGAAAGCTTCTTTCCAGTTTTGAACGGAAGATATTTCCTTTTTCACCATAGCCCTCTATGGGCTTCCAGATATCACTTTGCCAATTCCACAAGAACAGCCTTAGCGATAGGCTTCTTGAAGGGAAAGATGTAACTCTGTGAGATGAATTAACAGAACACAGAGCAGTTTCTCAAAAAGCTTCTTTCCAGTTTTGAACGGAAGATATTTCCTTTTTCACCATAGCCCTCTATGGGCTTCCAAATATCCCTTTGCCAATTCCACAGGAAGAGCCTTAGCGAAAGGCTTCTTGAAGGGAAAGATGTAACTCTGTGAGATGAATTAACAGAACACAGAGCAGTTTCTCAGAAAGCTTCTTTCCACTTTTCAACGGAAGATATTTCCTTTTTCACCGTAGCCCTCTATGGGCTTCCAAATATCCCTCTGCCAATTCCACAAGAACAGCCTTAGCGAAAGGCTTCTTGAAGGTTAAGATGTAACTCTGTGAGATTAATTTAGAGAACACAGAGCAGTTTCTCAGAAAGCTTCTTTCCAGTTTTGAACGGAAGATATTTCCTTTTCACCATAGCGCTCTATGGTCTTCCAAATATCCGTTTGCCAATTCCACAAGAACAGCCTTAGCGAATGGCTTCTTGAAGGGAAAGATGTAACTCTGTGAGATGAGTTAACAGAACACAGAGCAGTTTCTCAGAAAGCTTCTTTCCAGTGTTGAACGGAAGATATTTCCTTTTTCACCATAGCCCTCTATGGGCTTCCAAATATCCCTTTGCCAATTCCACAAAAACCGCCTTAGCGAAAGGCTTCTTGATGGGAAAGATGTAACTCTGTGAGATGAATTAACACAACACAGAGCAGTTTCTCAGAAAGCTTCTTTCCACTTTTCAACGGAAGATATTTCCTTTTTCACCATAGCCCTCTATGGGCTTCCAAATATCCCTCTGCCAATTCCACAAGAATAGCCTTAGCGAAAGGCTTCTTGAAGGGTAAGATGTAACTCTGTGAGATTAATAAAGAGAACACAGAGCAGTTTCTCAGAAAGCTTCTTTCCAGTTTTGAACGGAAGATATTTCCTTTTTCACCATAGCCCTCTATGGGCTTCCAAATATCCCTTTGCCAATTCCACAAGAACAGCCGTAGCGAATGGCTTCTTGAAGGGAAAGATGTAACTCTGTGAGATGAATTAAGAGAACACAGAGCAGTTTCTCAGAAAGCTTCTTTCCAGTTTTGAACGGAAGATATTTCCTTTTTCACCATAGCCCTCTATGGGCTTCCAAATATCCCTTTGCCAATTCCACAAAAACCGCCTTAGCCAGAGGCTTCTTGATGTTAAAGATGTAACTCTCTGAGATGAATTAACACAACACAGAGCAGTTTCTCAGAAACCTTCTTTCCAGATTTGAACGGAAGATATTTCCTTTTTCACCATAGCCCTCTATGGGCTTCCAAATATCCCTTTGCCAATTCCTCAAGAATAGCCTTAGCGAAAGGCTTTTTGAAGGGAAAGATGTAACTGTATGAGATGAATTAACACAACACAGAGCAGTTTCTCAGAAAGCTTTTTTCCAGTTTTGAACGGAAGATATTTCCTTTTCACCGTGGCCCTCTATGGGCTTCCAAATATCCCTTTGCCAATTCCACAAGAAAAGCCTTAGCGAAAGGCTTCTTGAAGGGAAAGATGTAACTCTGTGAGATGAATTAACAGAACACAGAGCAGTTTCTCAGAAAGCTTCTTTCCAGTTTTGAACGGAAGATATTTCCTTTTTCACCTTAGCCATCTGTGGGCTTCCAAATATCACTTTGCCAATTCCACAAGAACAGCCTTAGCGAAAGGCTTGTTGAAGGGAAAGATGTAACTCGGTGAGATGAATTAACAGAACACAGAGCAGTTTCTCAGAGAGCTTCTTTCCAGTTTTGAACGGATGATATTTCCTTTTTCACCGTAGTCCTCTATGGCCTTCCAAATATCCCTTTGCCAATTCCACAAGAACCACCTTAGGGAAAGGCTTCTTGAAGGGAAAGATGTAACTCTGTGAGATGAATTAACAGAACACAGAGCAGTTTCTCAAAAGCTTCTTTCCAGTTTTGAACGGAAGATATTTCCTTTTTCACCATAGCCCTCTATGGGCTTCCAAATATTCCTTTGCCAATTCCACAAGAACAGCCTTAGCGAAAGGTTTCTTGAAGGGAAAGATGTAACTCTGTGAGATGAATTAACACAACACAAAGCAGTTTCTCAGAAATCTTCTTTCCACTTTTCAACGGAAGATATGTCCTTTTTCACCTTAGCCATCTGTGGGCTTCCAAATATCCCTTTGCCAATTCCACAAGAACAGCCTTAGCGAAAGGCTTGTTGAAGGGAAAGATGTAACTCTGTGAGATGAATTAACAGAACACAGAGCAGTTTCTCAAAAAACTTCTTTCCAGTTTTGAACGGAAGATATTTCCTTTTAGACCATAGCACTCTATGAGCTCCAAATATCCCTTTGCCATTTCCACAAGAACAGCCTTAGTGAAAGGCTTCTTGAAGGGAAAGATGTAACTCGGTGAGATGAATTAAGAGAACACAGAGCAATTTCTCAGAAAGCTTCTTTCCACTTTTGAACGGAAGATATTTCCTTTTTCACCATAGCCCTCTATGGGCTTCCAAATATCCCTTTGCCAATTACACAAGAACAGCCTTAGCGAAAGGCTTCTTGAAGGGTAAGATGTAACTCTGTGAGATGAATTAAGAGAACACAGAGCAGTTTCTCAGAAAGCTTCTTTCCAGGTTTGAACGGAAGATATTTCCTTTTTCACCGTAGCCCTCTATTGGCTTCCAAATATCCCTTTGCCAATTCCACAAGAACCGCCTTAGCGAAAGGCTTCTTGAAGGGAAAGATGTAACTCTGTGAGATGAATTAACAGAACACAGAGCAGTTTCTCAGAAAGCTTCTTTCCAGTTTTGAACGGAAGATATTTCCTTTTTCACCATAGCCCTCTATGGGTTTCCAAATATCCCTTTTCCAATTCCACAAAAACCGCCTTAGCGAAAGGCTTCTTGAAGGGAAAGATGTAACTCTGTGAGATGAATTAACACAACACAGAGCAGTTTCTCAGAAAGCTTCTTTCCAGTTTTGAACGGAAGATATTTCCTTTTTCACCGTAGCCCTCTATGGGCTTCCAAATATCCCTTTGCCAATTCCACAAGAACAGCCTTACCGAAAGGCTTCATGAAGGGAAACATGTAACACTGTGAGTTGAATTAACAGAACACAGAGCAGTTTCTCAGAAAGCTTCTTCCCAGTTTTGAACGGAAGATATTTCCTTTTTCACCGTAGCCCTCTATGGGCTTCCAAATATCCCTTTGCCAATTCCACAAGAACAGCCTTAGCGAAAGGCTTCTTGAAAGGAAAGGTGTAACTCTGTGAGATAAATGAACAGAACACAGAGCAGTTTCTCAAAAAGCTTCTTTCCAGTTTTCAACGGAGGATATTTCCTTTTTCACCGTAGCCCTCTATGGGCTTCCAAATATCACTTTGCCAATTCCACAAGAACAGCCTTAGCGAAAGGCTTCTTGAAGGGAAAGATATAACTCTGTGAGATGAATTAACAGAACACAGAGCAATTTCTCAGAAAGCTTCTTTCCAGTTTTGAACGGAAGATATTTCCTTTTTCACCGTAGCGCTCTATGGGCTTCCAAGTATCCCTTTGCCAATACCACAAGAACAGCCTTAGCGAAAGGCTTCTTGAAGGGAAAGATGTAACTCTGTGAGATGAATTAACAGAACACAGAGCAGTTTCTCAGAAAGCTTCTTTTCAGTTTTGAACGGAATATATTTCCATTTTCACCATAGCCCTCTATGGGCTTCCAAATATCCCTTTGCCAATTCCACAAGAACAGCCTTAGCGAAAGGCTTCTTGAAGGGAAAGATGTAACTCGGTGAGATGAATTAACAGAATACAGAGCAGTTTCTCAGAAAGCTTCTTTCCAGTTTTGAACGGAAGATATTTCCTTTTTCACCATAGGCGTCTATGGGCTTCCAAATATCCCTTTGCCAATTCCACAAGAACAGCCTTAGCAAAAGGCTTCTTGAAGGGAAAGATGTAACTCTGTGAGATGAATGAACAGAACACAGAGCAGTTTCTCAGAAAGCTTCTTTCCAGTTTTGAACGGAAGATATTTCCTTTTTCACCATTGCCTTCTATGGGCTTCCAAATATCACTTTGCCAATTCCACAAGAACAGCCTCAGAGAAAGGCTTCTTGAAGGGAAAGATGTAACTCTGTGAGATGAATTAACAGAACACAGAGCAGTTTCTCAGAAAGCTTCTTTCCACTTATGAACGGAAGATACTTCCTTTTTCACCTTAGCCCTCTATGGGCTTCCAAATATCCCTTTGCCAATTCCACAAGAAGAGCCTTAGCGAAAAGCTTCTTGAAGGGTAAGATGTAACTCTGTGAGATGAATTAAGAGAACACAGAGCAGTTTCTCCAAAAGCTTCTTTCCAGTTTTGAACGGAAGATATTTCCTTTTTCACCCTAGCCCTCTATGGGCTTCTAAATATCCCTTTGCCAATTCCACAAGAACAGCCTTAGTGAAAGGCTTTTTGAAGGGAAAGATGTAACTCTGTGAGATGAATTAACAGAACACAGAGCAGTTTCTCAGAAAGTTTCTTTCCAGTTTTGAACGGAAGATATTTCCTTTTTCCTCAAAGCCCTCTATGGGCTTCCAAATATCCCTTTGCCAATTCCACAAGAACAGCCTTAGTGAAAGGCTTCTTGAAGGGAAAGATGTAACTCGGTGAGATGAATTAAGAGAACACAGAGCAATTTCTCAGAAAGCTTCTTTCCACTTTTGAACGGAAGATATTTCCTTTTTCACCATAGCCCTCTATGGGCTTCCAAATATCCCTTTGCCAATTACACAAGAACAGCCTTAGCGAAAGGCTTCTTGAAGGGTAAGATGTAACTCTGTGAGATGAATTAAGAGAACACAGAGAAGTTTCTCAGAAAGCTTCTTTCCAGGTTTGAACGGAAGATATTTCCTTTTTCACCGTAGCCCTCTATTGGCTTCCAAATATCCCTTTGCCAATTCCACAAGAACCGCCTTAGCGAAAGGCTTCTTGAAGGGAAAGATGTAACTCTGTGAGATGAATTAACAGAACACAGAGCAGTTTCTCAGAAAGCTTCTTTCCAGTTTTGAACGGAAGATATTTCCTTTTTCACCATAGCCCTCTATGGGTTTCCAAATATCCCTTTTCCAATTCCACAAAAACCGCCTTAGCGAAAGGCTTCTTGAAGGGAAAGATGTAACTCTGTGAGATGAATTAACACAACACAGAGCAGTTTCTCAGAAAGCTTCTTTCCAGTTTTGAACGGAAGATATTTCCTTTTTCACCGTAGCCCTCTATGGGCTTCCAAATATCCCTTTGCCAATTCCACAAGAACAGCCTTACCGAAAGGCTTCATGAAGGGAAACATGTAACACTGTGAGTTGAATTAACAGAACACAGAGCAGTTTCTCAGAAAGCTTCTTCCCAGTTTTGAACGGAAGATATTTCCTTTTTCACCGTAGCCCTCTATGGGCTTCCAAATATCCCTTTGCCAATTCCACAAGAACAGCCTTAGCGAAAGGCTTCTTGAAAGGAAAGGTGTAACTCTGTGAGATAAATGAACAGAACACAGAGCAGTTTCTCAAAAAGCTTCTTTCCAGTTTTCAACGGAGGATATTTCCTTTTTCACGGTAGCCCTCTATGGGCTTCCAAATATCACTTTGCCAATTCCACAAGAACAGCCTTAGCGAAAGGCTTCTTGAAGGGAAAGATATAACTCTGTGAGATGAATTAACAGAACACAGAGCAATTTCTCAGAAAGCTTCTTTCCAGTTTTGAACGGAAGATACTTCCTTTTTCACCGTAGCGCTCTATGGGCTTCCAAGTATCCCTTTGCCAATACCACAAGAACAGCCTTAGCGAAAGGCTTCTTGAAGGGAAAGATGTAACTCTGTGAGATGAATTAACAGAACACAGAGCAGTTTCTCAGAAAGCTTCTTTTCAGTTTTGAACGGAATATATTTCCATTTTCACCATAGCCCTCTATGGGCTTCCAAATATCCCTTTGCCAATTCCACAAGAACAGCCTTAGCGAAAGGCTTCTTGAAGGGAAAGATGTAACTCGGTGAGATGAATTAACAGAATACAGAGCAGTTTCTCAGAAAGCTTCTTTCCAGTTTTGAACGGAAGATATTTCCTTTTTCACCATAGGCGTCTATGGGCTTCCAAATATCCCTTTGCCAATTCCACAAGAACAGCCTTAGCAAAAGGCTTCTTGAAGGGAAAGATGTAACTCTGTGAGATGAATGAACAGAACACAGAGCAGTTTCTCAGAAAGCTTCTTTCCAGTTTTGAACGGAAGATATTTCCTTTTTCACCATTGCCTTCTATGGGCTTCCAAATATCACTTTGCCAATTCCACAAGAACAGCCTCAGTGAAAGGCTTCTTGAAGGGAAAGATGTAACTCTGTGAGATGAATTAACAGAACACAGAGCAGTTTCTCAGAAAGCTTCTTTCCACTTATGAACGGAAGATACTTCCTTTTTCACCATAGCCCTCTATGGGCTTCCAAATATCCCTTTGCCAATTCCACAAGAAGAGCCTTAGCGAAAAGCTTCTTGAAGGGTAAGATGTAACTCTGTGAGATGAATTAAGAGAACACAGAGCAGTTTCTCCAAAAGCTTCTTTCCAGTTTTGAACGGAAGATATTTCCTTTTTCACCCTAGCCCTCTATGGGCTTCTAAATATCCCTTTGCCAATTCCACAAGAACAGCCTTAGTGAAAGGCTTTTTGAAGGGAAAGATGTAACTCTGTGAGATGAATTAACAGAACACAGAGCTGTTTCTCAGAAAGTTTCTTTCCAGTTTTGAACGGAAGATATTTCCTTTTTCCTCAAAGCCCTCTATGGGCTTCCAAATATCCCTTTGCCAATTCCACAAGAACAGCCTTAGCGAAAGGCTTCTTGAAGGGAAAGATGTAACTCTGTGAGATGAATTAACAGAACACAGAGCAGTTTCTCAGAAAGCTTCTTTCCACTTATGAACGGAAGGTATTTGCTTTTTCACCATAGCCCTCTATGGGCTTCCAAATATCCCTTTGCCAATTCCACAAGAACAGCCTTAGCGAAAGGCTTCTTGAAGGGAAAGGTGTAACTCTGTGAGATGAATTAACAAAACACAGAGAAGTTTCTCAGAAAGCTTCTTTCCAGTTTTGAACGGAAGATATTTCCTTTTTCACCATAGCCCTCTATGGGCTTCCAGATATCACTTTGCCAATTCCACAAGAACAGCCTTAGCGATAGGCTTCTTGAAGGGAAAGATGTAACTCTGTGAGATGAATTAGCAGAACACAGAGCAGTTTCTCAAAAAGCTTCTTTCCAGTTTTGAACGGAAGATATTTCCTTTTCCACCATAGCCCTCTATGGGCTTCCAAATATCCCTTTGCCAATTCCACAAGAACAGCCTTAGCGAAAGGCTTCTTGAAGGGAAAGATGTAACTCTGTGAGATGAATGAACAGAACACAGAGCAGTTTCTCAGAAATCTTCTTTCCACTTTTCAACGGAAGATATTTCCTTTTTCACCATAGCCCTCTATGGGCTTCCAAATATCCCTTTGACAATTCCACAAGAACAGCCTTAGCGAAAGGCTTCTAAAAGGGAGAGATATAACTCTGTGAGGTGAATGAAGAGAACACAGAGCAGTTTCTCAAAAAGCTTCTTTCCAGTTTTGAACGGAAGATATTTCCTTTTTCACCGTAGCCCTCTATGGGCTTCCAAATATCCCTTTGCCAATTCCACAAGAACAGCCTTAGCGAAAGGCTTCTTGAAGGTAAAGATGTAACTCTGTGAGATGAATTAACAGAACACAGAGCAGTTTCTCAGAAAGCTTCTTTCCACTTTTCAACGGAAGATATTTCCTTTTTCACCATAGCCCTCTATGGGCTTCCAAATATCCCTCTGCCAATTCCACAAGAATAGCCTTAGCGAAAGGCTTCTTGAAGGGTAAGATGTAACTCTGTGAGATTAATAAAGAGAACACAGAGCAGTTTCTCAGAAAGCTTCTTTCCAGTTTTGAACGGAAGATATTTCCTTTTTCACCATAGCCCTCTATGGGCTTCCAAATATCCCTTTGCCAATTCCACAAGAACAGCCGTAGCGAATGGCTTCTTGAAGGGAAAGATGTAACTCTGTGAGATGAATTAAGAGAACACAGAGCAGTTTCTCAGAAAGCTTCTTTCCAGTTTTGAACGGAAGATATTTCCTTTTTCACCATAGCCCTCTATGGGCTTCCAAATATCCCTTTGCCAATTCCACAAAAACCGCCTTAGCCAGAGGCTTCTTGATGTTAAAGATGTAACTCTCTGAGATGAATTAACACAACACAGAGCAGTTTCTCAGAAAGCTTCTTTCCAGATTTGAACGGAAGATATTTCCTTTTTCACCATAGCCCTCTATGGGCTTCCAAATATCCCTTTGCCAATTCCTCAAGAATAGCCTTAGCGAAAGGCTTTTTGAAGGGAAAGATGTAACTGTATGAGATGAATTAACACAACACAGAGCAGTTTCTCAGAAAGCTTTTTTCCAGTTTTGAACGGAAGATATTTCCTTTTCACCGTGGCCCTCTATGGGCTTCCAAATATCCCTTTGCCAATTCCACAAGAAAAGCCTTAGCGAAAGGCTTCTTGAAGGGAAAGATGTAACTCTGTGAGATGAATTAACAGAACACAGAGCAGTTTCTCAGAAAGCTTCTTTCCAGTTTTGAACGGAAGATATTTCCTTTTTCACCTTAGCCATCTGTGGGCTTCCAAATATCACTTTGCCAATTCCACAAGAACAGCCTTAGCGAAAGGCTTGTTGAAGGGAAAGATGTAACTCGGTGAGATGAATTAACAGAACACAGAGCAGTTTCTCAGAGAGCTTCTTTCCAGTTTTGAACGGATGATATTTCCTTTTTCACCGTAGTCCTCTATGGCCTTCCAAATATCCCTTTGCCAATTCCACAAGAACCACCTTAGGGAAAGGCTTCTTGAAGGGAAAGATGTAACTCTGTGAGATGAATTAACAGAACACAGAGCAGTTTCTCAAAAGCTTCTTTCCAGTTTTGAACGGAAGATATTTCCTTTTTCACCATAGCCCTCTATGGGCTTCCAAATATTCCTTTGCCAATTCCACAAGAACAGCCTTAGCGAAAGGTTTCTTGAAGGGAAAGATGTAACTCTGTGAGATGAATTAACACAACACAAAGCAGTTTCTCAGAAATCTTCTTTCCACTTTTCAACGGAAGATATGTCCTTTTTCACCTTAGCCATCTGTGGGCTTCCAAATATCCCTTTGCCAATTCCACAAGAACAGCCTTAGCGAAAGGCTTCTTGAAGGGAAAGATGTAACTCTGTGAGATGAATTAACAGAACACAGAGCAGTTTCTCAAAAAACTTCTTTCCAGTTTTGAACGGAAGATATTTCCTTTTAGACCATAGCACTCTATGGGCTCCAAATATCCCTTTGCCATTTCCACAAGAACAGCCTTAGTGAAAGGCTTCTTGAAGGGAAAGATGTAACTCGGTGAGATGAATTAAGAGAACACAGAGCAATTTCTCAGAAAGCTTCTTTCCACTTTTGAACGGAAGATATTTCCTTTTTCACCATAGCCCTCTATGGGCTTCCAAATATCCCTTTGCCAATTACACAAGAACAGCCTTAGCGAAAGGCTTCTTGTAGGGTAAGATGTAACTCTGTGAGATGAATTAAGAGAACACAGAGCAGTTTCTCAGAAAGCTTCTTTCCAGGTTTGAACGGAAGATATTTCCTTTTTCACCGTAGCCCTCTATTGGCTTCCAAATATCCCTTTGCCAATTCCACAAGAACCGCCTTAGCGAAAGGCTTCTTGAAGGGAAAGATGTAACTCTGTGAGATGAATTAACAGAACACAGAGCAGTTTCTCAGAAAGCTTCTTTCCAGTTTTGAACGGAAGATATTTCCTTTTTCACCATAGCCCTCTATGGGTTTCCAAATATCCCTTTTCCAATTCCATAAAAACCGCCTTAACGAAAGGCTTCTTGAAGGGAAAGATGTAACTCTGTGAGATGAATTAACACAACACAGAGCAGTTTCTCAGAAAGCTTCTTTCCAGTTTTGAACGGAAGATATTTCCTTTTTCACCGTAGCCCTCTATGGGCTTCCAAATATCCCTTTGCCAATTCCACAAGAACAGCCTTACCGAAAGGCTTCATGAAGGGAAACATGTAACACTGTGAGTTGAATTAACAGAACACAGAGCAGTTTCTCAGAAAGCTTCTTCCCAGTTTTGAACGGAAGATATTTCCTTTTTCACCGTAGCCCTCTATGGGCTTCCAAATATCCCTTTGCCAATTCCACAAGAACAGCCTTAGCGAAAGGCTTCTTGAAAGGAAAGGTGTAACTCTGTGAGATAAATGAACAGAACACAGAGCAGTTTCTCAAAAAGCTTCTTTCCAGTTTTCAACGGAGGATATTTCCTTTTTCACCGTAGCCCTCTATGGGCTTCCAAATATCACTTTGCCAATTCCACAAGAACAGCCTTAGCGAAAGGCTTCTTGAAGGGAAAGATATAACTCTGTGAGATGAATTAACAGAACACAGAGCAATTTCTCAGAAAGCTTCTTTCCAGTTTTGAACGGAAGATATTTCCTTTTTCACCGTAGCGCTCTATGGGCTTCCAAGTATCCCTTTGCCAATACCACAAGAACAGCCTTAGCGAAAGGCTTCTTGAAGGGAAAGATGTAACTCTGTGAGATGAATTAACAGAACACAGAGCAGTTTCTCAGAAAGCTTCTTTTCAGTTTTGAACGGAATATATTTCCATTTTCACCATAGCCCTCTATGGGCTTCCAAATATCCCTTTGCCAATTCCACAAGAACAGCCTTAGCGAAAGGCTTCTTGAAGGGAAAGATGTAACTCGGTGAGATGAATTAACAGAATACAGAGCAGTTTCTCAGAAAGCTTCTTTCCAGTTTTGAACGGAAGATATTTCCTTTTTCACCATAGGCGTCTATGGGCTTCCAAATATCCCTTTGCCAATTCCACAAGAACAGCCTTAGCAAAAGGCTTCTTGAAGGGAAAGATGTAACTCTGTGAGATGAATGAACAGAACACAGAGCAGTTTCTCAGAAAGCTTCTTTCCAGTTTTGAACGGAAGATATTTCCTTTTTCACCATTGCCTTCTATGGGCTTCCAAATATCACTTTGCCAATTCCACAAGAACAGCCTCAGTGAAAGGCTTGTTGAAGGGAAAGATGTAACTCTGTGAGATGAATTAACAGAACACAGAGCAGTTTCTCAGAAAGCTTCTTTCCACTTATGAACGGAAGATACTTCCTTTTTCACCATAGCCCTCTATGGGCTTCCAAATATCCCTTTGCCAATTCCACAAGAAGAGCCTTAGCGAAAAGCTTCTTGAAGGGTAAGATGTAACTCTGTGAGATGAATTAAGAGAACACAGAGCAGTTTCTCCAAAAGCTTCTTTCCAGTTTTGAACGGAAGATATTTCCTTTTTCACCCTAGCCCTCTATGGGCTTCTAAATATCCCTTTGCCAATTCCACAAGAACAGCCTTAGTGAAAGGCTTTTTGAAGGGAAAGATGTAACTCTGTGAGATGAATTAACAGAACACAGAGCAGTTTCTCAGAAAGTTTCTTTCCAGTTTTGAACGGAAGATATTTCCTTTTTCCTCAAAGCCCTCTATGGGCTTCCAAATATCCCTTTGCCAATTCCACAAGAACAGCCTTAGTGAAAGGCTTCTTGAAGGGAAAGATGTAACTCGGTGAGATGAATTAAGAGAACACAGAGCAATTTCTCAGAAAGCTTCTTTCCACTTTTGAACGGAAGATATTTCCTTTTTCACCATAGCCCTCTATGGGCTTCCAAATATCCCTTTGCCAATTACACAAGAACAGCCTTAGCGAAAGGCTTCTTGAAGGGTAAGATGTAACTCTGTGAGATGAATTAAGAGAACACAGAGCAGTTTCTCAGAAAGCTTCTTTCCAGGTTTGAACGGAAGATATTTCCTTTTTCACCGTAGCCCTCTATTGGCTATCAAATATCCCTTTGCCAATTCCACAAGAACCGCCTTAGCGAAAGGCTTCTTGAAGGGAAAGATGTAACACTGTGAGATGAATTAACAGAACACAGAGCAGTTTCTCAGAAAGCTTCTTTCCAGTTTTGAACGGAAGATATTTCCTTTTTCACCATAGCCCTCTATGGGTTTCCAAATATCCCTTTTCCAATTCCACAAAAACCGCCTTAGCGAAAGGCTTCTTGAAGGGAAAGATGTAACTCTGTGAGATGAATTAACACAACACAGAGCAGTTTCTCAGAAAGCTTCTTTCCAGTTTTGAACGGAAGATATTTCCTTTTTCACCGTAGCCCTCTATGGGCTTCCAAATATCCCTTTGCCAATTCCACAAGAACAGCCTTACCGAAAGGCTTCATGAAGGGAAACATGTAACACTGTGAGTTGAATTAACAGAACACAGAGCAGTTTCTCAGAAAGCTTCTTCCCAGTTTTGAACGGAAGATATTTCCTTTTTCACCGTAGCCCTCTATGGGCTTCCAAATATCCCTTTGCCAATTCCACAAGAACAGCCTTAGCGAAAGGCTTCTTGAAAGGAAAGGTGTAACTCTGTGAGATAAATGAACAGAACACAGAGCAGTTTCTCAAAAAGCTTCTTTCCAGTTTTCAACGGAGGATATTTCCTTTTTCACCGTAGCCCTCTATGGGCTTCCAAATATCACTTTGCCAATTCCACAAGAACAGCCTTAGCGAAAGGCTTCTTGAAGGGAAAGATATAACTCTGTGAGATGAATTAACAGAACACAGAGCAATTTCTCAGAAAGCTTCTTTCCAGTTTTGAACGGAAGATATTTCCTTTTTCACCGTAGCGCTCTATGGGCTTCCAAGTATCCCTTTGCCAATACCACAAGAACAGCCTTAGCGAAAGGCTTCTTGAAGGGAAAGATGTAACTCTGTGAGATGAATTAACAGAACACAGAGCAGTTTCTCAGAAAGCTTCTCTTCAGTTTTGAACGGAATATATTTCCATTTTCACCATAGCCCTCTATGGGCTTCCAAATATCCCTTTGCCAATTCCACAAGAACAGCCTTAGCGAAAGGCTTCTTGAAGGGAAAGATGTAACTCGGTGAGATGAATTAACAGAATACAGAGCAGTTTCTCAGAAAGCTTCTTTCCAGTTTTGAACGGAAGATATTTCCTTTTTCACCATAGGCGTCTATGGGCTTCCAAATATCCCTTTGCCAATTCCACAAGAACAGCCTTAGCAAAAGGCTTCTTGAAGGGAAAGATGTAACTCTGTGAGATGAATGAACAGAACACAGAGCAGTTTCTCAGAAAGCTTCTTTCCAGTTTTGAACGGAAGATATTTCCTTTTTCACCATTGCCTTCTATGGGCTTCCAAATATCACTTTGCCAATTCCACAAGAACAGCCTCAGTGAAAGGCTTCTTGAAGGGAAAGATGTAACTCTGTGAGATGAATTAACAGAACACAGAGCAGTTTCTCAGAAAGCTTCTTTCCACTTATGAACGGAAGATACTTCCTTTTTCACCATAGCCCTCTATGGGCTTCCAAATATCCCTTTGCCAATTCCACAAGAAGAGCCTTAGCGAAAAGCTTCTTGAAGGGTAAGATGTAACTCTGTGAGATGAATTAAGAGAACACAGAGCAGTTTCTCCAAAAGCTTCTTTCCAGTTTTGAACGGAAGATATTTCCTTTTTCACCCTAGCCCTCTATGGGCTTCTAAATATCCCTTTGCCAATTCCACAAGAACAGCCTTAGTGAAAGGCTTTTTGAAGGGAAAGATGTAACTCTGTGAGATGAATTAACAGAACACAGAGCAGTTTCTCAGAAAGTTTCTTTCCAGTTTTGAACGGAAGATATTTCCTTTTTCCTCAAAGCCCTCTATGGGCTTCCAAATATCCCTTTGCCAATTCCACAAGAACAGCCTTAGCGAAAGGCTTCTTGAAGGGAAAGATGTAACTCTGTGAGATGAATTAACAGAACACAGAGCAGTTTCTCAGAAAGCTTCTTTCCACTTATGAACGGAAGGTATTTGCTTTTTCACCATAGCCCTCTATGGGCTTCCAAATATCCCTTTGCCAATTCCACAAGAACAGCCTTAGCGAAAGGCTTCTTGAAGGGAAAGGTGTAACTCTGTGAGATGAATTAACAAAACACAGAGAAGTTTCTCAGAAAGCTTCTTTCCAGTTTTGAACGGAAGATATTTCCTTTTTCACCATAGCCCTCTATGGGCTTCCAAATATCACTTTGCCAATTCCACAAGAACAGCCTTAGCGATAGGCTTCTTGAAGGGAAAGATGTAACTCTGTGAGATGAATTAGCAGAACACAGAGCAGTTTCTCAAAAAGCTTCTTTCCAGTTTTGAACGGAAGATATTTCCTTTTCCACCATAGCCCTCTATGGGCTTCCAAATATCCCTTTGCCAATTCCACAAGAACAGCCTTAGCGAAAGGCTTCTTGAAGGGAAAGATGTAACTCTGTGAGATGAATGAACAGAACACAGAGCAGTTTCTCAGAAATCTTCTTTCCACTTTTCAACGGAAGATATTTCCTTTTTCACCATAGCCCTCTATGGGCTTCCAAATATCCCTTTGACAATTCCACAAGAACAGCCTTAGCGAAAGGCTTCTAAAAGGGAGAGATATAACTCTGTGAGGTGAATGAAGAGAACACAGAGCAGTTTCTCAAAAAGCTTCTTTCCAGTTTTGAACGGAAGATATTTCCTTTTTCACCGTAGCCCTCTATGGGCTTCCAAATATCCCTTTGCCAATTCCACAAGAACAGCCTTAGCGAAAGGCTTCTTGAAGGTAAAGATGTAACTCTGTGAGATGAATTAACAGAACACAGAGCAGTTTCTCAGAAAGCTTCTTTCCAGTTTTGAACGAAAGATATTTCCTTTTTCACCGTAGCCCTCTATTGGCTTCCAAATATCGTTTTGCCAATTCCACAAGAACAGCCTTAGCGAAAGGCTTGTTGAAGGGAAAGATGTAACTCTGTGAGATGAATGAACAGAACACAGAGCAGTTTCTCAAAAAGTTTCTTTCCAGTTTTGAAAGGAAGATATTTCCGTTTTCACCATAGCCCTCTATGGCCTTCCAAATATCACTTTGCCAATTCCACAAGAACAGCCTTAGCGAAAGGCTTCTTGAAAGGAAAGATGTAACTCTGTGAGATGAATTAACAGAACACAGAGCAGTTTCTCAGAAAGCTTCTTTCCACTTTTGAACGGAAGATACTTCCTTTTTCACCATAGCCCTCTATGGGCTTCCAAATATCCCTCTGCCAATTCCTCAAGAACAGCCGTAGCGAAAGGCTTCTTGAAGGGTAAGATGTAACTCTGTGAGATGAATGAACAGAACACAGAGCAGTTTCTCAGAAAGCTTCTGTCCAGTTTTGAACGGAAGATATTTCCTTTTTCACCCTAGGCCTCTATGGGCTTCCAAATATCCCTTTGCCAATTCCAGAACAGCCTTAGCGAAAGGCTTGTTGAAGGGAAAGATGTAACTCTGTGAGATGAATGAACAGAACACAGAGCAGTTTCTCAGAAAGCTTCTTTCCAGGCTTAGCTAAAGGCTTCTTGAAGGGAAAGATGTAACTCTGTGAGATGAATTCACAGAACACAGAGCAGTTTCTCAGAAAGCTTCCTTCCAGGTTTGAACGGAAGATATTTCCTTTTTCACCATAGCCCTCTATGGGCTTCCAAATATCCCTTTGCCAATTCCACAAGAACAGCCTTAGCGAAAGGCTTCTTAAAAGGAAAGATATAACTCTGTGAGATGAATTAACAGAACACAGAGCAGTTTCTCAGAAAGCTTCTTTCCAGTTTTGAACGGAAGATATTTCCTTTTTCACCATAGCCCTCTATGGGCTTCCAAATATCACTTTGCAATTCCACAAGAACAGCCTTAGCGAAAGGCTTCTTGAAGGGAAAGATGTAAATCTGCGAGATGAATTAACAGAACACAGAGAAGTTTCTCAGAAAGCTTCTTTCCAGTTTTGAACGGAAGTTATTTCCTTTTTCACCATAGCCCTCTATGGGCTTCCAAATATCCCTTTGCCAATTCCACAAGAACAGCCTTAGCGAAAGGCTTCTTGAAGGGAAAGATGTAACTCTGTGAGATGAATTAACAGAACACAGAGAAGTTTCTCAGAAAGCTTCTTTCCAGTTTTGAACGGAAGATATTTCCTTTTTCACCATAGCCCTCTATGGACTTCCAAATATATCTTTGCCAATTCCACAAGAACAGCCTTAGCGAAAGGCTTCTTGAAGGGAAAGATGTAACTCGGTGAGATGAATCAACAGAACACAGAGCAGTTTCTCATAAAGCTTCTTTCCAGTTTTGAACGGAAGATATTTCCTTTTTCACCATAGGCCTCTATGGCCTTCCAAATATCCCTATGCCAATTCCACAAGAACAGCCTTAGCAAAAGGCTTCTTGAAGGGAAAGATGTAACTCTGTGAGATGAATTAACAGAACACAGAGCAGTTTCTCAGAAAGCTTCTTTCCAGTTTTGAACGGAAGATATATCCTTTTTCACCGTAGCCCAATATGGGCTTCCAAATATCGTTTTGCCCATTCCACAAGAACACCCTAAGCGAAAGGCTTCTTGAAGGGAAAGATGTAACTCTGTGAGATGAATTAACAGAACACAGAGCAGTTTCTCAGAATGCTTCTTTCCAGTTTTGAACGGAAGATATTTCCTTTTTCACCGTAGTCCTCTATGGGCTTCCAAGTACCCCTTTGCCAATTCCACAAGAACAGCCTTAGCGAAAGGTTTCTTAAAGGGAAAGATGTAACTCTGTTAGATGAATTAACAGAACACAGAGCAGTTTCTCAGAAAGCTTCTTTCCAGTTTTGAACGGAGGATATTTCCTATTTCACCATAGCCCTCTATGGGCTTCCAGATATCACTTGGCCAATTCCACAAGAACAGCCTTAGCGAAAGGCTTCTTGAAGGGAAACATGTAACTCTGTGACATGAATTAACAGAACACAGAGCAGTTTCTCAGAAAGCTTCTTTCCAGTTTTGAACGGAAGATATTTCCTTTTTCACCGTAGCCCTCTATGGGCTTCCAAATATCCCTTTGCCAATTCCACAAGAACAGCCTTAACGAAAGGCTTCTTGAAGGGAAAGATGTAACACTGTGAGATGAATTAACAGAACACAGAGCAGTTTCTCAGAAAGCTTCTTTCCAGTTTTGAACGGAACATATTTCCTTTTTCACCGTAGCCCTCTATGGGCTTCCAAATATCCCTTTGCCAATTCCACAAGAACAGCCTTAGCGAAAGGCTTCTTGAAGGGAAACATGTAACTCTGTGAGTTGAATTAACAGAATACAGAGCAGTTTCTCAGAAAGCTTCTTCCCAGTTTTGAACGGAAGATATTTCCTTTTTCACCGTAGCCCTCTATGGGCTTCCAAATATCCCTTTGCCAATTCCACAAGAACAGCCTTAGCGAAAGGCTTCTTGAAGGGAAAGGTGTAACTCTGTGAGATGAATGAACAGAACACAGAGAAGTTTCTCAAAAAGCTTCTTTCCAGTTTTCAACGGAGGATATTTCCTTTTTCACCGTAGCCCTCTATGGGCTTCCAAATATCACTTTGCCAATTCCACAAGAACAGCCTTAGCGAAAGGCTTCTTGAAGGGAAAGATATAACTCTGTGAGATGAATTAACAGAACACAGAGCAATTTCTCAGAAAGCTTCTTTCCAGTTTTGAACGGAAGATATTTCCTTTTTCACCGTAGCGCTGTATGGGCTTCCAAGTATCCCTTTTCCAATACCACAAGAACAGCCTTAGCGAAAGGCTTCTTGAAGGGAAAGATGTAACTCTGTGAGATGAATTAACAGAACACAGAGCAGTTTCTCAGAAAGCTTCTTTTCAGTTTTGAACGGAATATATTTCCATTTTCACCATAGCCCTCTATGGGCTTCCAAATATCCCTTTGCCAATTCCACAAGAACAGCCTTAGCGAAAGGCTTCTTGAAGGGAAAGATGTAACTCGGTGAGATGAATTAACAGAATACAGAGCAGTCTCTCAGAAAGCTTCTTTCCAGTTTTGAACGGAAGATATTTCCTTTTTCACCATAGCCCTCTATGGGCTTCTAGATATCACTTTGCCAATTCCACAAGAACAGCCTTAGCGATAGGCTTCTTGAAGGGAAAGATGTAACTCTGTGAGATAAGTTAACAGAACACAGAGCAGTTTCTCCAAAAGCTTCTTTCCAGTTTTGAACGGAAGATATTTCCTTTTTCACCATAGCCCTCTATGGGCTTCCAAATATCCCTTTGCCAATTCCACAAGAACAGCCTTAGCGAAAGGCTTCTTGAAGGGAAAGATGTAAGTCTGTGAGATGAATGAACAGAACACAGAGCAGTTTCTCAGAAATCTTCTTTCCACTTTTCAACGGAAGATATTTCCTTTTTCACCATAGCCCTCTATGGGCTTCCAAATATCCCTTTGACAATTCCACAAGAACAGCCTTAGCGAAAGGCTTCTTGAAGGGAAAGATGTAACTCTGCGAGCTGAATTAACACAACACAGAGAAGTTTCTCAGAAAGCTTCTTTCCAGTTTTGAACGGAAGATATTTCCTTTTTCACCATAGGCCTCTATGGCCTTCCAAATATCCCTATGCCAATTCCACAAGAACAGCCTTAGCAAAAGGCTTCTTGAAGGGAAAGATGTAACTCTGTGAGATGAATTAACAGAACACAGAGCAGTTTCTCAGAAAGCTTCTTTCCAGTTTTGAACGGAAGATATATCCTTTTTCACCGTAGCCCAATATGGGCTTCCAAATATCGTTTTGCCCATTCCACAAGAACACCCTTAGCGAAAGGCTTCTTGAAGGGAAAGATGTAACTCTGTGAGATGAATTAACAGAACACAGAGCAGTTTCTCAGAAAGCTTCTTTCCAGTTTTGAACGGAAGATATTTCCTTTTTCACCGTAGTCCTCTATGGGCTTCGAAGTATCCCTTTGCCAATTCCACAAGAACAGCCTTAGCGAAAGGTTTCTTGAAGGGAAAGATGTAACTCTGTGAGATGAATTAACAGAACACAGAGCAGTTTCTCAGAAAGCTTCTTTCCAGTTTTGAACGGAGGATATTTCCTATTTCACCATAGCCCTCTATGGGCTTCCAGATATCACTTGGCCAATTCCACAAGAACAGCCTTAGCGAAAGGCTTCTTGAAGGGAAACATGTAACTCTGTGACATGAATTAACAGAACACAGAGCAGTTTCTCAGAAAGCTTCTTTCCAGTTTTGAACGGAAGATATTTCCTTTTTCACCGTAGCCCTCTAGGGGCTTCCAAATATCCCTTTGCCAATTCCACAAGAACAGCCTTAGCGAAAGGCTTCTTGAAGTGAAAGATGTAACTCTGTGAGATGAATTACCAGAACACAGAGCAGTTTCTCAGAAAGCTTCTTTCCAGTTTTGAACGGAAGATATTTCCTTTTTCACCGTAGCCCTCTCTGGGCTTCCAAATATCCCTTTGCCAATTCCACAAGAACAGCCTTTGCGAAAGGCTTCTTGAAGGGAAAGATGTAACTCTGTGAGATGAATTAACAGAACACAGAGCAGTTTCTCAGGAAGCTTCTTTCCAGTTTTGAACGGAAGATATTTCCTTTTTCACCGTAGCCCTCTATGGGCTTCCAAATATCGTTTTGCCAATTCCACAAGAACAGCCTTAGCGAAAGGCTTGTTGAAGGGAAAGATGTAACTCTGTGAGATGAATGAACAGAACACAGAACAGTTTCTCAAAAAGCTTCTTTCCAGTTTTGAACGGAAGATATTTCCTTTTTCACCATAGCCCTCTATGGGCTTCCAAATATCACTTTGCCAATTCCACAAGAAGAGCCTTAGCGAAATGCTTCTTGAAGGGAAAGATGTAACTCTGTGGGATGAATTAACAGAACAGAGAGCAGTTTCTCAGAAAGCTTCTTTCCAGTTTTGAACGGAAGATATTTCCTTTTTCACCATAGCCCTCTATGGGCTTCCAGATATCACTTTGCCAATTCCACAAGAACAGCCTTAGCGAAAGGCTTCTTGAAGGGAAAGATGTAACTCTGTGAGATGAATTAACAGAACACAGAGCAGTTTCTCAAAAAGCTTCTTTCCAGTTTTGAACGGAAGATATTTCCTTTTTCACCATAGCCCTCTATGGGCTTCCAAATATCCCTTTGCCAATTCCACAAGAACAGCCTTAGCGAAAGGCTTCTTGAAGGGAAAGATATAACTCTGTGAGGTGAGTGAAGAAAATACAGAGCAGTTTCTCAAAAAGCTTCTTTCCAGTTTTGAACGAAAGATATTTCCTATTTCCTCAAAGCCCTGTATGGGCTTCCAAATATCCCTTTGCCAATTCCACAAGAACAGCCTTAGCGAAAGGCTTCTTGTAGGGAAAGATGTAACACTGTGAGATGAATGAACAGAACACAGAGCAGTTTTTCAGAAAGCTTCTGTCCAGGTTTGAACGGAAGATATTTCCTTTTTCACCATAGGCCTCTATGGGCTTCCAAATATCCCTTTGCCAATTCCACAAGAACAGCCTTAGCGAAAGGCTTGCTGAAGGGAAAGATGTAACTCTGTGAGATGAATGAACAGAACACAGAGCAGTTTCTCAGAAAGCTTCTTTCCAGTCTTAGCTAAAGGCTTCTTGAAGGGAAAGATGTAACTCTGTGAGATGAATTAACAGAACACAGAGCAGTTTCTCAGAAAGCTTCTTTCCAGTTTTGAACGGAAGATATATCCTTTTTCACCGTAGCCCTCTATGGGCTTCCAAATATCGTTTTGCCAATTCCACAAGAACAGCCTTAGCGAAAGGCTTCTTGAAGGGAAAGATGTAACTCTGTGAGATGAATTAACAGAACACAGAGAAGTTTCTCAGAAAGCTTCTTTCCAGTTTTGAACGGAAGTTGTTTACTTTTTCACCATAGCCCTCTATGGTCTTCCAAATATCACTTTGCCAATTCCACAAGAACAGCCTTAACGAAAGGTTTCTTGAGGGAAAGATGTAACTCTGTGAGATGAATTAACAGAACACAGAGAAGTTTCTCAGAAAGCTTCTATCCAGTTTTGAACAGAAGATATTTCCTTTTTCACCATAGCCCTCTATGGGCTTCCAAGTATCCCTTTGCCAATTCCACAAGAACAGCCTTAGCGAAAGGCTTCTTGAAGGGAAAGATGTAACTCGGTGAGATGAATTAACAGAACACAGAGCAGTTTCTCAGAAAGCTTCTTTCCAGTTTTGAACGGAAGATATTTCCTTGTTCACCATAGCCCTCTATGGGCTTCCAAATATCCCTTTGCCAATTCCACAAGAACAGCCTTAGCGAAAGGCTTCTTGAAGGGAAAGATGTAACTCTGTGAGATGAATTAACAGAACACAGAGCAGTTTCTCAGAAAGCTTCTTTCCAGTTTTGAACGGAAGATATTTCCTTTTTCACCGTAGCCCTCTATGGGCTTCCAAATATCGTTTTGCCAATTCCACAAGAACAGCCTTAGCGAAAGGCTTGTTGAAGTGAAAGATGTAACTCTGTGAGATGAAAGAACAGAACATAGAACAGTTTCTCAAAAAGCTTCTTTCCAGTTTTGAACGGAAGATATTTCCTTTTTCACCATAGCCCTCTACGGGCTTCCAAATATCACTTTGCCAATTCCACAAGAACAGCCTTAGATAAATGCTTCTTGAAGGGAAAGATGTAACTCTGTGGGATGAATTAACAGAACACAGAGCAGTTTCTCAGAAAGCTTCTTTCCAGTTTTGAACGGAAGATATTTCCTTTTTCACCATAGCCCTCTATGGGCTTCCAAATATCCCTTTGCCAATTCCACAAGAACAGCCTTAGCGAAAGGCTTCTTGAAGGGAAAGATGTAACTCTGTGAGATGAATTAACAGAACACAGAGCAGTTTCTCAGAAAGCTTCTTTCCAGTTTTGAACAGAAGATATTTCCTTTTTCACCATAGCCCTCTATGGGCTTCCAAATATCCCTTTGCCAATTCCAGAAGAACAGACTTAGCGAAAGGCTTGTTGAAGGGAAAGATGTAACTCTGTGAGATGAATGAACAGAACACAGAGCAGTTTCTCAGAAAGCTTCTTTCCAGGCTTAGCTAAAGGCTTCTTGAAGGGAAAGATGTAACTCTGTGAGATGAATTCACAGAACACAGAGCAGTTTCTCAGAAAGCTTCTTTCCAGGTTTGAACGGAAGATATTTCCTTTTTCACCATAGCCCTCTATGGGCTTCCAAATATCCCTTTGCCAATTCCACAAGAACAGCCTTAGCGAAAGGCTTGTTGAAGGGAAAGATGTAACTCTGTGAGATGAATGAACAGAACACAGAACAGTTTCTCAAAAAGCTTCTTTCCAGTTTTGAACGGAAGATATTTCCTTTTTCACCATAGCCCTCTATGGGCTTCCAAATATCACTTTGCCAATTCCACAAGAAGAGCCTTAGCGAAATGCTTCTTCAAGGGAAAGATGTAACTCTGTGGGATGAATTAACAGAACACAGAGCAGTTTCTCAGAAAGCTTCTTTCCAGTTTCGAACGGAAGATATTTCCTTTTTCACCATAGCCCTCTATGGGCTTCCAGATATCACTTTGCCAATTCCACAAGAACAGCCTTAGCGAAAGGCTTCTTGAAGGGAAAGATGTAACTCTGTGAGATGAATTAACAGAACACAGAGCAGTTTCTCAAAAAGCTTCTTTCCAGTTTTGAACGGAAGGTATTTCCTTTTTCACCATAGCCCTCTATGGGCTTCCAAATATCCCTTTGCCAATTCCACAAGAACAGCCTTAGCGAAAGGCTTCTTGAAGGGAAAGATGTAACTCTGAGAGATGAATTAACAGAACACAGAGCAGTTTCCCAGAAAGCTTCTTTCCACTTTTCAACGGAAGATATTTCCTTTTTCACCATAGCCCTCTATGGGATTCCAAATATCCCTTTGCCAATTCCACAAGAACAGCCTTAGCGAAAGGCTTCTTGAAGGGAAAGATATAACTCTGTGAGGTGAGTGAAGAAAATACAGAGCAGTTTCTCAAAAAGCTTCTTTCCAGTTTTGAACGAAAGATATTTCCTTTTTCCTCAAAGCCCTCTATGGGCTTCCAAATATCCCTTTGCCAATTCCACAAGAACAGCCTTAGCGAAAGGCTTCTTGAAGGGAAAGATGTAACACTGTGAGATGAATGAACAGAACACAGAGCAGTTTTTCAGAAAGCTTCTGTCCATGTTTGAACGGAAGATATTTCCTTTTTCACCATAGGCCTCTATGGGCTTCCAAATATCCCTTTGCCAATTCCACAAGAACAGCCTTAGCGAAAGGCTTGCTGAAGGGAAAGATGTAACTCTGTGAGATGAATGAACAGAACACAGAGCAGTTTCTCAGAAAGCTTCTTTCCAGTCTTAGCTAAAGGCTTCTTGAAGGGAAAGATGTAACTCTGTGAGATGAATTAACAGAACACAGAGCAGTTTCTCAGAAAGCTTCTTTCCAGTTTTGAACGGAAGATATATCCTTTTTCACCGTAGCCCTCTATGGGCTTCCAAATATCGTTTTGCCAATTCCACAAGAACAGCCTTAGCGAAAGGCTTCTTGAAGGGAAAGATGTAACTCTGTGAGATGAATTAACAGAACACAGAGCAGTTTCTCAGAAAGCTTCTTTCCAGTTTTGAACGGAAGTTGTTTACTTTTTCACCATAGCCCTCTATGGTCTTCCAAATATCACTTTGCCAATTCCACAAGAACAGCCTTAACGAAAGGTTTCTTGAAGGGAAAGATGTAACTCTGTGAGATGAATTAACAGAACACAGAGAAGTTTCTCAGAAAGCTTCTATCCAGTTTTGAACAGAAGATATTTCCTTGTTCACCATAGCCCTCTATGGGCTTCCAAGTATCCCTTTGCCAATTCCACAAGAACAGCCTTAGCGAAAGGCTTCTTGAAGGGAAAGATGTAACTCGGTGAGATGAATTAACAGAACACAGAGCAGTTTCTCAGAAAGCTTCTTTCCAGTTTTGAACGGAAGATATTTCCTTGTTCACCATAGCCCTCTATGGGCTTCCAAATATCCCTTTGCCAATTCCACAAGAACAGCCTTAGCGAAAGGCTTCTTGAAGGGAAAGATGTAACTCTGTGAGATGAATTAACAGAACACAGAGCAGTTTCTCAGAAAGCTTCTTTCCAGTTTTGAACGGAAGATATTTCCTTTTTCACCGTAGCCCTCTATGGGCTTCCAAATATCGTTTTGCCAATTCCACAAGAACAGCCTTAGCGAAAGGCTTGTTGAAGGGAAAGATGTAACTCTGTGAGATGAAAGAACAGAACATAGAACAGTTTCTCAAAAAGCTTCTTTCCAGTTTTGAACGGAAGATATTTCCTTTTTCACCATAGCCCTCTACGGGCTTCCAATTATCACTTTGCCAATTCCACAAGAACAGCCTTAGATAAATGCTTCTTGAAGGGAAAGATGTAACTCTGTGGGATGAATTAACAGAACACAGAGCAGTTTCTCAGAAAGCTTCTTTCCAGTTTTGAACGGAAGATATTTCCTTTTTCACCATAGCCCTCTATGGGCTTCCAAATATCCCTTTGCCAATTCCACAAGAACAGCCTTAGCGAAAGGCTTCTTGAAGGGAAAGATGTAACTCTGTGAGATGAATTAACAGAACACAGAGCAGTTTCTCAGAAAGCTTCTTTCCAGTTTTGAACAGAAGTTATTTCCTTTTTCACCATAGCCCTCTATGGGTTTCCAAATATCCCTTTGCCAATTCCAGAAGAACAGACTTAGCGAAAGGCTTGTTGAAGGGAAAGATGTAACTCTGTGAGATGAATGAACAGAACACAGAGCAGTTTCTCAGAAAGCTTCTTTCCAGGCTTAGCTAAAGGCTTCTTGAAGGGAAAGATGTAACTCTGTGAGATGAATTCACAGAACACAGAGCAGTTTCTCAGAAAGCTTCTTTCCAGGTTTGGACGGAAGATATTTCCTTTTTCACCATAGCCCTCTATGGGCTTCCAAATATCCCTTTGCCAATTCCACAAGAACAGCCTTAGCGAAAGGCTTCTTGAAAGGAAAGATATAACTCTGTGAGATGAATTAACAGAACACAGAGCAGTTTCTCAGAAAGCTTCTTTCCAGTTTTGAACGGAAGATATTTCCTTTTTCACCATAGCCCTCTATGGGCTTCCAAATATCACTTTGCAATTCCACAAGAACAGCCTTAGCGAAAGGCTTCTTGAAGGGAAAGATGTAACTCTGCGAGATGAATTAACACAACACAGAGAAGTTTCTCAGAAAGCTTCTTTCCAGTTTTGAACGGAAGTTATTTCCTTTTCCACCGTAGCCCTCTATGGGTTTCCAAATATCCCTTTGCCAATTCCACAAGAACAGCCATAGCGAAAGGCTTCTTGAAGGGAAAGATGTAACTCTGTGAGATGAATTAACAGAACACAGAGAAGTTTCTCAGAAAGCTTCTTTCCAGTTTTGAACGGAAGATATTTCCTTTTTCACCATAGCCCTCTATGGGCTTCCAAATATCCCTTTGCCAATTCCACAAGAACAGCCTTAGCGAAAGGCTTCTTGAAGGGAAAGATGTAACTCGGTGAGATGAATTAACAGAACACAGAGCAGTTTCTCAGAAAGCTTCTTTCCACTTTTGAACGGAAGATATTTCCTTTTTCACCATAGGCCTCTATGGGCTTCCAAATATCCCTATGTCAATTTCACAAGAACAGCCTTAGCAAAAGGCTTCTTGAAGGGAAAGATGTAACTCTGTGAGATGAATTAACAGAACACAGAGCAGTTTCTCAGAAAGCTTCTTTCCAGTTTTGAACGGAAGATATATCCTTTTTCACCGTAGCCCAATATGGGCTTCCAAATATCGTTTTGCCCATTCCACAAGAACACCCTTAGCGAAAGGCTTCTTGAAGGGAAAGATGTAACTCTGTGAGATGAATTAACAGAACACAGAGCAGTTTCTCAGAAAGCTTCTTTCCAGTTTTGAACGGAAGATATTTCCTTTTTCACCGTAGCCCTCTATGGGCTTCCAAATATCCCTTTGCCAATTCCACAAGAACAGCCTTAGCGAAAGGCTTCTTGAAGGGAAACATGTAACTCTGTGAGTTGAATTAACAGAACACAGAGCAGTTTCTCAGAAAGCTTCTTCCCAGTTTTGAACGGAAGATATTTCCTTTTTCACCGTAGCCCTCTATGGGCTTCCAAATATCCCTTTGCCAATTCCACAAGAACAGCCTTAGCGAAAGGCTTCTTGAAGGGAAAGGTGTAACTCTGTGAGATGAATGAACAGAACACAGAGAAGTTTCTCAAAAAGCTTGTTTCCAGTTTTCAACGGAGGATATTTCCTTTTTCACCGTAGCCCTCTATGGGCTTCCAAATATCACTTTGCCAATTCCACAAGAACAGCCTTAGCGAAAGGCTTCTTGAAGGGAAAGATATAACTCTGTGAGATGAATTAACAGAACACAGAGCAATTTCTCAGAAAGCTTCTTTCCAGTTCTGAACGGAAGATATTTCCTTTTTCACCGTAGCGCTGTATGGGCTTCCAAGTATCCCTTTTCCAATACCACAAGAACAGCCTTAGCGAAAGGCTTCTTGAAGGGAAAGATGTAACTCTGTGAGATGAATTAACAGAACACAGAGCAGTTTCTCAGAAAGCTTCTTTTCAGTTTTGAACGGAATATATTTCCATTTTCACCATAGCCCTCTATGGGCTTTCAAATATCCCTTTGCCAATTCCACAAGAACAGCCTTAACGAAAGGCTTCTTGAAGGGAAAGATGTAACTCGGTGAGATGAATTAACAGAATACAGAGCAGTCTCTCAGAAAGCTTCTTTCCAGTTTTGAACGGAAGATATTTCCTTTTTCACCATAGCCCTCTATGGGCTTCTAGATATCACTTTGCCAATTCCACAAGAACAGCCTTAGCGATAGGCTTCTTGAAGGGAAAGATGTAACTCTGTGAGATAAGTTAACAGAACACAGAGCAGTTTCTCCAAAAGCTTCTTTCCAGTTTTGAACGGAAGATATTTCCTTTTTCACCATAGCCCTCTATGGGCTTCCAAATATCCCTTTGCCAATTCCACAAGAACAGCCTTAGCGAAAGGCTTCTTGAAGGGAAAGATGTAAGTCTGTGAGATGAATGAACAGAACACAGAGCAGTTTCTCAGAAATCTTCTTTCCACTTTTCAACGGAAGATATTTCCTTTTTCACCATAGCCCTCTATGGGCTTCCAAATATCCCTTTGACAATTCCACAAGAACAGCCTTAGCGAAAGGCTTCTTGAAGGGAGAGATATAACTCTGTGAGGTGAATGAAGAGAACACAGAGCAGTTTCTCAAAAAGCTTCTTTCCAGTTTTGAACGGAAGATATTTCCTTTTTCACCGTAGCCCTCTATGGGCTTCCAAATATCCCTTTGCCAATTCCACAAGAACAGCCTTAGCGAAAGGCTTCTTGAAGGTAAAGATGTAACTCTGTGAGATGAATTAACAGAACACAGAGCAGTTTCTCAGAAAGCTTCTTTCCAGTTTTGAACGAAAGATATTTCCTTTTTCACCGTAGCCCTCTATTGGCTTCCAAATATCGTTTTGCCAATTCCACAAGAACAGCCTTAGCGAAAGGCTTGTTGAAGGGAAAGATGTAACTCTGTGAGATGAATGAACAGAACACAGAGCAGTTTCTCAAAAAGTTTCTTTCCAGTTTTGAACGGAAGATATTTCCGTTTTCACCATAGCCCTCTATGGCCTTCCAAATATCACTTTGCCAATTCCACAAGAACAGCCTTAGCGAAAGGCTTCTTGAAGGGAAAGATGTAACTCTGTGAGATGAATTAACAGAACACAGAGCAGTTTCTCAGAAAGCTTCTTTCCACTTTTGAACGGAAGATATTTCCTTTTTCACCATAGCCCTCTATGGGCTTCCAAATATCCCTCCGCCAATTCCACAAGAACAGCCGTAGCGAAAGGCTTCTTGAAGGGTAAGATGTATCTCTGTGAGATGAATGAACAGAACACAGAGCAGTTTCTCAGAAAGCTTCTGTCCAGTTTTGAACGGAAGATATTTCCTTTTTCACCCTAGGCCTCTATGGGCTTCCAAATATCCCTTTGCCAATTCCAGAACAGCCTTAGCGAAAGGCTTGTTGAAGGGAAAGATGTAACTCTGTGAGATGAATGAACAGAACAAGAGCAGTTTCTCAGAAAGCTTCTTTCCAGGCTTAGCTAAAGGCTTCTTGAAGGGAAAGATGTAACTCTGTGAGATGAATTCACAGAACACAGAGCAGTTTCTCAGAAAGCTTCTTTCCAGGTTTGAACGGAAGATATTTCCTTTTTCACCATAGCCCTCTATGGGCTTCCAAATATCCTTTTGCCAATTCCACAAGAACAGCCTTAGCGAAAGGCTTCTTGAAAGGAAAGATATAACTCTGTGAGATGAATTAACAGAACACAGAGCAGTTTCTCAGAAAGCTTCTTTCCAGTTTTGAACGGAAGTTATTTCCTTTTTCACCATAGCCCTCTATGGGCTTCCAAATATCACTTTGCAATTCCACAAGAACAGCCTTAGCGAAAGGCTTCTTGAAGGGAAAGATGTAACTCTGCGAGATGAATTAACACAACACAGAGAAGTTTCTCAGAAAGCTTCTTTCCAGTTTTGAACGGAATATATTTCCTTTTTCACCATAGGCCTCTATGGCCTTCCAAATATCCCTATGCCAATTCCACAAGAACAGCCTTAGCAAAAGGCTTCTTGAAGGGAAAGATGTAACTCTGTGAGATGAATTAACAGAACACAGAGCAGTTTCTCAGAAAGCTTCTTTCCAGTTTTGAACGGAAGATATATCCTTTTTCACCGTAGCCCAATATGGGCTTCCAAATATCGTTTTGCCCATTCCACAAGAACACCCTTAGCGAAAGGCTTCTCGAAGGGAAAGATGTAACTCTGTGAGATGAATTAACAGAACACAGAGCAGTTTCTCAGAAAGCTTCTTTCCAGTTTTGAACGGAAGATATTTCCTTTTTCACCGTAGTCCTCTATGGGCTTCGAAGTATCCCTTTGCCAATTCCACAAGAACAGCCTTAGCGAAAGGTTTCTTGAAGGGAAAGATGTAACTCTGTGAGATGAATTAACAGAACACAGAGCAGTTTCTCAGAAAGCTTCTTTCCAGTTTTGAACGGAGGATATTTCCTATTTCACCATAGCCCTCTATGGGCTTCCAGATATCACTTGGCCAATTCCACAAGAACAGCCTTAGCGAAAGGCTTCTTGAAGGGAAACATGTAACTCTGTGACATGAATTAACAGAACACAGAGCAGTTTCTCAGAAAGCTTCTTTCCAGTTTTGAACGGAAGATATTTCCTTTTTCACCATAGCCCTCTATGGGCTTCCAAATATCCCTTTGCCAATTCCACAAGAACAGCCAGAGCGAAAGGCTTCTTGAAGGGTAAGATGTAACTCTGTGAGATGAATTAAGAGAACACAGAGGAATTTCTCAGAAAGCTTCTTTCCAGTTTTGAACGGAAGATATTTCCTTTTTCCTCAAAGCCCTCTATGGGCTTCCAAATATCACTTTGCCAATTCCACAAGAACAGCCTTAGCGAAAGTCTTCTTGAAGGGAAAGATGTAACTCTGTGAGATGAATTAACAGAACACAGAACAGTTTCTCAGAAATCTTCTTTCCAGTTTTGAACGGAAGATATTTCCTTTTTCACCATAGCCCTCTGTGGGCTTCCAAATATCCCTTTGCCAATTCCACAAGAACAGCCTTAGCGAAAGGCTTCTTGAAGGGAAAGATGTAACTCGGTGAGATGAATTAACAGAACACAGAGCAGTTTCTCAGAATGCTTCTTTCCAGTTTTGAACGGAAGATATTTCCTTTTTCATCATAGCCCTCTAAGGGTTTCCAAATATCCCTTTGCCAATTCCACAAGAACAGCCTTAGCGAAAGGCTTCTTGAAGGGAAAGATGTAACTCTGTGAGATGAATTAACAGAACACAGAGCAGTTTCTCAGAAAGCTTCTTTCCAGTTTTGAACGGAAGATATTTCCTTTTTCACCATAGTCCTCTATGGGCTTCCAAGTGTCCCTTTGCCAATTCCACAAGAACAGCCTTAGCGAAAGGCTTCTTGACGGGAAAGATGTAACTCTGTGAGATGAATTAACAGAACACAGAGCAGTTTCTCAGAAAGCTTCTTTCCAGTTTTGAACGGAAGATACTTCCTTTTTCACCATTGCCCTCTATGGGATTCCAAATATCCCTTTGCCAATTCCACAAGAACAGCCTTAGCGAAAGGCTTCTTGAAGGGTAAGAGATAATTCTGTGAGATGAATTAACAGAACACAGAGCAGTTACTCAGAAAGCTTCTTTCCAGTTTTGAACGGAAGATATTTCCTTTTTCACCATAGCCCTCTATGGGCTTCCAAATATCCCTTTGCCATTTCCACAAGAACAGCCTTAGCGAAAGGCTTCTTGAAGGGAAAGATGTAACTCTGTGAGATGAATTAACAGAACACAGAGCAGTTTCTCAGAAAGCTTCTTTCCAGTTTTGAACGGAAGATATTTCCTTTTTCACCAAAGCCCTCTATGGGCTTCCAAATATCCTTTTGCCAATTCCACAAGAACAGCCTTATCGAAAGGCCTCCTGAAGGGAAAGAGGTAACTCTGTGAGATGAATTAAGAGAACACAGAGCAGTTTCTCGGAAAGCTTCTTTCCAGTTTTGAACGGAAGATATTTCCTTTTTCACCGTAGCCCTCTATGGGCTTCCAAATATCATTTTGCCAATTCCACAAGAACAGCCTTAGCGAAAGGCTTCTTTAATGGAAAGATGTAACTCTGTGAGATGTATTAACAGAACATAGAGCAGTTTCTCAGAAAGCTTCTTTCCAGTTTTGAACGGAAGATATTTCCTTTTTCACCATAGCCCTCTATGGGCTTCCAAGTATCCCTTTGCCAATTCCACAAGAACAGCCTTAGCGAAAGGCTTCTTGAAGGGAAAGAGGTAACTCTGTGAGATGAATTAACAGAACACAGAGCAGTTTCTCAGAAAGCTTCTTTCCAGTTTTCAACGGAAGTTATTTCCTTTTTCACCGTAGCCCCCTATGGGCTTCCAAATATCCTATTGCCAATTCCACAAGAACAGCCTTATCGAAAGGCTTCTTGAAGGGAAAGAGGTAACTCTGTGAGATGAATTAAGAGAACCCAGAGCAGTTTCTCAGAAAGCTTCTTTCCAGTTTTGAACGGAAGATATTTCCTTTTTCTCCGTAGCCCTCTATGGGCTTTCAAATATCATTTTGCCAATTCCACAAGAACAGCCTTAGCGAAAGGCTTCTTGAATGGAAAGATGTATCTCTGTGAGATGAATTAATAGAACATAGAGCAGTTTCTCAGAAAGCTTCTTTCCAGTTTTGAACGGAAGATATTTCCTTTTTCACCATAGCCCTCTATGGGCTTCCAAGTATCCCTTTGCCAATTCCACAAGAACAGCCTTAGCGAAAGGCTTTTTGAAGGGAAAGATGTACCTCTGTGAGATGAATTAACAGAACACAGAGCAGTTTCTCAGAAAGCTTCTTTCCAGTTTTGAACGGAAGATATTTCCTTTTTCACCATAGCCCTCTATGGGCTTCCAAGTATCCCTTTGCCAATTCCCAAGAACAGCCTTAGCGAAAGGCTTCTTGAAGGGAAAGATGTAACTCTGTGAGATGAATTAACAGAACACAGAGCAGTTTCTCAGAAAGCTTCTTTCCAGTTTTGAACGCAAGATATTTCCTTTTTCTCCATAGCCCTCTATGGGATTCCAAATATCCCTTTGCCAATTCCACAAGAACAGCCTTAGCGAAAGGCTTCTTGTAGGGAAAGATGTAACTCTGTGAGATGAATTAACAGAACACAGAGCAGTTTCTCAGAAAGCTTCTTTCCAGTTTTGAACGGAAGATATTTCCTTTTTCTCCGTAGCCCTCTATGGGCTTCCAAATATCCCTTTGCCAATTCCACAAGAACAGCCTTAGCGAAAGGCTTCTTGAAGGGAAAGATGTAACTCGGTGAGATGAATTAACAGAACACAGAGCAGTTTCTCAGAAAGCTTCTTTCCAGTTTTGAACGGAAGATATTTCCTTTTTCACCATAGCCCTCCATGGGCTTCCAAATATCCCTTTGCGAAATCCACAAGAAGAGCCTTAGCGAAAGGCTTCTTGAAGGGAAAGATGGAACTCTGTGAGATGAATTAACAGAACACAGAGCAGTTTCTCAGAAAGCTTCTTTCCAGTTTTGAACGGAAGATATTTCCTTTTTCACCATAGCCCTCTATGGGCTTCCAAATGTCCCTTTGCCAATTCCACAAGAACAGACTTAGCGAAAAGCTTCTTGAAGGGAAAGATGTAACTCTGTTAGATGAATTATCACAACACAGAGCAGTTTCTCAGAAAGCTTCTTTCCAGTTTTGAACGGAAGATACTTCCTTTTTCACCGTAGCCCTCTATGGGCTTCCAAATATCCCTTTGCCAATTCCACAAGAACAGCCTTCTCGAAAGGCTTCTTTAAGGGAAAGATTTAACCCTGTGAGATGAATTAACAGAACACAGAGCAGTTTCTCAGAAAGCTTCTTTCCAGTTTTCAACGGAAGATATTTCCTTTTCACCACAGCCCTCTCCGGGCTTCCAAATATCCCTTTGCCAATTCCACAAGAACAGACTTAGCGAAAGACTTCTTGAAGTAAAGATGTAACTCTGTGAGGTGAATTAACAGAACACAGAGCAGTTTCTCAGAAAGCTTCTATCCAGTTTTGAACGGAAGATATTTCCTTTTTCACCATAGCCCTCTATGGTGTTCCAAATATCCCTTTGCCAATTCCACGAGAACAGCCTTAGCGAAAGGCTTCTTGAAGGGAAAGATGTAACTCTGTGAGATGAATTAACAGAACACAGAGCAGTTTCTCAGAAAGCTTCTTTCCAGTTTTGAACGGAAGATATTTCCTTTTTCACCACAGCCCTCCATGGGCTTCCAAATATCCCTTTGCCCATTCCACAAGAACAGCCTTAGCGAAAGGAATCTTGAAGGGAAAGATATAACTCGTTGACATGAATTAACAGAACACAAAGCAGTTTGTCAGAAAGCTTCTTTCCAGTTTTGAACGGAAGATATTTCCTTTTTCACCACAGCCCTCTAGGGTGTTCCAAATATCCCTTTGCCAATTCCACAGGAATAGCCTTAGCGAAAGGGTTTTTGAAGGGAAAGATGTAACTCTGTGAGATGAATTAACAGAACACAGAGCAATTTCTCAGAAAGCTTCTTTCCAGTTTTGAACGGAAGATATTTCCTTTTTCACCATAGCCCTCTATGGGCTTCCAAGTATCCCTTTGCCAATTCCACAAGAACAGCCTTAGCGAAAATCTTCTTGAAGGGAAAGATGTAACTCTGTGAGATGAATTAACAGAACACAGAGCAGTTTCTCAGAAAGCTTCTTTCCAGTTTTGAACGGAAGATATTTCCTTTTCACCACAGCCCTCTATGGGCTTCCAAATATCCCTTTGCCAATTCCACAAGAACAGCCTTAGCGAAAGGCTTCTTGAAGGAAAAGATGTAACTCTGTGAGATGAATTAACAGAACACAGAGCAGTTTCTCAGAAAGCTTCTTAACAGTTTTGAACGGAAGATATTTCCTTTTTCACCATAGCCCTCTATGGGCTTCCAAATATCCCTTTGCCAATTCCACAAGAACAGCCTTAGCGAAAGGCTTCTTAAAGGGAAAGATGTAACTCTGTGAGATGAATTAACAGAACACAGAGCAGTTTCTCAGAAAGCTTCTTTCCAGGGTTGAACGGAAGATATTTCCTTTTTCAAGGTAGCCCTCTATGGTGTTCCAAATATCCCTTTGCCAATTCCACAAGAACAGCCTTAACGAAAGGCTTCTTGAAGGGAAAGATTTAATTCTGTTAGATGAATTAACAGAACAGAGAGCAGTTTCTCAGAAAGCTCTTTCCAATTTTGAACGGAAGATATTTCCTTTTTCACCATAGCCCTCTATGGGCTTCCAAATATCCCTTTTCCAATTCCACAAGAACAGCCTAGGCGAAAGGCTTCTTGAAGGGAAAGATGTAATTCAGTGATATGAATTAACAGTACACAGAGCAGTTTCTCAGAAAGCTTCTTTCCAGTTTTGAACGGAAGATGTTTCCTTTTTCACCGCAGCCCTCTAAGGGCTTCCAAATATCAATTTGCCAATTCCACAAGAACAGCCTTAGCGAAAGGCTTCTTGAAGGGAAAGATGTAACTCTGTGAGATGAATTAACAGAACACAGAGCAGTTTCTCAGAAGGCTTCTTTCCAGTTTTGAACGGAAGATATTTCCATTTTCACCGTAGCCCTCTAAGGGCTTCCAAATATCCCTTTGCCAATTCCACAAGAACAGCCTTAGCGAAAGGCTTCTTGAAGGGAAAGATGTAACTCTGTGAGATGAATTAACAGAACACAGAGCAGTTTCTCAGAAAGCTTCTTTCCAGTTTTGAACGGAAGATATTTCTTTTTTCACCATAGCCCTCTATGGGCTTCCAAATATCCCTATGCCAATTCCACAAGAACAGCCTTAGCGAAAGGCTTCTTGAAGAGAAAGATGTAACTCTGTGAGATGAATTAACACAACACAGAGCAGTTTCTCAGAAAGATTCTTTCCAGTTTTGAACGGAAGATATTTCCTTTTTCACCGTAGCCCTCTATGGGCTTCCAACTATCCTTTTGCCAATTCCACAAGAACAGCCTTAGCGAAAGGCTTCTTGAAGGGAAAGATGTAACTCTGTGAGATGAATTAACAGAACACAGAGCAGTTTCTCCGAAAACTTCTTTCCAGTTTTGAACGGAAGATGTTTACTTTTTCACCATAGCCCTCTCTGGGCTTATAAATATCCCTTTGCCAATTCCACGAGAACAACCTTATCGAAAGGCTTCTTGAAGAGAAAGATGTAACTCTGTGAGATGAATTAACAGAACACAGAGCAGTTTCTCAGAAAGCTTCTTTCCAGTTTTGAACGGAAGATATTTCCTTTTTCACCATAGCCCTCTATGGGCTTCCAAATATCCCTTTGCCAATTCCACAAGAACAGCCTTAGCGAAAGGCTTCTTGAAGGGAAAGATGTAACTCTGTGAGATGAATTAACAGAACACAGAGCAGTTTCTCAGATAGCTTCTTTCCAGTTTTGAACGCAAGATATTTCCTTTTTCACCATAGCCCTCTCTGGGCTTCCAAATATCCCTTTGCCAATTCCACAAGAACAGCCTTAGCGAAAGGCTTCTTGAAGGGAAAGATGTAACTCTGTGAGATGAATTAACAGAACACAGAGCAGTTTCTCAGAAAGCTTCTTTCCAGTTTTGAACGGAAGATATTTCCTTTTTCACCGTAGCCCTCTATGGGCTTCCAAATATCCCTTTGCCAATTCCACAAGAACAGCCTTAGCGAAAGCCTTCTTGAAGAGAAAGATGTAACTCTGTGAGATGAATTAACAGAACACAGAGCAGTTTCTCAGAAAGCTTCTTTCCAGTTTGGAACGGAAGATATTTCCTTTTTCACCTTAGCCCTCTATGGGGTTCCAAATATCTCTTTGACAATTAAACAAGAACAGCCTTAGCGAAAGGCTTCTTGAAGGGAAAGATGTAACACTGTGAGATGAATTAACAGAACACAGAGCAGTTTCTCAGAAAGCTTCTTTCCAGTTTTGAACGTAAGACATTTCTTTTTTCACCATAGCCCTCTATGGGCTTCCAAATATCCCTTTGCCAATTCCACAAGAACAGCCTTAGCGAAAGGCTTCTTAAAGGGAAAGATGTAATTCTGTGATATAAATTAACAGTACACAGAGGAATTTCTCAGAAAGCTTCTTTCCAGTTTTGAACGGAAGATATTTCCTTTTTCACCGCAGCCCTGTATGGGCTTCCAAATATCAATTTGCCAATTCCACAAGAACAGCCTTAGCGAAAGGCTTGTTAAAGGGAAAGATGTAACTCTGTGAGATGAATTAACAGAACACAGAGCAGTTTCTCAGAAGGCTTCTTTCCAGTTTTGAACGGAAGATATTTCCATTTTCACCGTAGCCCTCTAAGGGCTTCCAAATATCCCTTTGCCAATTCCACAAGAACAGCCTTAGCGAAAGGCTTCTTGAAATGAAAGATGTAACTCTGTGAGATGAATTAACAGAACACAGAGCAGTTTCTCAGAAAGCTTCTTTCCAGTTTTGAACGGAAGATATTTCTTTTTTCACCATAGGCCTCTATGAGCTTCCAAATATCCCTATGCCAATTCCACAAGAACAGCCTTAGCGAAAGGCTTCTTGAAGGGAAAGATGTAACTCTGTGAGATGAATTAACAGAACACAGAGCAGTTTCTCCGAAAACTTCTTTCCACTTTTGAACCGAAGATGTTTACTTTTTCACCATAGCCCTCTATGGGCTTATAAATATCCCTTTGCCAATTCCACAAGAACAGACTTAGCGAAAGGCTTCTTGAAGGGAAAGATGTAACTCTGTGAGATGAATTAACAGAACACAGAGCAGTTTCTCAGAAAGCTTCTTTCCAGTTTTGAACGGAAGATGTTTACTTTTTCACCGTAGCCCTCTATGGGCTTCCAAATATCATTTTGACAATTCCACAAGAACAGCCTTAGCGAAAGGCTTCTTTAATGGAAAGATGTTACGCTGTGAGATGTATTAACAGAACATAGAGCAGTTTCTCAGAAAGCTTCTTTCCAGTTTTGAACGGAAGATATTTCCTTTTTCACCATAGCCCTCTATGGGCTTCCCATTATCCCTTTGCCAATTCCACAAGAACAGCCTTAGCGAAAGGCTTCTTGAAGGGAAAGATGTACCTCTGTGAGATGAATTAACAGAACACAGAGCAGTTTCTCAGAAAGCTTCTTTCCAGTTTTGAACGGAAGATATTTCCTTTTTCACCATAGCACTCTATGGGCTTCCAAGTATCCCTTTGCCAATTCCACAAGAACAGCCTTAGCGACAGGTTTCTTAAAGGGAAAGATGTAACTCTGTGAGATGAATTAACAGAACACAGAGCAGTTTCTCCGAAAACTTCTTTCCACTTTTGAACGGAAGATGTTTACTTTTTCACCATAGCCCTCTATGGGCTTATAAATATCCCTTTGCCAATTCCACAAGAACAGCCTTAGCGAAAGGCTTCTTGAAGAGAAGGATGTAACTCTGTGAGATGAATTAACAGAACACAGAGCAGTTTCTCAGAAAGCTTCTTTCCAGTTTTGAACGGGAGATATTTCTTTTTTCACCATAGCCCTCTATGGGCTTCCAAATATCCCTATGCCAATTCCACAAGAACAGCCTTAGCGAAAGGCTTCTTGAAGGGAAAAATGTAACTCTGTGAGATGAATTAACACAACACAGAGCAGTTTCTCAGAAAGCTTCTTTCCAGTTTTGAACGGAAGATATTTCCTTTTTCACCGGAGCCCTCTATGGGCTTCCAACTATCCTTTTGCCAATTCCACAAGAACAGCCTTAGCGAAAGGTTTCTTGAAGGGAAAGATGTAACTCTGTGAGATGAATTAACAGAACACAGAGCAGTTTCTCCGAAAACTTCTTTCCACTTTTGAACGGAAGATGTTTACTTTTTCACCATAGCCTTCTATGGGCTTATAAATATCCCTTTGCCAATTCCACAAGAACAGCCTTAGCGAAAGGCTTCTTGAAGGGAAAGATGTAACTCTGTGAGATGAATTAACAGAACACAGAGCAGTTTCTCAGAAAGCTTCTTTCCAGTTTTGAACGGAAGATATTTCCTTTTTCACCGTAGTCCTCTATGGGCTTCCAAATATCCTTTTGCCAATTCCACAAGAACAGCCTTATCGAAAGGCTTCCTGAAAGGAAATAGGTAACTCTGTGAGATGAATTAAGAGAACACAGAGCAGTTTCTCGGAAAGCTTCTTTCCAGTTTTGAACGGAAGATATTTCCTTTTTCACCGTAGCCCTCTATGGGCTTCCAAATATCATTTTGCCAATTCCACAAGAACAGCCTTAGCGAAAGGCTTCTTTAATGGAAAGATGTAACTCTGTGAGATGTATTAACAGAACATAGAGCAGTTTCTCAGAAAGATTCTTTCCAGTTTTGAACGGAAGATATTTCCTTTTTCACCATAGCCCTATTTGGGCTTCCAAGTATCCCTTTGCCAATTCCACAAGAACAGCCTTAGCGAAAGGCTTCTTGAAGGGAAAGAGGTAACTCTGTGAGATGAATTAACAGAACACAGAGCAGTTTCTCAGAAAGCTTCTTTCCAGTTTTCAACGGAAGATATTTCCTTTTTCACCGTAGCCCCCTATCGGCTTCCAAATATCCTTTTGCCAATTCCACAAGAACAGCCTTATCGATAGGCTTCTTGAAGGAAAAGAGGTAACTCTGTGAGATGAATTAAGAGAACCCAGAGCAGTTTCTCAGAAAGCTTCTTTCCAGTTTTGAACGGAAGATGTTTCCTTTTTCACCGTAGCCCTCTGTGGGCTTCCAAGTATCCCTTTGCCAATTCCACAAGAACAGCCTTAGCGAAAGGCTTTTTGAAGGGAAAGATGTACCTCTGTGAGATGAATTAACAGAACACAGAGCAGTTTCTCAGAAAGCTTCTTTCCAGTTTTGAACGGAAGATATTTCCTTTTTCACCATAGCCCTCTATGGGCTTCCAAGTATCCCTTTGCCAATTCCACAAGAACAGCCTTAGCGAAAGGCTTCTTGAAGGTAAAGATGTAACTCTGTAAGATGAATTAACAGAACACAGAGCAGTTTCTCAGAAAGCTTCTTTCCAGTTTTGAACGCAAGATATTTCCTTTTTCTCCATAGCCCTCTATGGGATTCCAAATATCCCTTTGCCAATTCCACAAGAACAGCCTTAGCGAAAGGCTTCTTGTAGGGAAAGATGTAACTCTGTGAGATGAATTCACAGAACACAGAGCAGTTTCTCAGAAAGCTTCTTTCCAGTTTTGAACGGAAGATATTTCCTTTTTCACCGTAGCCCTCTATGGGCTTCCAAATATCCCTTTGCCAATTCCACAAGAACAGCCTTAGCGAAAGGCTTCTTGAAGGGAAAGATGTAACTCTTTGAGATGAATTAGCAGAACACAGAGCAGTTTCTCAGAAAGCTTCTTTCCAGTTTTGAACGGAAGATATTTCCTCACCACAGCCCTCTATGGGCTTCCAAATATCTCTTTGCCAATTACAGAAGAACAGCCTTAGCGAAAGGCTTCTTGAAGGGAAAGATGGAACTCTGTGAGATGAATTAACAGAACAGAGAGCAGTTTCTCAGAAAGCTTCTTTCCAGTTTTGAACGGAAGATATTTCCTTTTTCACCATAGCCCTCTATGGGCTTCCAAATATCCCTTTTCCAATTCCACAAGAACAGCCTAGGCGAAAGGCTTCTTGAAGGGAAAGATGTAATTCTGTGATATGAATTAACAGTACACAGAGCAGTTTCTCAGAAAGCTTCTTTCCAGTTTTGAACGGAAGATGTTTCCTTTTTCACCGCAGCCCTCTATGGGCTTCCAAATATCAATTTGCCAATTCCACAAGAACAGCCTTAGCGAAAGGCTTCTTGAAGGGAAAGATGTAACTCTGTGAGATGAATTAACAGAACACAGAGCAGTTTCTCAGAAGGCTTCTTTCCAGTTTTGAACGGAAGATATTTCCATTTTCACCGTAGCCCTCTAAGGGCTTCCAAATATCCCTTTGCCAATTCCACAAAAACAGCCTTAGCGAAAGGCTTCTTGAAGGGAAAGATCTAACTCTGTGAGATTAATTAACAGAACACAGAGCAGTTTCTCAGAAAGCTTCTTTCCAGTTTTGAACGGAAGATATTTCCTTTTTCACCATAGCCCTCTATGGGCTTCCAAATATCCCTTTGCCAATTCCACAGGAATAGCCTTAGCGAAAGGCTTTTTGAAGGAAAAGATGTAACTCTGTGAGATGAATTAACAGAACACAGAGTAGTTTCTCAGAAAGCTTCTTTCCAGTTTTGAACGGAAGATATTTCCTTTTTCACCATAGCCCTCTATGGTGTTCCAAATATCCCTTTGCCAATTCCACAAGAACAGCCTTAGCGAAAATCTTCTTGAAGGGAAAGATGTAACTCTGTGAGATGAATTAACAGAACACAGAGCAGTTTCTCAGAAAGCTTCTTTCCAGTTTTGAACGGAAGATATTTCCTTTTCACCACAGCCCTCTATGTGCTTCCACATATCCCTTTGCCAATTCCACAAGAACAGCCATAATGAAAGGCTTCTTGAAGGAAAAAATGTAACTCTGTGAGATGAATTAAGAGAACACAGAGCAGTTTCTCCGAAAGCTTCTTTCCTGTTTTGAACGGAAGATATTTCCTTTTTCACCATAGCCCTCTATGGTGTTCGAAATATCCCTTTGCCAATTCCACAAGAACAGCCTTAGCGAAAGGCTTCTTGAAGGGAAAGATGTAACTCTGTGAGATGAATTTACAGAACACAGAGCAGTTTCTCAGAAAGCTTCTTTCCAGTTTTGAACGGAAGATATTTCCTTTTCACCACAGCCCTCTATGGGCTTCCAAATATCCCTTTGACAATTCCACAAAACAGCCTTAGCGAAAGGCTTCTTGAAGGGAAAGATGTAACTCGGTTAGATGAATTAACAGAACACAGAGCAGTTTCTCAGAAAGCTTATTTCCAGTTTGGAACGGAAGATATTTCCTTTTTCACCGTAGCCCGGTATGGGCTTCCAAATATCCCTTTGCCAATTCCACAAGAACAGCCTTAGCGAAAAGCTTCTTGAAGGGAAAGATGTAACTCTGTGAGATGAATTAACAGAACACAGAGCAGTTTCTCAGAAAGCTTCTTTCCAGTTTTGAACGGAAGATATTTCCTTTTTCACCATAGGCCTCTAAGGGCTTCCAAATATCCCTTTGCCAATTCCACAAGAACAGCCTTAGCGAAAGGCTTCTTGAAGGGAAAGTTGTAAATCTGTGAGATGAATTCACAGAACACAGAGCAGTTTCTCAGAAAGCTTCTTTCCAGTTTTGAACGGAAGATATTTTCTTTTTCACCATAGCCCTCTATGGACTTCCAAGTATCCCTTTGCCAATTCCACAAGAACAGCCTTAGCGAAAGGCTTCTTGAAGGGAAAGATGTAACTCTGTGAGATGAATTAACAGAACACAGAGCAGTTTCTCAGAAAGCTTCTTTCCAGTTTTGAACGCAAGATATTTCCTTTTTCACCATAGCCCTCTCTGGGCTTCCAAATATCCCTTTGCCAATTCCACAAGAACAGCCTTAGCGAAAGGCTTCTTGAAGGGAAAGATGTAACTCTGTGAGATGAATTCACAGAACACAGAGCAGTTTCTCAGAAAGCTTCTTTGCAGTTTTGAACGGAAGATATTTCCTTTTTCACCGTAGCCCTCTATGGGCTTCCAAATATCCCTTTGCCAATTCCACAAGAACAGCCTTAGCGAAAGGCTTCTTGAAGAGAAAGATGTAACTCTGTGAGATGAATTAACAGAACACAGAGCAGTTTCTCAAAAACCTTCTTTCCAGCTTTGAACGGAAGATATTTCCTTTTTCACCATAGCCCTCTATGGGCTTCCAAATATCCCTTTGCCAATTCCACAAGAACAGCCTTAGCGAAAGGCTTCTTGAAGGGAAAGATGTAACTCTGTGAGATGAATTAACAGAACACAGAGCAGTTTCTCAGAAAGCTTCTTTCCAGTTTTGAACGGAAGATATTTCCTTTTTCACCATAGGCCTCTATGGGCTTCCAAATATCCCTTTGCCAATTCCACAAGAACAGCCTTAGCGAAAGGCTTCTTGAAGGGAAAGATGTAACTCTGTGAGATGAATTAACGGAACACAGAGCAGTTTCTCAGAAAGCTTCTTTCCAGTTTTGAACGGAAGATATTTCCTTTTTCACCGTAGCTCTCTATTGGCTTCCAAATATACCTTTGCCAATGCCACAAGAACAACCTTAGCCAAAGGCTTCTTCAAGGGAAAGATGGAACTCTGTGAGATGAATTAACAGAACACAGAGCAGTTTCTCAGAAAGCTTCTTTCCAATTTTGAAGGGAAGATATTTCCTTTTTCACCATAGCCCTCTAAGGGCTTCCAAATATCATTTTGCCAATTCCACAAGAACAGCCTTAGCGAAAGGCTTCTTGAAGGGAAAGATGTAACTCTGTGAGATGAATTAACAGAACACAGAGCAGTTTCTCAGAAAGCTTCTTTCCAGTTTTGAACGGAAGATATTTCATTTTTCACCATAGCCCTCTATGGGCTTCCAAATATCCCTTTGCCAATTCC